>NC_086110.1:73036839-73343714 GCF_963921235.1 Mobula hypostoma | reverse complement strand
CTCCACCATGTCCACACTGACCTCCTGGATGGAAACAGGGGTCACCGGTACCTTAGCTCTCCTCAGGTCTACCACCGGCTCCTTAGTCTTTTTCACATTAAGCTGCAGATAATTCTGCTCACACCATGTGACAAAGTTTCCTACCGTAGCCCTGTACTCAGCCTCATCTCCCTTGCTGATGCATCCAACTATGGCAGAGTCATCAGAAAACTTCTGAAGATGAGAAGACGGTTAAGGGTGAAATTAGTAATACTGAAGGGAAATACAAAGGTAACATCTTCACTCAGAGAATAGTGAGATTGTAGAACTTACTGCCAGTGGAAATGGTAGAGCTTAACACACAAGAGAAATTTGTAAAGGTACGTGAATGGGATGGGTGGTGGGGTCTCTGTCAAAGGAAATGTAAGGTGCTTATTCCCTCTGCGAACCCACAGGTCACCTTTGGGCAAAATGCTTATCCCCCCCACTGCCCGATCAGAGAAACATGCAGTCATGGGAATAATGTGGTAGTTTATGGACTATGAATATCACAATGTGTATATCCATGTCCGTATCTCTCAAATTCTGATCCTAATTACTCCTGGATAATGGGTTACGAGGGTAACAATCAAGTTCCTCTAATCTGAATGAAGTTCATGTCCATGGCAAAAGCCGTCTGGTGTTTCAGTATTATTTCACAGTCGTGGATAATATAAGCCTGTTTTGCTGGATGTGCTTGTTGGCATGTCCTGTAAGTTCCATTTGGTTTTCTGAGCTTCACCTAGACCAAACCCACATTCTATGGACTATGAAGTGCGTGTTATCACCGTGTTACAGGATAAAGCTAAGCTGCAGCATCTTGTTGGACATGAATTCCCCGTCATCGCCATAGTGGCTGCACTTCTGAGTTCCTTTCTTGGCAGGGATGTGCTTTGGGATGTCCTAGAGTCATGAAACACCTCACTGCAAATCATGCTGTAAGGAGAGAACACTGATGCTGGGATCTGGAGAGAGAAACAACTGCTTGGATTAGTTCATTTGGACAAGCAGCATCAGGGAGAGAGACTTGCCATCCCCATTCTAACAACCTTCTTCAGGAAGACCGTCGACAGGGTCCTGTCTTGCTGCATCATTGTGGTATGGAAGCTGCAAGGCATCAGACCTCAAGACCCTACAGAGGATAGTAAAAATCACCAAGAGGATCACTGGGGTCTTCTTCCCCCACGATTTGTCACATTTACTGGGAGCGTTGTAGATGAAGGCCCCAGGGTATTGTTGAGGATCCCTACCACCCACCCCACAATCTCTTTGAGCTGTTTACTGTTCACTGTTTATCTGTGTTGCATACGACATGCATGTTAAATTATATTTTATTAACTTCTTTGTGTTAATATTTTGCCTAATGTGCTGTGTGTGATATATGTTTTGAGGGTGCACTGTAGTCCAGAGAAATGCTGTTTCATTTGGTTGTAGGTACGGTGCTGTGCAGAAGTTTCAGGCACCCCAGATACATATGTGCCTAAGACTTTTGTACTATACTGTATTTACAGGCAGCTGACAATATACTTGAACTTGAAGTTAAGAGAAATAATCAATGTTTTAAGCTGAGACTGATACGAGGTCTCCACTCAAAATGGTGACATTTCCATGCCGCCTGATCTGTTGACTTCCTCCAGCCATCTTTCCCTCACTGAAACATCTTTGCTTTATGTCAGAAACATTCAATAACTAATCTCACAGCTGGTATTCCTGCCAAAACCATTAGCTAGACATGAAAAGGAATCTTCATACATTAGAACTGTTTAATCAGCTCCAGACAAAGTACAACAATAAAATGGATCAAAGCATCTTGCAGCATTAGATTGTGGAATCCAACCTAATTTAACATTGAAGCCCTGAGGAAGAGATGTACTGTGGGAAGTAACACATAAAATGCTGGAGGAATTCTAGTCTGTGGAGGGAAATGGACAGGCAACAGGACTGAAGGAGAGAAGACAGCTGGTATAAAAAGGTGTAGGAATGGATTGAGCAAGAGCTGATAAGTGATAAGTGGATACAGGTGAGGAGGAGTGATAGACAGATGGAGGAGCCGAGGGAAATGAATAGCATCAGATGCTGGGAGGTGAGGGGTGGAAGTAAGAAAGGGAATCTCATGGAATGTTGAGTAAAGGGAGAGAGGCGGTGAGGGAAGAGTGTGTGGATGATGGGCAGATGGACATTGTGAGGGAGTGGAAAGGGACACGATAATGGGGGCCATGTGGATCAGGAGGAGAGAGAACAGAGAAAGGATAGAAACAAACCAGAGGTGGAGCAATTTCCCAAAGTTCCAGGCAGAAATTTCCTCAAATTTGCATTTAGCCTCGAACTGGCAGTGAAAAAGGTCGAGGACAGGCAGCTCAATTTGTGAATAGAGAGGACAATTAAAGTGACTGGCCACTGAGAGCTCCAGACAGATTGAGCGTGCTTGACAAAGTTGGGACACACTGGTGTAAGTGTGACATAGATGATCATGGTGTTTCCATGATCATGATTGTTCTTGGCAATTTTTCTACAGAAGTGGTTTGTCACTGCCTTCTTCTGGGCAATGTCTTTACAAGGCAGATGAACCCAGCCATTAGCAATACTCTTCAGAGTTTTACTGCCTGGTGATAGTGTTTGCAAAACCAAGACTTGTGGTATGCATCAGCTGCTTATATGACCATCCACCACCTGCTCCCATGACTGCATGTTTCTCTGATCGGGCAGTGGGGGGATAAGCATTTTGCCTAAAGGTGACCTGCGGGTTAGCAGAGGAGCATTTCCTTTCATAGAGAACCCAGCACTCATCCCACTCATGTACCTTTACAAGTTTCTCTTGTCTGTTGAGCTCTACCATTTCCACTGGCAGTTAGTTCTACAATCTCACTACTCTCTGAGAGAAGATGTTACCCTCATATTTCCCTTCAGTATTATTAACTTCACCCTTAACCCATTACCTCTAGTTCTAGTCTCACCCAACCTCTGGAAAAGTCCATTTACATTTAGCCTATCTATACCCCTTATTACATTGTATTCCTTTATCAAATCTCCCCTCATTCTCCAGTACTTTAGGGAATAAATACTCTAGAGACTTTTCCCTATGGTCTCCTGATCTCATAATGTTCCTAATTATGACCTTGCATCATAATGTCTACCTACACTGCTCTTTCTCTGTGAATGTAACACTTCATTCTGCATTCTGTTATTATGTTCTTCCTTGGATTACCTCAATGCACTGATGTGATGAAGTGATCTGAATGGGTGACATGCAGAACAAAGTTTTTTACTGTACCTCAGGAAATCAATTTACAAATCTGTTTATATTTCTCTGAGCTGTCCAGAAAGCAAGTATATTCCTCCTTATTTTGCATTCTCAACTTGAAACGTCCACTGTTTATTCTCTCCATAGATGCTGCCTGACCTGCTGAGTCCCTGCAGCATTGTGTGTGTGTTGCTTTGGATTTCCAGCATCTACAAAGTTTCTAGTATTTATATTCCTCCCTGATACTATGTCTTTGAGGACTTAAAGATGGATAAAACCTCAGGACCTGATGAAATGACTTCCAGGGAGACAAGAGAGGAGATTGCTGGGTCCATGGTGGTTACAGTACCGTGCAAAAGCCTTGGGCATATATACGTATATAGCTAAGGTGCCTTAGACTTCTGCACAGTACTGTAGTAATTTTATGTGTTGCACTGTACTGCTGCTGCCAAAGAAAAAAAACAAGTTTCATGGGAGAAATTCAGAGTTCAGCAGAGGAGGACAAAGGGCTTAATTAGGAAGGGGAAAAAAGATTATGAGAGAAAACTGGCGGGGAACATAAAAACTGACTGTAAAAGCTTTTATAGATATGTAAAAAGGAAAAGACTGGTAAAGACAAATGTAGGTCTCACTGAGAAACCGGGGAATCATAGACCGGTTAGCCTAACGTCGGTGGTGGGGAAACTGCTGGAGTCAGTTATCAAGGATGTGATAACAGCACATTTGGAAAGCGGTGAAATGATTGGACAAAGTCAGCATGGATTTGTGAAAGGAAAATCATGTCTGACGAATCTCATAGAATTTTTTGAGGATGTAACTAGTAGAGTGGATAGGGGAGAACCAGTGGATGTGGAATTTTTGGATTTTCAAAAGGCTTTTGACAAGGTCCCACACAGGAGATTAGTGTGCAAATTTAAAGCACACGGTATTGGGGGTAAGGTATTGGTGTGGATGGAGAATTGGTTAGCAGACAGGAAGCAAAGAGTGGGAATAAACGGGACCTTTTCAGAATGGCAGGCAGTGACTAGTGGGGTACCGCAAGGCTCAGTGCTGGGACCCCAGTTGTTTATAATATATATTAATGACTTGGATGAAGGAATTAAATGCAGCATCTCCAAGTTTGTGGATGACACGAAGCTGGGTGGCAGTGTTAGCAGTGAGGAGAATGCTAAGAGGATGCAGGGTGACTTGGATAGGTTGGGTGAGTGGGCAAACTCATGGCAGATGCAATTTAATGTGGATAAATGTGAAGTTATCCACTTTGGTGGCAAAAATAGGAAAAAAGATTAGTATCTGAATGGTGGCCGATTAGGAAAAGGGGAGGTGCAACGAGACCTGGGTGTCATTATACACCAGTCATTGAAAGTGGGCATGCAGGTACAGCAGGCGGTGAAAAAGGCGAATGGTATGCTGGCATTTATAGCGAGAGGATTCAAGTACAGGAGCAGGGAGGTACTACTGCAGTTGTACAAGGCCTTGGTGAGACCACACCTGGAGTATTGTGTGCAGTTTTGGTCCCCTAATCTGAGGAAAGACATCTTTGCCATAGAGGGAGTACAAAGAAGGTTCACCAGATTGATTCCTGGGATGGCAGGACTTTCATATGAAGAAAGACTGGATGAACTGGGCTTGTACTCGTTGGAATTTAGAAGATTGAGGGGGGATCTGATTGAAACGTATAAGATCCTAAAGGGATTGGAC
This sequence comes from Mobula hypostoma, assembly GCF_963921235.1. Lineage (NCBI taxonomy): Eukaryota > Metazoa > Chordata > Chondrichthyes > Myliobatiformes > Myliobatidae > Mobula > Mobula hypostoma. The sequence goes on along the minus strand of NC_086110.1, from coordinate 73,338,754 downwards.
AGGCTAGATGCAGGAAGATTGTTCCCGATGTTGGGGAAGTCCAGAACGAGAGGTCACAGTTTGAGGATAGAGGGGAAGCCTTTTAAGACCGAGATGAGGAAAAACTTCTTCACACAGAGAGTGGTGAATCTGTGGAATTCTCTGCCACAGGAAACTGTTGAGGCCAGTTCATTGGCTATGTTTAAGAGGGAGTTAGATATGGCCCTTGTGGCTACAGGGGTCAGGGGGTATGGAGGGAAGGCTGGGGCGGGGTTCTGAGTTGGATGATCAGCCATGATCATAATAAATGGCGGTGCAGGCTCGAAGGGCCGAATGGCCTACTCCTGCACCTATTTTCTATGTTTCTATGTTTCTATGTCATGTGAGTAAGGATAAACCTGATTCTGATATGGGTCTCTATTGTGGACTGAGAGGGGGAAGGGGACAGGGAAAGGGAGAGGAATCATGGTTGGGAAAAGGGAAAGGGAGAGGAAAGGGAGCGGGAAGCACCAGAGAGACATTCTGAAATGATCAATAAACCAATTGTTTGGAATCAAATGAACTTGCCTGGTGTCTCAGGGCTGGGTGTGACTGCACCTGCACCCTTCACCCCGGCACAACTTCTCTGCCACCTGTCCCACAGCCCTCCCATCGACCTCCAACCTCGCCATTCCCAACACCCTTTGCTGCCGCCAGATTTACAAACGCGCTCTCTGCTCCACGTTGACAAATACAGTACTGAGCAAAAGTCTTAGGCACCCTGGCTATATGTATGTGCCTAAGACTTTTGCACAATACTGTATTTATATCCTCACTGTCCACAGGTGAGGAGGCAGATGAAAGGACGCAGTAAATGTGGCACATTTATTTAAGATGGGCAGCAGGGATCAGTCGAGTAATGGGCAAGTTAGTCCAATGTCAGTGGAACAAGGAACATAGAACATCACAGTCAAGAAGGATGTTGTTAATTAACTATTAATTAAATACCTAACTAAACTAATGCTTTCTACCTAGACAAAGTCCATATTCATCCATTTCCTGCATGTTCATGTGCTTGTCACAGAGCCTCTTGGAATTGGAATTGGTTTATTATTGTCACATGTGCTGAGATACTTTGAACAGCTTGCCTTGCGTTCCATTCATGCAATCATATACACAATGCTTGGTTGGTGGGATGGAGCTACATCTCTTTCAAAGAAGGTCAAAGGCACTCTGTCCTTCCACTAGTCTGCAGGTCACCCTTGGGGAAGGTTTGGCACCTGCTTAACCCCCCAGATCAGGGTCACGTGAAGCCATGAGAGCAGCTGGTGCATATCACAAGACTTGGTTATGCGACCACTGACATCGGGCAGTCAATCTCTGAAGGGTATTGACGATGGCTGGGGTCACCCATCTTGTAAAAATACTGACAAGAAGAAGGCAATGGCAAACCACTTCTGGAGAAAACGTTGCCAAGAACAATCATGGTCATGAGACACAGCACATAATGGTGATGATGGTGAGCTAAGCTAATGGTTTCTGCTGAGACAATGACCACATTAATCCATTTCCTGCATATCCATGCACCTGTCTAAAAGTTTCTTGGAATTAGAATTGGTTTATTGTTGTCACATGTGCCAAGATAGAGTGAATAGCTTATCTTGCATGTCATTTATGCAATCATATCATTTCACAGTGCTCTGAGTTGGAGGAAAGATAAAACAATAACAGAATGCAGAGAAAATTGTTACAGTTACACAGAAAGTGCAGCGCAGACAGTAAAATGTAAGATCATAGCAAGGTAGATTGTGAGGTCAAGAGTAGACTTTGTCATACCTGTACTAGGGATCTATTTAATAGTCCTTTTACAGCAGGATAGTAGCTGTGATTGATTTTGGTAGTACAGTCAGCCCTCTTTATCCATGGGTTCCGCATGCGCGGATTTAACCAGCTGCTGATCAGGAAAACTCAGAAGTTCTCTTTCCAGCCTTTGTTTAAGCATTTTTTTTGTCATTATTCCTAAATGATACAATATAACAACTATTTACATATCATTTACATTGTATTAGGTATTATAAGAAATATAGAGATGATTTAATGTATATGAGAGGATGTGTGTAGGTTATCTGCAAATATTACGCCATTTTATATAATGGACTTCAGCATCCACTTTTTTTGGTATCCGCGGGGGGGGGGGTTATCCCCGCAGATAAAGAGCGCCAACTGTACGTACCAAGTCGTGATTCACCCAGACGGGATTTTCTCTATGGTGCATTGATAAACTTGGTAAGGGTCGACAGCAAAATGTGTTCTGCAGTCACACTGCTAGCCCTGTCATTGCTCATAGCTGTTTGTTCTCTCAATATAGGCATGTCACGATGACTGCAATACATTTTTTCTGGAAATTGTAAGGAAATGCCTGAAATTGATTTTAGTCTTCAAGTCCATTACACTATGGATAGAAACCAGCTGCCATTCCACAGAAAATCCAACACATCATCGCTCATTCCACAACCACTCACTGTGGGACCTGACTTCCACATTCTTGCAGCTTTGTGGATAAATAAACATTCCTCCTGAACTTTTATATTGGATTACTTAGTGACTATCTTGTATATCTGAGCCCGAATTTTGGTCTCCTACACATTCTGCCTAACTTGAGCGCTATTAATTTTCCAGTGATAGGGTAGATGCAGGGAATGGGTGGTTTGAAAAAGAAATCTGTTAAATCCCTTTAGTTGATAATAACCATGGCATTTACTCTCTGGTCAGAACCTCTAATAATCTGCTCCACTGAACCAGTGTAAGTCAGCTTTGTACTTTTCCTCTCTGAAGTACAGGATGAGTCAGTGGTGTAGTGCAAGCACTTCAAGAGGAAATAATGATTTCTTTGAAAGACTAGGCAATATATTTTATCCAAAATTAAAATGTTTCATAAAATTTCTATCATGTTTTTGGACATATGTTTAATTAACTGTGAGAAGCAAAAAGACTAAGGATTGAAGACTTTAGGATATTAAATCCTGGAGCATAAGAGAGTGAGGGTAGATCTGATAGAGGTGTACAAAATTATGTGGGGTATAGATAGGATTGCGTGGTGGGGCAGAGATATGTCTGTACCAAAGGAACGAGGGTGATTTGCTTCCAATCCAGTTCAGTGGATTCTGAGGTGGCTGATGAGGCTGGTGTGGGACTAGTGGTGGTTTTCCTTTCTGCTGCTCTATTACATCAGACATTTGAGGAGGTAGGTATGTGACCAAAGGCTAACAAATTTGTTCAGATGTACGGTGGAGAGCACTGTAACTGGTTGCATCACTGTCTGGTAGGGAGGGACCACTGTACAGGATTGGAAAAAATCTGCAGGGGCTTGAAAACTCAGCCAGCTACATCATGGGCACAAGGCTATGCATGATCAAGGACAACTTCAAAAGGCAGTACCTCAAAAAAGTGGCATCCTTCACCCAGGGCGTGATGTCTGACTAGCTTTCTGGAGGAGGAACAGGAGCCTGAAGATACACTCTCAATGTTTTAGCAACTGCCTCTTCCCCTTGTCCATCAGATTTCTCAATGGTTAATGAACCTATGAACACTACAGAGTTGTGCAAACTTCTTTGGCACAAATGTAGAGCTAGGGTGCCTAAGACTTTTGCACAGTATTGTATTTGTCAACATGGAGAGAAGAACAAGTTTGTAAATATGGCAGGAGCAAAGGATGCTGGGAATGGTGAGTGTGGAGCACCACGGGATGGCTGTGGGACAGGTGGCAGAGAAAGAGTGTTGGGGATGGGGGGGGTGGGCAGAGTTTTGGGGTGGGTGCAGACACACCCAGCCCTGAGACAGCAGCCAAGGTCATTTGATTCCAAACCATTGCTTATTTATCATTACAGAATGCCTGTCTGGTACTTCCCACTCACTTTGGATTCAGATTCTGCTGTGGACACAGCGCATGGCCAATCATGCAGTGCATGGAAACTGGCTGCTGAGGGTCTTTGACATGTGACAGTAACTCTGTTTCTTTCTTCACAGACACTGACCAACCTGCTGAGTATTTCCCGCATAAGTTGCTTTTATTGGACCATCTTAGGCCATAAGGCACAGGAGCAGAATTAGGCCACTTGGCCCATTGAGTCTGCTCTGCCATTCTATCATGGCTGATGTATTTTCCCTCTCAACCTCATGCTCCTGCTTTCTCCACAATCTTTTACCGCAATCTTTGACACCCTTATTATCAAGAGCCTATCAATCTCTGCTCTAAATCTACCCAATGGGTCATCCAATGAATGTATCCTCTGATACATTCTGTGCAGAAGATCCAGATAAGGTCATCTAACATGGTCAACTTTCGCAGCAAGTTTTGCCTTCATTGTACCTCCCTCTAAAGTCTGTAGTCTGTTCTGTACATATTCATGAACACAGAAAGGATAAACAAATAAATTGGAAATACACTCAGAGGCCTCTTTATTAGGAACACCTGTACACCTGCTCATCAATTCAAATATCTAACCAGCCAATCACGTGGCAGCAAATCAATGCAGAAATGCAAGCAGCCATAGTCAAGAGGTTCAGTTGTTGTTCAAACCAAACATTGGAATGGGGAATAAATGTCATCTAAGTGACTTTAACTGTGGAATGATTGTTGGTGCCAGAATGGGTGGTTTGAGTATCTAAATAAACAGCTGATCTCCTGGGATTCTTCACAGACAACAGACTTAAGAGTTTACAGAGAATGCCGTGAAAACAAAAATTAAAATCCAATAAGCAGCAGTCCTGTGGATAGAATTGCCTAGTTAATGAGAGTGGTCAGAGGAGAATGGCCAGATTGCTTCAAGCTGATAGGAAGGCGACAGAAATTCAAGTAACCAAGAGTTATAATGGTGGTGTGCAGAAGAGCATCTCTGAATGCACAACATGTTGAACCTTGAAGTGGACGGGCTAGAGCCACTCTGCACCTAATAAAGTGGCTACAGAGTGTTTATCACCATTTCTTCATTACTGTGGGGCCCAGTACTGGAACTTCCTCGTTAACGTCACTGCGGGAATCCAGTGATTCAATAAGCTGGTTCAACTCCACCTTCAGGACTGGGGTTGGACCGGAGGTACCCAGATCCAAAGTCCAGAATGCAAATTGGACAGATGTTGTGAAACGTGTTGTTTTGTGGTAGCAGCACAGTGCAAGACACATGTGTGCACGCATGCGCATGTGCACACACACACACACACTCACACACACACACACACTCACTCACACACACACTCACACACACACACACTCACACACAAACTCACACTCACACACACACACCCACTCACTCACACACTCACTCACACACACACACTCACTCACACACACACTCACACACACACACTCACACACACACACTCACACACACACACCCACTCACTCACACACTCACTCACACACACACACACTCACACACACACACTCACACACTCACTCACACACACACTCACACTCACACACACACACTCACACACACACTCTCACACACACACTCACACACACACATACACACACACACACTCGCTCACTCACACACATTCACACTCACACACACTCACTCACACACTCACACTCACACACACACAAACTCACTCACACACACACTCTCACACACACACACACACACTCACACACACACATACACACACACACTCGCTCATTCACACACATTCACACTCACACACACTCACTCACACACACGCTCACTCACACACACACACTCACATACACACACACACACACACACACTCGCTCACTCACACACATTCTCACACACACACTCACAATTAAATAAGTAGTACAAATGACGGCAGCAGTACAATGCAAGACATAAACAAATCCTATAATTTGTAATAAATAAACAAACAAATAAAAAAAAAGCAAAATAGGAATAATGAAGCAGGGTTAGTCTGTAAGACATAGGAGCAGAATTAGGACATCGAGCCCATTGAGTCTACTCTGCAATTCCATTGTGGCTGATTTATTACCCCTCTCAACCCCATTCTCAAGTCAAGTCAAGTCAAGTCACTTTTTATTGTCATTCCGACCATAACTGCTGGTACAGTACTCAGTAAAAACGAGACAATGTTTTTCAGGACCATGGTGCTACATGAAACAATACAAAAACTACACTGAACTACGTAAAACAACACAAAAACTACACTAGACTACAGACCTACCCAGGACTGCATAAAGTGCACAAAACAGTGCAGGCATTACAATAAATTCCAGTAAGCTTTGACATTATTACTAGTTACCTATCAACCTCTGCTTTGAATATACCCAATAACTGGGCCTCTGCAGCCAAGTTATGCGACGATGAATTCCACAGTTTCACCACTGAAGAAATTCCTCCTTCTCTCCATTCTAAAGCAACAGCCCTCTTTTCTGAGGCTGTGCCCTCTGGTCCTGGACTCCCCCACTATAGGAAACGTTCTCTCCATTTCCATTCTATCTAGCCCTTTCAGTTTTGAACAGGTTTCAATGAGATCTTGCCCGCTTCCCCCCCCCCGTTCTTCTAAATTCCAGCAAGTACAGCTCCAGAATCCAAGCCACATGGGAAGAAACAAACAGACTTCTTACAGTTGACGTCAGAATTGAACTCCAAACTCCGAAGGCCTGCGCTGTCATAGTGACACACTAAACACCACACTACTGTGACACCTGTGAGTTCTTCTAGCGTTCTGTGTGTTGTGATGGTATTTCTCATCCCAGTATGGCTGAAGTGTACACTATGCAGTCTTCACTACCATCACGGTCAGGTTCAGAGATGGGATCAGCGAGCTGGCAGCTCGCTAAGGAGTAAAGGCTGAGAAAAAGTGACTGGAGTATCAGAGGTTCCATCAGCTTTGCAGGCAGGGATGTTATCTCATCGCAGCAGCCATTTCACCTTCAGTCTGGAGGGTGAAATCTGCCAGCAGTACGGAGGGAGTGCATGGGAAGCCCAAGGAAAGGCGGCTGCAGGCACAGTTTGAAATATTGTCCTTTAGTAGAAGATGTTTATGTGGTTATTCTGCACACAGCTCATTGTTATCCATTGACTCCCCATGGAGTCAATGGATAACACCCCACTGGAGCGAGGGTGCTAGCGTAATGCTAAAACAGCACCAGTGATCAGGGTTCATTTCTGCCGCTTACTGTAAGGAGTTTGTACGTTCTCCCTGGAACCTCACGTTCCCCATGTAGTGAATGGAATTGAGTGGGTTTCCTCCAGGGTGGTCTATTTCCCTTCCATGTTGCAAAGATGAGCAGGTTAATAATTGGTCAGAAGGGTCTAGTCAGAATCAGAAGCAGATTTACTGTCACTGACATATACTGTGAAATAAGACCAAAAGACATAGGACAAGAAGAAGGCAATTCTGCCCATAGAGCCTGCTCTGCCATTCCATCGTGGCTGATTTATTATCCCTCGCCACCTCATTCTCCTGCCTTCTTCGTGTAACCTTTGATGCCCTGACCAATTAAGAACCTATCAACCTCCAGTTTAAATATATTCAATGACTTGGCTTCTACAGCCGCCCATAGCAATGAATTCCACAGATTCATCATCTTCTGACTAAAGAAGTTCCTCATCGTCTCTGCTCTAAATGGACATCCCTCTATTCTGAGGCTGTCCCCTATGGTCCTAGACTCCACAACTATTGGAAATATCCTCTCTATATCCCCTCTATCTAGGCCTTTCAATATTCAATATGTTTCAATGAGATCCTCCCTCGTTCTTATAAATTCCAGTGAGTACAGGTCCTGAGCCATCAAACACTCCGCTTGCATTAACCCATTCATTCCAGGGATCATTCCTATGAGCCTCCTCTGGACCCTCTCCAATGCCAGCACATTCTTTCCGAGATAATGGGTCCAAATGAAGAATGCAGAGGTTAAGTGTGTGGACACTCTGTGGTTACATGAGCTTGCTGGCCTCTCCTTCCATGTCACAACATTACCTGTAAAGCACATTTCGAGTCACTGAAGTTTACTGGTGAATGAACAGATCATAGGCAGGCCCATTACATTTTTAAGAAACATATTCAAATTGCAGACAAGATGTTGAAACTGCATTAACGTGGATAAATGTTTGGGACTTAACCAAGTGTATCCAGAGGGAAGCAAGGGAAGACATTATTGGGGCCTTGTTTCATTGTTTGGCACAGGTTTCAATAGGTCCATCTCATGCCAGAGAAATGTATATAATATACATCCAGAAATTATTTTTCTTCACAGATTTCCATGAAAACAGAAGAGTGCCCCAGAAGACAGAGTGATGCACCAGGACAGTGACTATTGTTCTGCCTTTATTTGAAAAGGACAGGCTGGAAAGCCGAACACCCACTGTGGAAAAGGTGCTGGAGGGTTTTCTGAGAGACAGGGCCTATCTCATGGTCATAAAACACTACAGTCCACTTAATCTGTACCGAACTGTAATTCTGCCTCAATGCATCAACACACACCTGGACTATAACCCTCGATACCCCTCCAAAACGTCTCTTAAACGTTACATTCAAAACCCTTTCACCACTTCCACTGGCAGCTCATTTCACACTCGCACAACCCTCTGCATGAAGAAGTTCCCTTTAAATATTTCACCTTTCATCCTGAACCTGTGACCTTGAGTTCTAGTTTCAACAAGCCTCAGTGAGAAAAGTCTGCCTACACTTGCCCAATCTATACCCATCATAATATTGTATACCTCTATCAAACCTCCCCTCGTTTTCTTATGCTCCAGGGAATGAAGTCCTAACCAGTTCAATCTTTCCTTATAACTCTGGTCCTCAAGATCCTTGCAAATTTTCTCTGCACTCTTTCAATCTTATTGGTATCTCTCTTGTAGGTAAGTGACCCAAACTGCACACAGTCCCCGAAATTAGGCCTCACCTACTTCTTATACAACTTCAACATCACATCCCATCTCCTGTACTCAGTACATTGACTTAGGAAGGCCAACGTGCCAAAAGCTTTCTTTACAACCCAATCTGGGTGCCACTATCAAGGAATTATGGACCCGTGCTTGGAAAGGCAAGGACTGATTAGGGATAGCTAGTATGACTTTGTGAATGGGATATCTCATCCCCCACATTTATTTGGGCTTATTGAAGTGGTGATCAAGAGGACTGAAAAGGGCAGGGTGGTAATTAATGTCTATATGACCTTCAGCAAGGCCTTTAACAAGGTCACACATGGTAGGCTGGTCCAGATCATTAGGTGATATGGGATCTTGCGTGAGGTAGAGGGCCTTAAGAAGATGGCATCCATCATTAAAGACCCTTACCACCCAGGACATTACCTTCTGGTTATTACTAGAGGTGGAGGAGATTAAAGATAAAGTTTAAAGATTTGCCTTATTTGTCACATGACCATTGAAATATTGAAGCATGTAGTGAAATATGTAATTTGTGTCCAGCTCAAGGGCATGCTGAGGGCAGCCTACAATAATCAGTACATTTCCGGCACCAACATAGCATGCCCACAACTTACCAACCCTCGTTAAACTATTCGTCTTTGCAATGCGGGAGGAAACTGGAGCATCCAGAGAAATCCCACACAGTTATGGTGAGTCTGAAGATTCAAACACAGTATTTTAGGAACAGCTTTATCCCCACTGCCTTTGGATTTCTGGAAGCTCCATGAAACTATGAACACTGCCTTGATATTCGCCTTCTGTACTACGTATTTATTTTGTAATTTATAATAATGTTCATGTTTTGTACCATCCTATAGCCGCCATGCAACAGATTTCAGGTCCTACGTCAGTGATAGTAGTACAGTCGATTCTGAAATTGGCTTGGTGGTGAGTATTAGAGAGGTAGCAGAAAATTGTTTATTAAACTAGTGGTTACAAGCAAGTATTCAGCATAAATAACTCTCACAAAATGCTGGAGAAACTCAGCAAGTCGGGCAGCATCTATAGAAGGAAGTAAACAGTTCATATTTTGGCCCCAAACTGCATGACCTATTGATTTCCTCTAGCATTTTGTGGGTGTTGCTCTGGATTACCAGCATCTGTAGAATCTCTTGCGTCTTCAAATACTGTATATAAGATCCCCAATTTGGGCCCCTCATTATAGGAAGAACATGAAAACTTCAGAGAGGGTGCAGATTAGATTCATTAGGATGCTGCCTGATGAGAAAGCATATCTTATAAGGAAATACTGAGTGAGATAGGGCTTTTTTTGGAGCAAATGCGTATGAGAGGTGATCTGATAGAGATGTCTAAGAGGCATAGATAGAGTGGACAACCATAGACTTTTTCCCAGGGAAGAAATGGCTAATAAGAGAGGACATAATTTTCAGGTGATTAAAAAAAAAGTATAGGGGGGATATTTGGGAGGTGGGATCGAGATATATCTCTACCAAAGGAGGTGTAAGGTGTTCCTTCCCTCTGCTATCCTGCAGGTCATTCTTGGACAAGGAGTAACACCTACTAAGTCCCCTAATCGGGGTCATGTGGAGCCATGGGAGCAGGTGATGGATGGTCATATGAGCAGCTGGTACATATCACAAGTCCTGGTTATGTGACCACTGATGCCAGGCAGACACTCTCTGAAGAGTATTGATAATGGCTGGGATCACCCATCTTGTAAAGGCAGTGTCCAGAAGAAGGCAATGGTAAACTACTTCTGTAGAAAAATTTGCCAAGAACAATCATGGTCATGAAACCATGATCGCTTACATTATATGACACAGTGCATAATGATGATGATATGGGGATAGGAGTCAGCGGTAAGTTTCTTACACAGAGAGTGTTGGGGATGTAGAACATGCTGCCACTGGTGATGGAGGCAGATGCATTAGAGAGAGGTCAGAGGAGAATAGCCAGACTGATTCAAGCTGACAGGAAGGCGACAGTAACTCAAATAACCAAGTGTTCCAACTGTGGTGTTTAGAAAAACATCTCTCAATGCACAGCATGTTGAACCTTGAAGTGGATGGGCTACAGCACAGAAGATCACGAACATGAACTCAGTGCTCTTTGTTAGGTAGAGGTAATGGCCACTGAGTACATTTCCCCTTGTTCAGAAATCTCTCATTGCTGAAAATACCCCAACATCTGACTGGCCAATCACCTGTGGGACTCAGAGAATATAAAACATAAAACAAAGAACATAGAACATTACTACACAGTACAGGCTCTTTGGCCTATAATGTGGTACCAACCTTTTAATTAAACATTTCTCTCCCAAATAGCCCTTACTTTTCCTTCCATCCATGTAGCTATCTAAGACTCTGTTAAACAGATTTAATCACTGCTTTCTTGGGAACTATCTAGGTGGCATCCTTCTGAGCCCTAATAGGTAAATTTTCAGATAACCGAGGGACGTTTCTGCCATCCCAGTGCCTAGCTGGGTTTGGATTTTGCAGCTGTTCTTGTTTTTCTCTGGTCTGGAACTTGCTCGCATTGAGCATTACAGGCTGTTAGCGTCAGTGGAAATGAAGAAAGACTGCTCACGAAAGAACGATAAATCACAGGTCATGCTGTTAATTGAGACCATGTCCCTAAATGTGTCAGTGATATTAATTGCTCCCATCCCATTGCAACCCTTGCTGAATGTTAATCTTGCAGCAATTTGGAAAGGAAAATGAACTAAGTGTGTGAGTTTCTCCTCTGGTCCCCAATGTTCTCACCTGCTGTCTAATTATTAGGGGGTGGATCACATGAATAATATTTGATCTCATGTAGGGGGAGGATTTCCCCGCTGAGGGGCATTAATATTGGACCAAATAGCCCTGAAATCAGACCCATTTTCACCCATCTCTGTACATACACTCAGTGGCCTCTTTATTAGATACCTCCTGCACCAAGTAACATAGCCTACAAATGTACCAACCACGACTGTGCTACAACACACAACTCGAACTACATCATCAAGTTCGCCGATGACACGACCATGGTGGGTCTCATCAGTAAGAACGATGAGTCAGCATACAGAGAGGAGGTGCAGTGGCTAACGGACTGGTGCAGAGCCAACAACCTGTCTCTGAATGTGAACAAAACAAAAGAGATGGTTGTTGACTTCAGGAGGACACGGAGTGACCACTCTCCACTGAACATCGACGACTCCTCCGTAAAGAGCGTTAAGAGCACCAGATTTCTTGGTGTTCACCTGGCGGAGAATCTCACCTGGTCCCTCAGCACCAGCTCCATAGCAAAGAAAGCCCAGCAGCGTCTCTACTTTCTGCGAAGGTTGAGAAAAGTCCATCTCCCACCCACCCTCCCATCCTCACCACATTCTACAGAGGTTGTATTGAGAGCATCCTGAGCAGCTGCATCACTGCCTAGTTCGGAAATTGCACCATCTCAGATCGCAAGACCCTGCAGTGGATAGTGAGGTCAGCGGAGAAGATCATCAGGGCCTCTCTTCCGGCCTTTACAGACATTTACACCACACACTGCATCAGTAAAGCAAACAGCATTATGAAGGACTCCACGCACCCCTCATATAAACTCTTCTCCCTCCTGCCATCTGGCAAAAGGCACCGAAGCATTTGGGCTCTCACGACCAGACTATGTAACAGTTTCTTCCCCCAAGCCATCAGACTCCTCAATACACAGAGCCTGGACTGACACCAACCTACTGCCCTCTACTGTGCCTATTGTCTTGTTTATTATTTATGGTAATGCCTGCACTGTTTTGTGCACTTTATGCAGTCCTGGGTAGGTCTGTAGTCTAGTGTAGTTTTTGTGTTGTTTTACATAGTTCAGTGTAGTTTTTGTATTGTTTCGTGTAGCACCATGGTCCTGAAAAAGGTATTGTTTTTATTGTGTACTGTACCAGCAGTTATGGTCGAAATGACAATGAAAGGTGACTTGACTTGAGTAATGTAAAGTTTTAGTATTGCACTATTTCTTCTTTTTATTAAAATACATTTTAAAAATATGCCCCCCGTGACCAATTTATTGGCTATTTCTTATACCCAATAAAGTAGCCACTGAGTATATGTTCCTGGTCTTCTGCTGCTGTAGCCCATCCACTTCAAGGTTCAAAATATTGTGCATTCGGAGATGCTTTTCTGCACACCACTGTTGTAACACATGGTTATTTAAGTTCTGTCACCTTCCTGTCAGCTTGAGCCAGTCTGGCTAATCTCCTCTGATCTCTCTCATTAACAGGGCATTTTCACCCATAAGACTTCTGCTTATTGGATGCTTTTTTTTAATGTGTTTTGCACCATTCTCTGTAAACTCTATGGACCATTGTGTGTGAAAATGCCATGAGACCAGAGGTTTCTGAGATACTCAAACAACCTGACTTGGACAGGCTGGGTGAGTGGGCAGATGCATGGCAGATGCAGTTTAATGTGGATAAATGTGAGGTTATCCACTTTGGTGGCAAGAACAGGAAGGCAGAATACTATCTGAATGGTGTCGTTAGGAAAAGGGAAAGTACAATGAGATCTAGGTGTCCTTGTTCATCAGTCACTGAAAGTAACCATGCAGGTACAGGAGGCAGTGAAGAAAGCTAATGACATGCTGGCCTTCATAACAAGGGGAAGGCAGTGGAGATCAATTCGAGTGTAGGAGCAAAGAGGTCCTTCGGCAGTTGTACAGGGCCCTGGTGAGACCACACCTGGAATATTGTGTACTGGTTTTGTCTCCAAATTTGAGGAAGGACATTCTAGCTATTGAGGGAGTGCAGCGTAGATTCACGAGGTTAATTCCCGGGATGGAGGGACTGTCATATGTTGAACAATTGGAGCAACTGGGGTGGTATACACTGGAATTTAGAAGGATGAGAGGGGATCTGATTGAGACATATAAGATTATTAAGGGATTGGACACGTTAGGGGCAGGAAACACGTTCCCGATGTTGGGGGAGTCCAGAACCAGAGGCCACAGTTTAAGAATAAAGGGTAGACAATTTAGAATGGAGTTAAGGAAAAACTTTTTCACACAAAGGGTTGTGGTTCTGTGGAATGCTCTGCCTCAGAAGGCAGTGGAGACCAATTCTCTGGATTCTTTCAAGAAATAGTTAGATAGAGCTCTTAAAGATAGCGGAGTGAAGGGATATGGGGAGAAGGCAGGAAAAGGGTACTGATTGTGGATGATCAGCCATGATCACAGTGAATGGTGGTGCTGGCTCGAAGGGCTGAATGGTCTACTCCTGCACCTATTGTCTACTGTCACCCCTTTTGGCACCAACAATCACGGTCAAAGTCACTTAGGTCACATTTCTTCTCCATCCTGGTGTTTGGTCTGAACATCAACTGAACCGCTTGACAATGCCTGCATGCTTTGCTGCATTGAGTTGCTGTCATGTGATTGGTTGATTAGATATTTGCATTAATAAGCAGGTGTACAGGTGTGCCTATTAAAGTGACCATCTGAGTGTTTAAATCATGCATAAAACACACTCCACCGTTCCAATGGAGCAGCGTGGGCTTCTTGAACCATAGACCTTATCACCATCATCCAAATAATGGAGGGCATTGTTGGTTTTCCATTGTATCCAGCAATAACAGGAAATCTGTGCGGGGGAGTTTTTAAAGTGGAAAAGCCATTTCTCTGTGACATTTCCACTCTCTCAATCTCAGAAGTCCAGGTTTAGTGGTACGGGCAGTTGTTACAACTAGGGTCTTCATTGGCTGCAGTGGATAACCATGATTTCTTCTGTGCCTTGTCATGCCTTTCACTCTCCACCAAGCATTGCAGAATTGTCATCCTAGTGGTTGGATCTCACTGTTAATCTCATTCTCCCAGTCCACTGGAGCTGACTTCCTGTGCTGACATGCATATCCCTATATATCTCACTGGGTACGAAGCCCACCAGTTACCCTGACCTGGTTTAATGTGCCTGGTGAAACAGTGCACCGGGGTGTGGCCACTGTCACATGCAAACAGCTACTTGGAGCCACAGGTGAGAGCTGAGTGTCTGGTGAGGATCAAAGATCTAGTCTGAGGATCAGCAACCTCCCATCTCTAACTATCAATGTGCATACCAACAAAGTCATTAAGACCGTTGAGAAGGTGCAAAAATTCAATAATGAAGCACCAATCACCACAGCTTAGCAACACCATGACCCCATCAACCACTTTGCACTAAGGTGGACTGTCTTTATTATAAAGATGAAGCCACACTCAGGTTGGAGGAAGAATACCTTATATTCCGTCTGGGTAGCCTCCAACCTGATGGCATGAACATTGACTTCTCTAACTTCCGCTAATGCCCCACCTCCCCCTCGTACCCAATCCGTTATTTATTTATATACACACATTCTTCCTCTCACTCTCCTTTTTCTCCCTCTGTCCCTCTCACTATACCCCTTGCCCATCCTCTGGGTTTTTTCCCCCCTCCCCCTTTTCCTTCTCCCTAGGCCTCCTGTCCCATGATCCTCCCATGATCCTCATTTTGCCAGTCACCTGTCCAGCTTTTGGCTCTATCCCTCCCCCTCCTGTCTTCTCCTATCATTTTGGATCTCCCCCTCCCCCTCCCACTTTCAAATCTCTTACTCACTCTTCCTTCAGTTAGTTCTGACGAAGGGTCTCAGCCTGAAACGTCGACTGCACCCCTTCCTAGAGATGCTGCCTGGCCTGCTGCGTTCACCAGCAACTTTGATGTGTGTTGCTTGAGTTTCCCGCATCTGCAGAATTCCTTGTGTTTGTGTCTTTATTATTGCTGTAATTGCGTACTCTTGCAAAAATTGTGTATAATTTAAGTATGATTTATGTGTTTCTAGTGAATGTTGCTTATCTGATGCTCTGTGTCTGTGATGCTGCTGCAAGGAAGGTTTTCATTGCACCTGTGCACACGTGTACTAGTGCAGATGACAATAAACCCGACTTTGACTTTGCCTCTCCACATTCACTGTGTGACCTCCTGGGTATTTCCAGAGTTCTCCTCAGCAACAATTGTTCAGTTCCAACAACGCTTTCCTATCATCTCTTTCCTCCCTCTTCTACAGATAGACCCAGTGGCCTGTTCCTGGGCAGTACCATTCTCCATTCAATTTCCTCAAATCCTCTTTCAGCTTTTTGACTTCTTAACCCCCAATGCTACTCAGCACACGTGTACACTTTGTCTGCATACCCCATTGCTATTGTCTCATATATTTATATACAGCTTGTTTTATTATAGTGGCATCCATAGCATTAGACTGTCTTACTCTTCTCCAAGAATCGTCACTTTGTCGTGGTGAAGAGGCTTGTGAGTTCCTGAGATCCTGCGAGGGATTGTGTCTGGCACTCAGCTACTGTCGGGTCACCCATGATGGTAAAAGTCAAAGCGAAGGTTCCAAATACTGAGCGATCCCACCAAGACTTGGGTGGTGAAGCTGACAGAAGATGATGATACATCGCCACAGCAGTGAGGGTGGAGGATCGGTATATCTGTGAAGGGTCCCCAAGGACTCTTGCTCTCTATTCCACTGGGCATTGATCCCGACCTGTCACGGGCTGCCTGTGCATCAGCCTCTGCACATTAAACAAAACCTTGCACAGGCATTCTCCGTGAAGGAAAAATAACCCCTTGGGAGAATGTCACACTCGACTTGAGCGGTTGAACTACTGTCTTACTTCAATATTCACCTTGTACTTTATGTTAAGCTGGCAATCTTTAGGCCACGCCACTTGGGGATTTGTGTTAATATTGTTTTGTGACTGTGTATTCTATTGTAACTATGTGTATTTTGTGTCTTACACCTTGGCCCCAGAGGAATGTTGTTTTGTTTAGTTGTATACACGTGTACGGGGTGTATGGGGCATCCAGGGAAGGGCAGCACCTCTGGTGAGAGGGTTCATCTTGTCCATTCTGGGGTAGCTCACTCATCCCTGATCCCCACTGGACACTCAGCTCTCACTCTGTGGCTCCGAGTAGTGTTTCCGTGTGACATACTCTGGTGAGATAGGGACCTGTCTGTCCTGGCATGCGATGACAGCTCCAGCAGACTGGGCTAGGAAGGTGGTGCTGCAACATTTCATGGAGAGGGAAGAGCATGAGAAGGCTCAGAAGATGTCATGGTCATCCACTGCAACCAAGGAAGACGTCAGTTTGGACCTGGACTTCTGATGTCGAGAGAGTGGAACTGCTCTCGTGCAATGGCTTTTCCACTTTAAAAACTCTCCTGTACAGGTTTCAGACACAATGGGCAACCACGGCATACATGCATACTTTTGAATGACAATACACTTGACTTGACTTAGTAGTAGATAGAGGTATACAAGATAATAAGAGGAATAGATAGAGTGGATAGCCAGTGCCTCTTCCCCAGGGCACCACTGCTCAATACAAGAGGACATGGCTTTAAGGTAAGGAGTGGGACGTTCAAGGGGTATATTAGAGGAAGGTTTTTTACTCAGAGAGTGGTTGGTGCGTGGAATGCACTGCCTGAGTCAGTGGTGGAGGCAGATACACTATTGAAGTTTAAGAGACTACTAGACAGGTATATGGAGGAATCTAAGGTGGGGGGTTATATGGGAGGCAGGGTTTAAGGGTCGGCACAACATTGTGGGCCGAAGGGCTTGTACTGTGCTGTACTATTCTGTGTTCTATGTTCTATTGAAGCAGCAGGTCCTATTGTTCGTACTGAGTCAGCAGCCCTTCAGACAGGCACCCACGACAACAGCAGTATGTTTTGCTGAAGACTGTCTGCTATTTTGTCAGAGACAGTGGTGGGTGCCTGGAACATACTGCCGGGGTAGACGGTGGAGCGGTGATTAGACGCAGACGTGAACAGGTAGGGAATGGAGAGAGTGGGTGACACAGCAGCTCAGCAGCCAGCAGAACGCTCTGCGGCACCAGCAACTGGAGTTCAGTCCCCTCCACTGACTGCGATGAGTTCATGCCTTCTCCCCATGACCACCTGAGTTTTCCCCAGGTGCTCCAGTTTCCTCCCCCGTTCCAAAGATGTACGAATTATGGTCAGTAAGTTGTGGGAATGCTATGTCAGCAGCGGAAGCATGGCCACAATTGCAGGCTGCCCCAAGTGCATTATGGATATCTAAAATTGGCATTGGAGTGGGCACTGATAATATTGGCTGAAGGGTCTGTCCTTGTGCTGTAACACTCAATGTTCCAAAATGCCTCGGTAAGGCCTTGGAACAGAAGAGGTGAGTTCTCCCTTTTGGTCTGGCAAGACCCAACAGATAATTTGGTCAATCGCACGTTTGCATTTGTGGGGGCTTCCAGTGAAAAACTGGCCACCTTATTTCCTGTCATTTAGACCAGGGGTCCCCAACATTTTTTGCACTGCGGACCGGTTTAATATTGACAATATTCTTGTGGACCGGCCGATCGGGGGTGGGGGGGGGGAGGGTACGGTTGCCAATGGACAAGAGTAGCAGTCAAATACATTGTGTTTACCCCGAGAAAGACTACAATGACCATGAAGCCTTGAGCGGGCACCATTGCGCATGCGTGTACATGCCGATTTTTTTCTACAAATCGTTTTTGCCAATTCTGTTCGGGGCGGGGGGGTGGGGGCTGTTAAGCATGACCGGAATATAGGTGATAAGTGGCTAATACACTCAATTTTATTTCTAAAAGGGTTTATCTAACGAATTTAATATTAAACACACAGCGCATATTTTCCTCGCATGAATATAGTGATAAGTCAATTATAAGTCACTTATAAGTCAATAGCCTCATAACATTTTAAGTAACGTTTGGATATTAAACACACAGCACATATTTTCTCCATATGAACATATAAAATCATTGCAACACACCAATATCACTGAATCAATGGGATCCCTGGGCTTGTTTCCCTACAACAAGACGGTGCCATCGAGGGGTGATGGGAGACAGCAATACTCGAAGGGGGTTCCTTATGTCCAGTCTATTCCGCAATTTAGTTTTCGTTGCATTCATTGCAGAGATATGTTGGAAATGGAAGCAACGTTTTCAGTGCTTTTGTGGCTATCTCAGGATATTTAGCCTCAACTTTGATCCAGAATGCCGGCAGAGATGTTATGTCAAACATACTTTTCAGCCCGCCGTCATTTGCAAACTCGAGGAGTTGATCTTCTTTTCCTGCGCTGACATGGATGACGCGCGGGTAATGACCTTGCGTGCGTTCAAGCTCAACAGTGCGTGACAGGGAATGAGGAAAGGTGCAGCTGACTCATATCGCCAAATCATATCATTTCCTTGCGGCCTGGTAGCACATGCTTTGTGGCCCGGTGGTTGGGGACCGCTGATACAGATTTCCTAAAAGACTCCAGAGAGCACACAAAATGCTGGTGGAACTCAAGCAGTATCTATGGAGAGGAAGAAAGAGCTGACGTTTCAGGCTGAGACCCCTCATTACAGTGGAAGTACTAGTCTTTATCGTTTTCATTTTAAAATTTTATTTCGAGATACAGTACAGAATCGGCCCTGCCAGTCTTTCCAGCCCAACAGCCCCCGATTTAACCCTAGCCTAATCATGCAACAATTCACAGAGACCAATTCACCTACTAACCTGTTCATGTTTGGAAGCAGGGTCGGGTTTCACATCACTACCATACAGTAGGTTGTGGAATTTATTAACTTGGCAGCAGCAGCAGTGCAATGCAATAACAATAATAGAGACAAAAAGAAAACTGTGAACTGTGAATAAGAAAACTGTGAATTACAGTGATTTGGCTGTGGAGGAAACCGGGTCCCCTAAAGAGAACCACGCATTCCACGGGGTGGACACGTAGACGCCTTATGGATGATTGAACTTCCAGCTCCGATGTCCCAAGCTGTAATAGCATCACACAAAATGCTACACTACTGTGACGTCCCGTAGACGGGTGGCACTTCTTTCTTTCCTAGTGAGGGTAACCTCAAAGCTTTCTGGCTCAGGCAGCGAGGAAATGCTGTTCTCACGAGTATGCCACTTTAGAAAACTCTTATCCAAAGCCCAGAGAAAATCTTACTTTCTTCACTGAGTGACTGGCTAGGGTATAACTCACTAAAGGAAAGTATGTGAAGCTAATATATTTGAACAAGTTCATTACAGCAAATGTCAAGCGTCTTTCAGAGGTGTTTGCAGTGCTGTGGCAGTTGAGTTAATCACTAAATTCTGGCGCTGTAATGGAAAAGGTAGGCGAGATAATGAGATGTGGAGCCCTGCAGTCCCACACTGGTGGCCATCAAAATATTGTATTAAGTATCTTACAATAAGGGGCTCTCAAATGGTGTCAGTGCCTGGTCCATTGTAGAATTCTACAATAAAGTGAAAGATCGTTCCAAGACAAGAAAATAGAATTTGCATTTTGACAAACATTGGCACAAAATACGTCAATCAACAAGGTTAATGCTGTTAAAGCCACAGACAGGAAACCAGAAATGGTTTCTTATAATAGGGATTTTCTCTTTTAATGAAGGAGGATGAGAAGTGAACTGATAGAGGTGTATTAGATCATAAGAGGCATTGATAGGGAGGATCTTGGCCTGAAACTCCATGGGTTTATTCCTATCCATTGATCTTGCCTGATGTGCTGAGTTCCTCTCGTATTTTTGTGTGTTGCTCTTGCTAGCATGGACTGTCAGAGACTTTTTCCCAGCATGGAAATAGATGCTATTTGAGGGCATCAATTTAAAGTGATTGGAGGAATTTATAAGGGGGATTCAGAGGTAGGTTTTTTATAACGCAGCATGTTGAGTGTGTGGAAGGTGCTGCCAGGGCTGGTGGTAGAGACAGATTTGTTAGGGATATTTACAAGACTCTTTGGCACATGGATGAAAGAAAAATGGAGAGTTACGTGGGAGGAAAGGATTAGATTGATCTTAGAGTTGGTTAAAAGTTCGGCACAACATTGTGAGCTAAATTGCCTGTACTGTTCTATGTTCCCCAGCTTTGAACACATTTACACAGAGGAGTATCCATCATCAGAGATCCCCACCATCCAGGCCATGCTCTCTTCTCACTGCGGCCTTCAGGAAGAAGGTATAGGGGCCTCAGGACTGATGCCACCAGGTTCAGGAACAGTTATTGCCCTTCAAACCATCAGGCTCTTGAACCAATGGTGATAACTTGACTCAACTTCACTCAGTGTAAGGCAGCAGCACTATTAGATGTCCTTCTGACTCACAAAATGGCAAAATTCACTTTTCTGTATGTTTTGTAAGAATACCTGATCTATGCAAGTGTGATCTTCTAGTTCCAATGACCTTGCTGGCAATACTAATCTAGATTAAACTAAAGTAGATATCCTGTTACATACCTACCATCTTCCATTCTTTAGAATGTCAGCACCTAGTATTTATACAGTGACATTAGCATGACAAAATCTTCAGAGGGAATTTATCAAACTAACTGTTGCCACATTGTAAGAGGTAGATTTTGTACAAGGTCTTAAGAGGAGAGATAGAATTGAGAGTTGTCGAGCTTGGGGTTCAGGCAGCCTAAAGAATGTACTGTTACTAATGTTAGAGTCATTAAATGGACAAGTACAGATACCTTGATCAGAATCAGACTCATCGTCATATACTGATGTACTCTAAATGGTGTAAACTTTGTTGTTCTGTGGCAACTATACAGTTCATTTATTCATTATGTACAATGTTGTTTGTTATAGGCGAACATGATTTTTCCATGAGCATGTCTGTCTTGGCAAATTTTTCTACAGAAGTAGTTTGCCATTACCTTCTTCTGGGCAGTGTCTTTACAAGACGGGTGACCCCAGCCATTATCAATAATCTTCAGAGGCTGTCTGCCTGGTGTCAGTGGTCGCATAACCAGGGCTTGTGATATGCACCAGCTGTTCATATGACCATCCACCACCTGCCACCATGGTTTCACGTGACCCTGGTTGAGGGGGGAGGGGTGGTGCGAGGGACGGCCTAGGCAAGTGCTACACCTTGCCCAAGAGTGACCTGCAGGCTAGTGGAAAGAAGGTTTGCATTACACCTCCTTTGATAGAGACCTAACTCTGTCCCACCACTCATAACTGTACATGACAAAGCCATAATATTTCCATAAATGGCAAATATAAATACATAAGAAAGTGGTGCTCATGGACCATTCAAACATTTGATAGTGGAGGGAAGGAAGATGTTCTGGAATCATTGACTGCGTGTCTTTAGGCTCCTGTATTTCCTCCTTGATGATAGTTGTTGTAACATGAACAAAATCACTGGAGAGACACTGAAGATAATGGATACAGAAGTGTTTTATTCCACAAAAATGAGCAGCAGGACATTTCTACAGTTACAATGTATCTACAGTGTTTCCTTTGAATTACATATAGTTTTCAAGCACCTCCTTCTTAGCACCCACACTCCAGACAGCCAAAATGAATGCTAATCAGCATTGTCTGGTATGTAATCAACTCCAGGAAAACCATAGTTCAGAGCTGCATTTTAAATTCAATCTACAATCCACATTCAGGTCTGAAGATTGGTTGCTGATGAAGTTAATATTTGCTATATACCCTAACCCCACAATACACCCTAACAGTAGAAATGAGAAGAGGGTGTGTCCTGGATGGGTCGTTAGTGAGGGAAGCCACCTTTCTGAGGCACCACCTCTTAGAAGTCTCCTGGATGGTGGGAAGGCTTGTGCCTGGCATGGAGGTGGCTGAATCTACAGCCCTCTGCTGCCTCTTTTGATCCTGTGCATTGAGGCCCCCATTTCATGCCATGATGCAATCGGTTAGAATGTTTTCTGTTGCATAGCTGTAGAAACTTGGCGCATGGCCAAGAGGTTAAGGCGTTTGTCTAGTGATCTGAAGGTCGCTATTTCGAGCCTTGGCTGTAGCAGCGTGTTGTGTCCTTGAGCAAGGCACTTAACCACACATTTCTCTGCGATGACACCGGTGCCAAGCTGTATGGGTCCTAATGCACTTCCTTTGGACAAATTCGGTGGTGTAGAGAGGAGAGACTTCCAGCATGGGAAATTGCTGGACTTCCATACAACCTTGCCCAGACCTGCGCCCTGGAAACCTTCCAAGGCGCAAATCCATGGTCTCACGATACTAACGGATGCCTACAGATCTGTAGAAACCTGTGTGAGTCTTGGGTGACATACCAAATCTCCTCAAACTCCAAGTGAATTAGAATTACTGGTAACACACACAAAATACTGGAGGGACTCAGCAGGCCAGGCAGCATCTATGGAAAAGAGTTATCAATTAAAGTTTCAGGTCAAGAATCTTCATCAGGACTCATGAAGGGTCTCGAACCGAAACATCGACTCTTTACTTTTTTCCATAGATGCTTCCTGGCGTGTTGAGTTCCTCCAGCATTTGGATTTCCAGCATCTGCAGATTTTCTCTTGCTTGTAGAGATAGTATGCCTTCTTCATGATTGCATCAATATGTTAGGCCCAGGATAGATCCTCTGAAATGTTAACACCAAGGAACTTGAATCTGCTCACTCTTTCCACTGCAAACCCTTCAATGAGGACTGTTGAGTCTTCTGTCTTTACCTTCCTGAAGTCGATAATCAGTCTGTGGTCTTGCTGATGTTCAGTGTGAGGTTGTTGTGACAGCTGAACTATCTCACTCCTGTCTGAATCCTCTTGGCCATCTGAGATTCCACCAACAGTGAAAGAATAAGTAAACCTCCCGGGAGGAGGAGAAGATGGCGGCGCGACGACAGTGCGCGCGGCCACTTCGGAGATGAATATCTGTTATTTGTCAAGTAGGGGACCGTGCACAATCCTGATTTGATAGAGACAGTCATGAGAGCACAGCACAATATCTGGAAAACTTCTCAAATGCCTGCTTTGCTATCGCTGCTACTGTGTGGTAACTGGAATCTCCAGAGCTGAAGGCCCCGAAATCCTCGGCTTTGCATGTTTTCAGCGGCTGGGGAAAGGTCAAAGGTGCTCAGCAGAGGATGGCGCTCGGGAGGCTGTAGTGGAGAGGCTGCTCAGAAGCTCGGAGTTTTCAGACAGATGGACTCAGGGTCCGCTGGGGTCAGCTGCTTCCAAGGTATCGGCAAGTTGACGGTGCCTGGATGTTTATGGCAGGGAGTTTCTCCCTTTTGCTGCCTGCTATCGGAGACTCAGGAGTCGATCGACTCGGGACTTTGAGACTTTTTTTACTGTGCCTATGGTCTGTTCTTTATCAAATTATGGTATTGCTTTGTACTGCTGTAACTATATGTTATAATTACGTGGTTCTGTCAATGTTAGTCTTTGGTCTATCTTGTTTTCTGTGATATCACTCCGGAGAAACATTGTATCATTTCTTAATGCATGTATGCATTTCTAAATGACAATAAAAGAGGACTGAGTGTTCTCATAATCTAAATTCATCGTATCATTTGAGCTGTGCCTTGCCATACGGTCATGTGTGTAGAGAAAGTCTTTTCCAGGCAAACTGGTGTGCAATAGAGTGCATGGCAACAGAGTGGTCCATAAACAGTGGTGAGAATTTACAATTGTGGCCAATTAAGTGGAGCCAATACAGGTTAGTAAACACATGGATGAACAGGACACACTGCGGGTCAAGTCATAGATAACAGAATCAGAATCAGGTTTAAAATCACCAGTATGTTGTGAAATATGTTAACTTAGTGGTAGCAATGAAATGCAATACATGATAACACAGAAAATTAAGTAAATTAATTGTGGTAACAATGCATATGTATATTAAATAGTTAAATTAAAATTAGTGCAAAACCAAAAATAATACAGTATGTAAAAAAGTGAGGTAGTGTTCGTGGGTTCAATGTCCATTTAGGAATTATTGGCAGAAGGGAAGAATTTGTTCCTGAATCGCTGAGTGTGTGCCTTCAGGCTTCTATCCCTCCTTCCTGATGTTAACAACGAGAAGTGGGCATATCTTGGCTGATGGGGTCACCTGAGGCACCACTCCTTGAAGATGTCTTGGATATTATAGAAGCTAGTACACAAGATAGAGCTGACCAATTTAATAACTTTCTGTAGCTTCTTCTGGTCCTATACAGTAGTGTCCTTCTACCCATACCAGATAGTGATGCAGCCTGTCAGGATGCTCTCTACGGTACATCTGCAGATATTTTTGAGGATTTTAGGTGACTTACCAAATCTCCTCAAACTCCTAATGAAATATAACCAGTGTCTTGCCTTTTTTATAGCTGCATTGATATGTTGGGACCAGGTTAGATCGTCTGAAATCTTGACACCCAGGAACTTGAAATTGCTCACTCTTTCCACTTTTGATCCCTCTATGAGTTTGGCTTGTGTTCCCTCATCTTATCTTTCCTGAAGTCCACAATCAGCTCTTTGGTTTTACTGATGTTGAGTGCAAGGTTGTTGCTGTGACACACCACTCAACTAGCTGATCAATCTCGCTCCTGTATGCCCTATTGTCTCTGTCTGAGATTCTACCAACAATGATTGTATCATCAGCAAATCCGAGCAATGCTCAGCGACATAGTCATGGTTATAGAGAGAGTAGAGCAGTGGGCTAAGCACACATCCCTGAGGTGCACCAGTGTTGATTGTCAGCAAGGAGGAGTTATTATTACTTGATGGTAGGAAGGATGATGCCAGTAATACGTTGGACAGTTTTGATTACCCATTGTAGAGCGTTCCTGTCTGCTGCAGTGCAGTTTCCGTATCAAGCAGTGATGCAACTTGTTTGAGATGTGTGACTCTATGACCAGAGAATCTCTTTGCAGAATATATAGCAGCATTCCTTCCTTCTTCTAATTCATTTGTGTCAAGTCCTCACACTTACAACCTACTTATTTTAAGGATGTTATTGCCACCTATCAAATTCTGCCCCTATGAATCTATGACAATAGCTTTGATCTTTATTTATACAGAGGAAATTTCTGGGGAGCAATCATGTTCATCAGTCATTCTCACAGCTCAGAGACATTGGAGGGTTGAGAGGAAGAGGGAGAGAAAGGGGGAGAGAGAGAGAGAAAGAGAAAGGAGGGGATGAGGTTGAAATTCTCTTCTTGCCTGCAGACACACCTAATCACGTGATTAGACACACACACACACACACACACACACACAACACTTTAAGAACAGCTTCTAGCCTCTGCCATCACGTTTCTGAACGGACAATGAACCCGTGAAGACTACCTCACTATTTTTGCTGTCTTTTTGCACTACCGCGTGACTTTTTATATATATGTATAATTTCTTATTATAATTTATAGTATTTATGTAATACACTGTACTCCTGTAGCAAAATGACAAATTTCATGACAAATATCAGTGATAATAATATTCTAATTTTATTTTTACTTACAGATACAGAGAACAGGTGCTTCAGGCCCATTGAGCCATGCTGCCCTGCAGCCCACTGATTTAACCCTACAATGACCCATACTACTAACTTACTAACCCTACATGGCCCTACAACTTACTAACCCATACGTCTTTGGAATGTCGGAGGTAACGGGAGCACGTGGCGGTAACGGACACGCACACACACGACATGAAGAACATACAGGCTCTCTTATAGAAGATGCCAAAATTGAACTCTAAACTCTGACCCCCAAGCTAACCACTATATTACTGTGGCACCCTAGATAAAAATCTGATTCTGATATCCTTTAAGGGAAGTTGTGAAGCTTCTAAAGCTGCCGGTCCTATCAAACATGTCAAGCATTTTTGATACTCTTTAAACTCATATTTCTAGTATCACCATTCATTTCCCTCTGTATTACATTTAAGAGCCCGTTCTGTGAGGATTCTGTACTGTTGTAAATATAATTGACACACGCCGCACACCAAGTAAATAATAATCTCAAATGTCAGCTTCTCTTGTTGTGGAGTATTCTGCCTGAGACAGGGACAAACTTAATTAAAATTACCTTTACGATTTTAGCAGCAAGTTCAGATTGACGCAGGGAGTGGGGGTGGGTAGTGTGGAAGGAGGACCTGGGGAGGTTATCGTGTACAATAAAGAAGGGAGCCATTCAGCCCATTAAGTTTTTGCTAGTGTACAGAATAATTCCACAGTCCAGCCCTCCCAACAAGTTTTCCCTGCAGTCTACTGTGCCACATTCAAAATCAGAATCACATTTATTATCAGTGACTTCATAGTGGAACCTCTGATGTGAAATTTATTATTTTGCAGCAGCAGTACAGTGTAAAGACATAAAAATTACGATAAATTACAAAATAAATGAATCGTGCAAAAAATTTGAATAATGAGGTAGAGTTCATAGACCGTTCAGAGATCTGATTGCGGAGGGGAAGAAGCTGTTTCTGAATCACTGGGTTTGAGTCTTCAGGTTCCTGTACCTCTTCTCTGGTGGTAATAATGAGAAGAGGGCATGTCCCAGAGGATGAGTGTCCCTAATGATAAATACAGCCTCTTGAAGGTGTCCTCGATGGTGGGGAAGGTTGTGCCTGTGATGGCACTGGTTGAGTCTATGACCCTCTACGGCCTCTTGCGATCCTGTGCATTGGAGCCTTCGTACCATCAATTCAGTGATTAAAGTTTAATTATCACACGTACATCAAAACATACAGTGAAGTGTGTCACTTTGTGTTAAAAAATCAGTGAGAATTGCGCTGGGCATGCTTCTGGTGCCAACATAGAATGCCATACTCTCCAACCCTAACCCAAATGCCAGGAATGATTGGGTTACTACACGCGCACCACTTGATGACTCTGGGCTGTACTCACTGGAATTCAGAGGAATGAGCAGGGGATCTCATTGAAACCTATCGAATGTTGAAAGGCCTAGATACAGTGGATATGGAGAGGATGTTTCCTCTGGTTGGGAAGGCTAAGAACAGAGGACACAGCCTCAGAATAGAGGGCGTCCATTTAGAATGGCAATGAGGAGGAATTTCTTCAGCCAGAGAGTGGTGAATCTGTGGAATTCGTTGTCGCCGGCGGCTGTGGAGTCCAAGTCTTTGGGTATATTTAAGATAGGTTATTGATTAGTCAGGACATGAAAGGATACGGAGAGAAGGTAGGAGGCTGGGAAGGAGAGGGAAATGGATCAGCCAGGATGAAATGGCAGAGAAGACTCGATGTGCCAAATGGCCTGATTCTACTCCTATATCTTATGGTCTTTTGGAAACCGCAGCACCCGGGGGAAACCTAGGCAGTAATGGGGAGAAGGCACAAACTCCTTCAGTAATGAAGTTCCAAAGTTACTGTAAAAAGTAGCACTAACCGCTATGGTAATTTACTGCTCTAGCATTCCAGCGTTCGTATACACATCAGGGGATGATTTACAGTGACCTACCAACCAGCTCGTTGTTGGGGTGTGAGAAGGAAACCAGAGCAAACCCACGCTATCTGATAGAGACCATACAAACAGCAGATAAACAAAATCAAACCTCGCTCACCGGAACTTCATTTCCAAGAGGCGATGCCTCAAAATGGCGGTAAAGACCCCGTTTTCTCCTCTTGTTCTTTTATTTCTTTTCTCCTCCTCTCATTTTGCACTCCTTATTTAACTTACAACACTGTGCAAAAGTCTTTGGCACATGTATATACTGTAGCTAAGATGCTGAAGACTTCTAGCACAGAGCTGTATCTACTAAATGTTTAGCAATATTAACAAAAACTTAAGACTCACAGATTTTTCTGTTTCAAGAGCAAATAAAGAAAGGTTGGTGACAGATATCTTTCCACCATGCGTTTCAAATCAAATCAATATTTAAACAATGCAGGAAAAGATATAAAAACAGCTTTCTGTATATATATCTTATTGTAAACTTTAGGTTTTTTATGTATTGCTGCTACAAAAGAGCACATTTCATGGCATACTGTATGTCAGGGACATTAAACCTGTCTCTGATTCTGATTTGAATTCTGTGAGGCGATGGCTGTACCCATTCCCTCCCTCAAACCTGGAATGCTTGGGGTGTTCTCTTTGCTGATGAGCGAGCACATCTACATTGAGCGCTGTTTCAGGAAAGCAGCATCCATCATCAATGGACCCCCACCACCCAGGTCATGCTCTCTTTTCACCGCTACCATCGTGAAGAAGGTACAGGAGCCTCAGGACCCACTCCACCAGGTTCAGGAACAGTTATTACCCCTCAACCATCAGGCTCTCGAATCAGAGGGGATAAATTTACACTACCACAATACTGTACTGTCCCCACAACCAATGGATTCACTTTCAATTGAATTGACTTTATTACTTACATCCTTCATATATATGAGGAGTAAAAATCTTTATGTTACGTCTCCGTCTAAATGTGCAATGCGCAATTTATAGTAATTTATAATAAATAGTATGTACAACAGGACAGTCCATGTAACATAGAAATACAATTGTATCAGCATGAATTAATCAGTCTGATGGCCTGGTGTTAGAAGCTGTCCCGGAGCCTGTTAGTCCTAGCTTTTATGCTGGTTTCCTGGATGGCAGCAGCTGGAACAGTTTGTGGTTGGGGGGATTTGGGATCCCCAATGATCCTTCAGGCCCTTTTCACACACCTGTCACACCTGTCTTTGTAAGCTCTTCATCTCATGTTCTCAATATTTATTGCTTAATTTTTATTATTATATTGACTGTTTATTTGTGCAGTTTATGTATTTTCGCATTGGTTATTTGTCTTGTGTGCAGTTTTTCACAGATTCTATTGTGTTTATTGCAATTGTGATGAATCTCAGGTTATATATGCTGACATCTATGTACTTTGATTTAAAAAATACTTTGAATTTGAACACTATCTCCCTCACGTGCAGACGCACAGGATCCCCTGGCACTGTCAGGTATCCAGGGGAAGATTTATTCCAGATGGCCTATGCAGCTGGGTGTTTTGTGGGGTCTGTTCAAATGAGTTGCTACGTTTGACTTTAAATGTATTGAGTACACTTCAAAGATAATCCATGGGTTGTAGAAACCTCTGGGACATGCTGAATTTGTGATAAGACCCATACATAAACAATTTCTTCTCCCTTCCTTTCTTTGCCAAGGCTTTTTAGCAAAATCTTATCTCTGGTATTTAGGCACCGCTCTCCTTATTAAACTGTGCAGATTCCTTATTCATCATCCAGAGCTTAATCTTATGAACTGATGGATTCCAAAAGCTTAAGGAGATTCAGTCAGGGGAAAGTAAGGAGACGGACCGATTATGTATGTAAGAATTGTAATTTGAAGGGAGCTATCTGTCAGGATCAGAATCAGGCCACGCACTCCCTTGTGTTGAGTTCTGTTCATTTAGACTATGTAAGTATTCATTTGGCATGTGCAGTCTCCCTGTTGTGGGCATGCAGACGAGAGTGGTGGTTGGTGGGAATTGTGGGTAAGAAAATATCATTCTAGTGTACTAACTAGAGGAGGAGGAGAAGATGGCGGCGCAACGCAGCTTGCATGGCCACTCCAGTGAATGAAATCTGTAATCTGTCAAATAGGGTGCCGTGCACAATCCTGATTTGATGGAGACAGATGTGAGAGAAAGGAGGAACATCTGGAGAAACTTCTGAAATGCCTTTTTCGCTGCCGCTGTTACTGTGTGATCCAGAATCTCCAGAGGGGAAGACCTCGAGTCCTCGGCTTTGCTTGTTGCTCGGCGGCCGGGACGGAGTCGAAGCGCTCGGCAGAGGATGGCACTCGGTGCTCGGTGTCGAAGGGCTGGTTGGAGGCTCGAAGTTTTTGGACGGACTGAGAGTCGGCTGTGGTTGGGTGCTCCCAACGCATTGACAGTTGTCAGTGCCTGGAGGTTTATGGCAGAGAGAGTTTCTCCCATCTGCTGCCTGCTATCGAGGACTATCAGGAGTCGGTCAGAACTTTGAGACTTTTTTTTTACCGTTCCCATGGTCTGCTCTTTATCAAATTATGGTATTGCTTTGCACTGTTGTAACTATATGTTATAATTATGTGATCTTGTCAGTGTTAGTCTTTGGTTTGTCCTTTTTTTTGTGATATCACTCTGGAGGAACATTGTATCATTTCTTAATGCATGCATGCATTTCTAAATGACAATAAACGAGGACTGAGTGTCCTCATAATCTAATCTAATCTAAATGTGAATGGAGAAAGTAAAATTGTTAAAATAAAATAGAAATGAATGTCCATTGGCTTAGATGTATTACTTTTGCCTCTAACCATCAGGTGTACTTTTAGTACGATTCCCGTCGGGGTTTCTTTCAGGGTCCACACCCACCCTGTAGACACTGACTTTTGGCCAATGTCTCTATCTTCCCGAAGCACTCCATTATTTATTTATTTATTTTAAGGAATATTTTTGTTTTTATTTATTACAAACAAACAAAAAAACACAAAAAAATACAGCACATCCACAAAAACCACAACCATAACAAAATCAAATTAAATATTGAGCAACAAAAGGGAGAAAAATATAAAGGTAAAAGTAAACATACTCAGCAGAGGTGCACCGCACCAAAATACCTCAGTCCTCACCCCGTGAGAAAGTCCAATACAGGGCCCCATATCCTTTCAAAGATGTCCCCTCTGTCCTCATTATATAGTCTCAGTCTCTCCAAATATAAAGTATTTTCCAGTTCTCTCAGCCACAGATCGTACATAGGCACAGAGTCCATTTTCCACATTTTCAGGATTATTTTCTTAGCAATCACCATTCCAAATAATACAGCCATTTTTTCATACATATTGGCTGAAGATAGGGAGCTTGTTGCTCCGAGGATGGCTATGAACGGGTCTGGTTCCCACCGCTTCCCAAAAGCCTCAGAGAAATAGTGAAAAATACTTTTCCAGTATGCATAAAGCTTACAACATGACCAGAATGAATGTGACAAGTTACTGTTCACAGATTTACATCTATTACAAACTGGTGAAACATCAGGGTAGAAACTGTGCAACTTTTCTTTGGAATAATGGAGTCTATGTATTGTTTTAAACTGTGTAAGTCTGTGTCTGATGCTGACCGAACAATCGTGCATACTCTTTAAACACTCGTCCCAGACCTCCTCTGTCAGTTTTATACCCAATTCATCCGCCCATGCCTGTTTAAAAACTTCAGTATTCACCCGAGCTCCAGTATGTAGGATCTGATAAAAATAGGATACTGCACTACGAGTAACAGGATCAAATTTATTTATTGCCTCCAGGGATTCATGTTTGTCTAAAACTTCGAAGTTAGGTATATATTTCCTAACATAATCTCGAATTTGTAAACATCTAAAAAAACTAGATGCAGGGATATTGTAAACTGCTTGTAACTCCGCAAATGAGGCAAAGTTTCCATTAAACACTCCATTATTTCTCCAACTACTGATAAACTTGTCTCAGTATATAAATGTGACTCAGTGGTTAACGCATGGTTATCGGTCTGAGACCCAATTATTTCTCAAATTTTATTGAGATGCAGCAAGGAATAGGCCCTTCAGCCCTTCAAACTGCATCACCCAGCAACCCCCGATTTAACTCTAGCCTAATCATGGGACAATTTAC
This sequence comes from Mobula hypostoma, assembly GCF_963921235.1. Classification (NCBI taxonomy): domain Eukaryota; kingdom Metazoa; phylum Chordata; class Chondrichthyes; order Myliobatiformes; family Myliobatidae; genus Mobula; species Mobula hypostoma. Next base: position 73,306,579 of record NC_086110.1, on the reverse strand, counting down.
AATGACCAATGAACCTACTAACTGGTACGCCTTTGGAATGTGGGAGGAAACCAGAGCACCCAGAGGAATGCCACATAGTCATGAGGAAAATGTACAAGCTTCTTCCATTCAGTGGCGGGAGTTGAACCTGATGCGCCTGTACTGCAAATTGTAGTGCTAACCACTAGGTTACTGTGTCACCATGAGGCCTCAGCAGAAATTTCCAGGTGAATAGATCAGTGCACTGCCAAAGAGGTGCTGCCCTGTCAGAGAATATAGAACAGTCTAGAACAATAACAGGCCCTTCAGACCATCATCTCAGTGCTGACCATGATTTATTATTTTTTTTTCTTTTTGTATTTGAACAGTTTGTTGTTTTTTGCATGTTAGTTCTCTGTCCAGTTTTGTTGTGTGTAGTCTTTCACTGGTGGGCATGTGGTCAAGTGGTTAAGGCATTGGACTAGCTACCTGAAGATCGTGAGTTCGAGCCCCAGCCGAGGGAACGTGTTGTGTCCTTGAGCAAGGCACTTAACCACACATTGCTTTGCGACGACACTGGTGCCAAGCTGTATGGGTCCTAATTCCCTTCCCTTGGACAACATCGGTGGCGTGGAGAGGGGAGACTTGCAGCACGGACAACTGCTGGTCTTCCATACAACCTTGCCCAGGCCTGCGCCCTGGAGAGTGAAGACTTTCCAGGTGCAGATCCATGGTCTCGCAAGACTAACGGATGCCTTTAAGTTTTTCATTGATTCTATTGAATTTCATTGTGTGTACTGTGAATGCCCACAAGAAAATGAATGTCAGGGTTGTATATGGTGACGCATATGCATTTTGATAATAAATTTACTTTGAACTTTGACTTAAAGGCTAGCCTTATTTATTCGTCACATGTAAATCAAAACATGCAGTCAATGACCAACAGAGTCCAAAGATGTGCTGGGGGCAGCCCACAGGTGTTGCTTTGCTTCAAGTGGCAACACAGCATGCCCACAACTTACTAACCTTAACCTGTACATCTTTGGAATGTGGGAAGAACCTGAAGCATCCGGAAGAAACTCACAGAGAGAACGTACAAACTCCTAACAGACAACAGCCAGAATTGAACCTGCGTCACTGATGCAGTCAGAGTGTTATACGAGCCGCTACAGTACCGTGCTGCCTCCCTGAGATTGGCATTTAATTATTAGCTTTGCTTAAATGATCAAGTCAATCACAATTACAGATCAAAACTAAGTCAATATGACACTCGCTGGGCTGAAGCAGTAGCAGTTGCTCCCATGGTAGAGCAATGGTTAGCACAACACTCGGGGCATCGGAGTTCAAAGTTCAATTCCAGCATCCTCTGGTAAGCAAGTTTGTACGTCCTTCCCGTGTGCGTGTGGGATTCCTCCAGGTGTTCCACTTTGCTCCCACGGTTCAAAGACGTATCAGCTGGGTAGGTTACTTGGTTATTGTAAATTGACCTGTGATTAGACTCCGGTTAAATCGGTGGGCAGCAGGGCAGCACAGCTTGGTAGCTGGAATGGCCTGTTCCATGCTGTGTCTCTAAATAAAATTTGAGCAAAAGCCAAGTATATTTTTACTCAAAATGACATTTTATGAAGATAAGTAAAGTTGAAATCTGGTAATAAGAGACTTGAGTTCGTCAGAATATCATACCATATATAGCAATCCATTAAAATGGATGGTATATCACTGTCATTTGACCACTGACCAGAGCCTCAATTTCACTGTGATTTGGCCACTACACAGAGCCTCACCCAGGTCAACCAAATAAGGAAAAACGTACTCGTACAGTGTATAATTACACTGGGAGAGGCTCACCAAAGTGATGTCAATGAACTGCCAAGAAGAATCCTTTAAATGAATGGTTTCATTGCCGAATACTCAACAAGGTCAGTTACTTCCTGCAATGGTCTAGTTGGGTTCATCCAACCAATGAGAAACCCTGAGGATGCAAAATGCCAGCTGTGTATCGCTTAATGTTCAAAGCAAAAGTTATCAAAGTACATATATGTCACCATATACAACCCTCAGATCCATTTTCTTATATTTATTGTGAATGCCTGCAAGAAAATGAATCGGAGTAATGAGAAGGGGGCATGTCCTGGGTAGTGAAGGTCAGGGAGGAGGTGCAGGTGCATAAAGACACACACTCAACATTTTAGGGACAACTTCTTTCCCTCTACCATCAGATTTCTGAATGGACAATGAAAATACAATAAATTACAATAAGAAATATATATATATTTAACATATTACAGTCCAATGCAATACATTAAAATACTATAAATTACTATAAGAAATATATTTTTAATGTATTGCACTGGACTGCAGCTATTAAAAAAATACAAATTTCTCAAAACAAGTCAGTGATAATAACCTAATTCTGGTTATGACAGGTTCCAACCAGAAGCTGGAAGCTGGAGCAGTACAGAAGATGCTGGAGGGTGAGCAGTAGGGTACAGCAGGGTGAGCTGTACCTGTGGGTGGAAATGGAGAGTTAATGTTTTTGGTGAGACTTTCATCTGGAGCAAATAAAGGGTCTCTCCCCCAGGCAGTTAATAATCTGATCAACCCTTCTAGTTAGCAACCTACCCCTCTATCTGTTACCCCCATCACTGTACTGTAGACACTTCAAACCGTTTTTTTATAATGCTGTTTACATGCTGGTATTTATGTATTTCTGCATATTTTATTCCAGATCTGTGCTTTAACCTCCAACTTCATTTTTATATAATTCTTTATTTTTTTACAATTGTTGAATGCTGTTCCTTTAGTGCATGTCGCACCAACACCCCCACTGTAAATTCCTAATCCATGAAATGCAAACACAAGAGATCCCGCAGATGCTGGAAATGCAGAGCAACACACAAAATGTTGAAGGTACTCACCAGGTTAGGAGGCAATGTCTCTGGTCCCATTAGGCTGAGAACTGGCGCTCCCAAAGGCTGTGTGTTCAGCCCCCTGCTGTTCACACCGCTGATGTATGACTGTGCAGGATTCAGCTCAAACCATCATCAAGTTTGAGTGGTTGGCCTCATCAACAATGACGGTGAGTCAGAATACAGAGAAGAAGTAGATAGGATGATAGATTGGTGTGAGAAGAGCAACCTAAGCCTGAATGTGGAGAAGACAAAGGAAATCATTGTGGACTTCAGGAAGGTGCAGAGAAACCATCCCCCTCTGAGAATACATGGCCAATCCATAGAGGGAGTTCAGTGTACCAAGGTCCTAGGAGCTCACATTACAGATGACCTCGCCTGGACTCTTGTCAGGGAAGGGAAAAGTGATGATATTGCATTTCATCTCTATCTTCAGGAATCACAGGATGGTGTTTGGATCAGCGAAAGTGCAGTAGTGGAGGAGGTGTAGGAGAGTGTGGGAGCTGCAGGAATGACAAGCATGAAGTATATTTTGGCCAGATTTGTCAGACACTCTTTACTTGAGCTGCCTTTAGGGAAAGCTAATAACTATTGGATTATTGTGTATATCTTCCTTTTATTTTTCCTCTTCAAATATCGAATGCCTTTGGAGCAATCTTCATGTTTACATGGGATGGAATGTAACCACTTTTGGGTAGCCTGGAAGCATGGTGGTCAGTGTAACGTTGTTAAAGGGCCAGTGACCCAGGTTCAATTCCAGCGATTGTCTGTAAGGTGTTTGTATGTTCTCCCAGTGACTGCACCTGTCCCCTTGGGTGACTCTGGTTCATCCCACATTGCCAAGACCTGCGGGTTAGTGGGTGGGTTAATTGGTAAGATGGGTGTAATAGGGCAGAGCAGGCCCATTAGCCTGTTACAGTGGTGAGTCTCTAAATTCGCTCTCAACTGGAGCAGACAGAGTGAAAGTGGGAGGTTGCTGGCTTATAGACAATAGGTGCAGGAGTAGGCCATTTGGCCCTTCGAGCCAGCACCGCCATTCACTGTGATCATGGCTGATCATCCACAATCAGTATCCAGTTCCTGCCTTATCCCCATAACCTTTGATTCTGCTATCTTTAAGAGCTCTATCCATCTCTTTCTTGAAAGTATCAAGATACTTGGCCTCCAAAGCATTCTGGGGCAGAGCATTCCATATATCCACCACTCTCTGGGTGAAAAAGTTTTTCTTCAACTCCGTTCCAAATGGTCTACCCCTAATTCTTAAACTGTGGCCTCTGGTTCTGGACTCACCCATCAGCGGGAACATGCTTCCTGCCTCCAGTGTGTCCAATCCCTTAATAATCTTATATGTTTCAATAAGATCCCCTCTGAGCCTTCTAAATTCCAGAGTATACAAGCCCAGTCGCTCCAATTTTTCGACATATGACAGTCCCGCCATCCCAGGAATTAACCTTGTGAACCTACGCTGCACTCCCTCAATAGCAAGAGTGTAAGAGGGCCATGCTGGAGTACCACATATGGTAAAAAGACGGCTATTTCTTGATTTGGATTTTTATGTCTCGAGGAGTGAAAAACTACACTCACGTCTTACTGGTCAGCACCTGCAAAGTTCGTCATTTTCATGTGAGATCTCAAAGCACAGCCTCCTCTTCTCTGAGAGAGATAAACAAAGTTTCTGGTCAACGATCTCTCATCAGATTGGAAACATTGGAAAGGAGACACGTTTGGTGTTGCAGGGAAAGGGGTTGGAGAGGGAGCAGCCAAGAAAACGAAAAGGGAGAGGTCCAAATGACAGAGAGAAAAGGATCCGGGGTGGGGGGGTGGAATTTGGGGGTTTGGGGGAACATGTTTATCAGGATGATGCTGAGATTAGAGGATATGAGCTGTGAGGAGAGTTTGGACAAACTTGAGTTGTTTTCTCTGGAGTAGCAAAGGTTGAGGGGAGACCTGATAGACATGAGAGGCACAGGCAGAGCGGACAGAACCTTTCTCCCAGGGGAGAATGTCAAATACTCGGGGGCAGAGATTTAAGGTGAGAAAGGGAAACTTTGCGAATCTAATGGAGACTGGAGGCCTGGCCTGTGGATTGGGGAGGTGTGTGTGTGTGTGTGTGTGTGTGTGCATGTGTGTGTGTGTGAGAGAGACAGTGTGTGTGTGTGTGTGTGTGACAGTGTGTGTGTGTGTGTGTATGTATCTGTGTTTGTGAGTTTGTGCATGTGTGTCTGTATGAGTGAGTGTGATATGTGTATGTGAGAGAGCTGGTGGGTGTGTGTGTGAGTGTGATGTGCATGTGTGTGTGAGTGTGAATGTGAATGTGTGTGTGTGATGTGTGTGTGAGTGTGATGTGTATGCGTGTGAGTGTGATGGGCGTGTGTGAGTGTGTGAGTGTGATGCGCGTGTGAATGTGTGTGTGTATGTGTGTGTGAGAGCTGGTCTGTGTGTACTGTGTGTGTGAGTGTGATGGGTGTGTGTGTGTGTGTGTGTGAGAGAGCTGGTGTGTGTGTAATGTGTGTGTGAGTGTGATATGTATGTGTGTGAGTGTGATGGGTGTGGGTGTGTGTGTGTGAATGTGTGTATGAGAGCTGGTGCGTGTGTGTGATGTGTGTGTCAGTGTGATGTGTACGTGTGTGAGTGTGTGAGAGTGATGTGCGTGTGTGTGAGTGTGAATGTGTGTGTGTGAGTGTGTGAGTGTGTGAGAGTGATGTGCGTGTGTGTGAGTGTGAATGTGTGTGTGTGAGTGTGTGAGTGTGTGAGAGCTGGTGTGTGTGTAATGTGTGTGTGAGTGTGATATGTATGTGTGTGAGTGTGATGGGTGTGTGTGTGTGAATGTGTGTATGAGAGCTGGTGGGTGTGTGTGATGTGTGTGTGAGTGTGAATGTGTGTGTGTGAGTGTGTGAGAGCTGGTGGGTGTGTGTGATGTGTGTGTCAGTGTGATGTGTACGTGTGTGAGTGTGTGAGAGTGATGTGCGTGTGTGTGAGTGTGAATGTGTGTGTGTGAGTGTGTGAGTGTGTGAGAGCTGGTGGGTGTGTGTGAGTGTGAATGTGTGTGTGTGAGTGTGTGAGTGTGTGAGAGCTGGTGGGTGTGTGTGAGTGTGAATGTGTGTGTGTGAGTGTGTGAGAGCTGGTGGGTGTGTGTGAGTGTGAATGTGTGTGTGTGAGTGTGTGAGTGTGTGAGAGCTGGTGGGTGTGTAGGAGGGAGGAAAGGAGTTTGTTTTGCTGTTGTTGCTTGTGTTGTTCTGCTGAACATTGTGAGCGTGTTATGTTGGTGCTGGAATATTTGCATCTCTTGTGGACTGCCAACAGCACATCTTTAGTTTGTGTTGGTTAACATATATGTCATATTTCTTGTATGTTTCAATGTACACATAATAAGTTAAATATATCTGAATCTGAATCTGAATCTGAATATGCCAAAAACTGGGGGGATCTGGTCTGAAGGCCTTTGTTTAATTACATACCATTGGCTTAATTAGTTCAGTACAACATCTTGGATTGAAGGATCTATTCCTGTTCTGTAATATTCTATGTTCTATGCTGTTGAATCCTCGATAATGGCTAAAATCCCTTACTCTCTCAGCCGCACTCTGAACCGTAACATGTGGCTGTCAGCAACCCCTGCCAAAATTATGCAATAAAGAGCATTAAACACTGGTGCACTCTGAGTGTCTTAAATCACCCTGGGGACTGCAAGGAGGAACACAGCCACGGTTACGGAACACTCAAGGTTCAAGGGGCAATTGCAGCTTGACCGGCCTGCAGGAACTGTTGCGGAATGTACGACAGGAAACTGTGCTTTTAATCATGTACTTGGGTTCACAAGCAATAAAATATTTTGGCTGGCGCTTTACACAGTGTACTACAGACTGATGGATTATTAACCCTCGGGGACTGTACAGTCACCTTCCGTGGAATAGCAGATTCTTATAGCCCATAATTTAGTTTATCGTGCAAACCAGTGTTTCTTTTACTCTGCTTTCCAATTAACCCCCACTATCTCACACTATTCCCGTAAAGTTTGGTTTTTATCCCTTCCTGGATATTTTCTCAATTCCCATTGGAAGCCACTTTCCCATTGGACTTCCAAGCACAAAATCATAGTGACGTGCTGAATGAAGACTGCAGGATCACGGCAGCATAGCGGTTAGCTTTAAAACACCACTCATCAGCGATCACTGTTCAGTTCCTGTCACTGTCTGTAGACGTTAGTACTTCCTCCCCATGACCATATAGGTTTCCTCTGGGTGCTCCAGTTTCCTCCCACAATCCAAAGATGTACAGGTTAGGGACAGTGAGTTGTGGGCATGCTACCTGGGTGCTGAAAGCGAGACGACACTTGAAGGCCACTCAGCACAATGCTCACTGATTCGATTCGCTGTTTTGCTGTACATGTGGAAAATCAAACTCATCTTTAGGGGGCATAGCTTTAAGAAGGAAGTATAGGAGGAATGTCAGTAGTAAGTGTTTTTACACTTCTGAGTGGAGAGTGCATGGAACTGCCAGGTGTGGTGCCAGAGGCAGATGCATTAGGGGCGTTTAAGGTAGGCACATAGATGATAGAAAAATGGAGGGTTATCCAGACCCTCTCGGTGAAACAAGATCGAGCACGTTCTCTCTTACTGCAGTTGCAACACTCATAAATTATTCATGCTGTTTACATTCTAGACACAATGTGGGATTTTGAGTAAATCTTGCTACTTTCCAGATAAACATTGCTGGTTACTAGTTCTGGTGAATGCTCCTCAAGTGAATGTAGTGTTAGAATGTTTACAATATCTCCAGTTCTGAATATTCGACAATCGACATGCATTGTCTGAGTAATTCACAGTATGTTGTAGATGTTGAATATGGAGCAAGAAAAGTTATATGTACAATTATGGTCTAATTTTAAAAACCTATGTTGCTTGCTTTAGTGTTGCCAAGAATTACTCAATCTCAGGGCAGGGCAAGAGAAGCAAACGTGCGACAATATACATGATGACTGAAAGGCAAAGGGGGGTACTGTGCCTTAGATGAAAACAATGAAGAGTTTTAAAAAATTCAAGCAGTCTTCCTAATTTAAATATCTTGAGCAGATTTTTTTCAACTCTAAGTAGAGGTCCATTCTTTCTTTAGAAAGAAATTATAAGTATTATTGGGCCGAGACCCTTCGTCAGGACTGGCTGGGGGAGGAGCTAGTGGGGGATTTGAGGGTGGGAGGGGGAGGGGGAGATCCAAAATGATAGGAGAAGACGGGAGAGGGAGGGAGAGGGATGGAGCCAAGAGCTCTCCCTCCCCCTCTCACTTTCGGGTCTCTTGCTGGCTCTTCTTTCAGTTGATCCTGGCGAAGGGTCTCGGCCCAAAACGTCAACTGTACCTCTTCCTAGAGATGCTGCCTGGCCTGCTGTGTTCACCAGCAACTTTGATGTGTGTTGCTTGAATTTCCAGCATCTGCAGGGTTCCTCGTGTATAAGTATTATTAGATTTGTTTGTAAGTCAAATGTAAGTTGAAGTTTGGCACTTTATCTTAAAACTTCATTTTTGAGATGCGGATGTTGGAATAAATATTTTTTGCCAAAATCTAGTTGTCTGTGAGCAGCTGTCCAGAATCCCTGGAGTGTAGGAGAATGAGTGATTTTATACAGGTTTCCCCTGAGGATGGGTGAGACCAGATAGGTCATAGTTTAACGGTGAAAGGTAAAATATTTAAGGGGACTCTGAGGGGCAACTTCTTCACTCAGAGGGTGGTGCGAGTGTGGGATTGAGCTGCCAACAAAGGTGGTGGATACCAGTTCAACTGCAGCATTTTAAGAGAACTTTGGATGGGTGCATGGATGAGAAGGGAATAGTCCAGATGCAGGTAAATGGGACTCGCAGAAAATAGAGCTGTTAGGTTTGAAACCTTCTACCAATTGCAAAGGCAGAAGGTGTGATATATTTCAAATTTGGAATGGTCTGTGAATTGGAGGGTGTGCAAGTCATTGTGTCTTGGACATGATGGCAATGAAGGGGTGTCCAGGTACTCTGGACAAACTTCACTCTTTACTCCTTTCCATGGAAACACTTATTCATCGCTTGTATTTTGTGCGACTACAATGTATTTGTACAATGGAACAAGGTCTTCCATTGAGACTAGGGGAGATTCAAACAAAAGGACATGAGTTGATAGTTAAAGGGCAAAAGTTTAGGGGTAACATGAGGGGGAACTTCTTTACGCAGAGAGTGGCAGCTGTGTGGAACAAGCTTCCAGCAGAAGTGGTAGAGGCAGATTCAATATTGTCATTTAAAGTTAAATTGGATAGCTATATGGACAGGAAAGGAATGGAGGGTTATGGGCTGAGTGCAGGTCGGTGGGACTAGGTGAGTAAGCATTTGGCACGGACTAGAAGGGCCGAGATGGCCTGTTTCTGTGCTGTAATTGTTATATGGTTTTATATGTAGGAGGGAAGGAATAGATTGATTTCAGAGTAGGTTAAAAAGCTGCCACACATCATATGCTGAAGGGCCTGTGCTGTGCTGTAATATTATATGCTCAATATTTAAGTGTTTTCATGCGGGGTTTTTATCCACTGAAGGAAGCAGTTTTTACTGATGTGTCACTTTTGAGTCTCAAAAGTTAGGTGACTGTAGTTTCAAATGATCTAGTCACCTAACTGGCTTTGTGGCTATGACCTGTAGCCATTGGGCCACTGGACCGGTTTCACTTGCTGAACTGGCTCCGTGGCTGCGGCCTGCAGGTCTCGGGCCCCTGGACCGGCTTCACTTGCTGAACTGGCTCCGTGGCTGCGGCCTGCAGGTCTCGGGCCCCTGGACCGGCTTCACTTGCTGAACTGGCTCCGTGGCTGCGGCCTGCAGGTCTCGGGCCCCTGGACCGGCTTCACTTGCTGAACTGGCTCCGTGGCTGCGGCCTGCAGGTCTCGGGCCCCTGGACCGGTTTCACTTGCTGAACTGGCTCCGTGGCTGCGGCCTGCAGGTCTCGGGCCCCTGGACCGGTTTCACTTGCCTCAGTGCTGAACCTAGCTCCGTGGCTGCCTGTTATTTGTTTACTTTTTTATTGTTTGCATGATTTATTTTTTTTATCACACATTGGATGTTTATCTGTCTTTGTATTTTGATAACAAATGCACTTTGAACTTTGAACTAGTTATTAAGCTATAATGGGACAGTTAGTTTACAGCCATAGATTCAAAGATTCCAATAGTGTGGAAACAAATGCTTTGGCCCAGCTGCTCCATGCTATCCAAGATGCTTGATCCAAGCTAATCCCTTTTGTCTTTGATTGGCCCATAATCTTCTAAACCTTTCCATTCCATTTATCTGTCCAAGTACTTCTAAATGCTGTTAATATACCTGTTTCAACTGCTCCCTCCGGCAGCTCAGTCCACATGGATAACACCTTTTGTGTAGAAAAAGTTGCTCCTCAAGTCCTCATTCAATCTTTCTCCTCTCATGTTAAACGTATCCCTTTCAGATCTTGATTCACCATCTCTAGGGCAAGGACTGGGTGCATTCAACCTACCTGCTCCTCTCATGATTTACACACACATTATTGTCGATCCAAGCATTGTGTTAGTGTTTAGGCTTCAGATGCTACGGACTGCTTCTCTCAGGCACTCAGTCTCCACTGACTGACTGAGGTTGTAGAGGATTGTAGTTCCATTATGGGCACCATTGAGGGTATCTTCATGAGGTGGTACCTCAAGAAAGTAGCATCCATCATTAAACATCACCATCTGGGACATGCCCTCTTCTCATGACTACCATTGGGGAGGAGGTACAGGAGCCTGATGACCCACGCTCAGTGATTCAGGATCATCTTCTTCTCCTCTGCCATCAGATTCCTGAATAGGCCATGAACCCATGAACACTACCTCACTATTCACTTGTTTGCAAAATTTGTAATAATTTCATGTTTTTGTAATGTACTGCTGATGTAACACAAAATAATTCATGTCATATAAGTCAGTGATAATAAACGTGAAGCTGGTTCCGATTCTGAAGGAGGACTTTAATGTTCCAATAGTTGCTCTGAGTGTGAAGAGCCAGCTAGAGGAATTAGTAAAATGTTCAACAGGTCAGGAAGCAGAGAGTGAAACAATTACACTTATAGTGTACTGTCTTCTTGTGAAATTGGAAAAAAATAGCCTAAAAACAGAAGAGGTTCTACAGATACTGGGAATCCACAGCAACAAGCACAAAATTCTGGAGGAACTTTGTCAGGCAGCATCTATGGAGGGGAATAAGCAGTCATCAGCCAAGATCCTTCATCAAGACAGGCAATAAAGGAGGGAAGAAGCCAGAATTAGAAGGGGAGGGAGGGGAAGGAATACAAACTGTAGGTGATGGATGAAACCAGGTGAATGGTAGAGTGGGGATGAAGTAAGAAGCTGGAATGTGATAGGTGGAGAAGGTAAAGGGCTGAAGAAAAAGGAATCTGATACGTGAGCACGGTGGGAGAAAGGGAAGGAGCACAAGAGGGAAGTAATGAGCAGGTGAGAAGAGAAGGGCTGAGGGGGAAGCCAGATAGGGGATTGTACAAAGAGAGGAGGAGGAAAGGAGGATAGAAATTACCAGAAATCAGAGAAACTGATGTTCATGCACCTAGGGTATATGAGGTATTGCGCCTCAAACCTAAGTGTGGCCTCATCGAGGCAGTAAAGGCGGCCATGAACCTACATGTCAGAATGGGAATGGAAGGTACAATTAAAATGGGTGGCCACGAGGAAAACCTGCTTTATGTGGCAGGTGGAACAAAGGTGTTCAACCAAGAAACAAGGTTGCTTAAGAGATTGATTAAGTAATAAAGATAAAATCGAGAATCTGTTGCAAATGGGTAACACACAATAGTGCTTATAAGCCTTATAAGATCTCCTACAGAGCCTCATAGATGTGCTACCAACAGGATGTGATATTAAAGTCAAAATCAAAGTAGATTTATTTTCAAAGTATATATGTCACAATATAATATCTTGGGATTCATTTTTCTTACAGACATTTACAGGAAAATAAAGAAATACAATAGAATTAATGAAAAATTATACATAAACAACAATGAACATCCAATGTGCAAAATAAGGACAAATTGAGCAACAAAAAAAATATTGAGAGTGAGTTGTAGAGTTGTTAAGAGGCTGTGGAGTCAATTCAATGTTGAGGTTAGTGAAGTTATCCATGCTGGATTGGTACTCTGATAGTTTTAGGGCAATAACTGTTCCTGAACCTGGGTGTTGTGGGACTTTGTCAGGACACTGGAGCAAGGATCCAATCCCAGACTCAGTACTGTGCACACAGTGATATTAATTGAGTAACAAGTCCCAAGGTGCAAACAAAGTCAGCATCAAAGTTCAGGCGGAGATCAAAACATCCAGAGAAATCCAAAAACCAGAATCAGGAAACAGGCAGAGTCAATATTCAAACAGATACAAATGCTGAAAAGGCGCAGGAAAATGCTCTGACACAATCTACTGAAATACGCTGAGCAATAAACAGAAAGGCAGATGATAGGTGGAGCACAATGGGACACAGGTGGCAGAAATACAGGTAATAATGAGAAACAGGTGAGAGATGGAGTACTCAGTAATACAGGGACTGGAGTAGAGCAGGAGCGGGGACAGGAGCACATGGCAATACAAAACCACAGCCTGACAGCTAGGTGGAAAACACACAAAAAGACAGAGTTCTACTGGAGGTACCGACAGACTTAAGGCTTCTGTACCTCCTGCCCAGTAGTAAGAAAGCATGGCCTTGATGGTGGGGATCTTTCATGATAGATGCTGCTTTCTTGTGGCAGCACTCCATATCAATTTGCCCGGTGGTGCAGCTTTCTTCGCCTGACATGGACTAGGCTGCATCCACCACATTTTGTAGTCTTTTCCAACTCCTGGACATCGATGCTTCCATTCTTGACCACATAATGGGATATTGAGATAAAGGATTGAAAGTTTGGTTGGGGAGGGAGTTCTTAAAAGAGAGGTAGAGTGGCCTAGGAATGTAATTCTGGAACTTGACACTCAGGAGATGAGGCATCAGATTCCTCTGTGGTTGAATCAGAAGAGAAAATCTGTAGTTGCTGGAAATCAAAGTAATGGACACAAAATGCTGGAGGAACTCAGCAGGCCAGGCAGTATCTATGGAAAAGAGAAAACAGTCAACGTTTCGGGCTGAGACCCTTCATCAGGACTGGAAAAAAAGAGATGAGAAGTCAGAGTAAGAAGGAGGAGGGAGAAGTACAAGATAGTAGGTGATAGGTGAGATCGGGCAGGGGAGGGTAAAGTAAGGAGCTGGGAAGTCAATTGGTGAAAGAGATAAATGGCTGGAGAAGAGGGAATCTGATAGGAGAGGACTGAAGGCCATGAAGAAAGGGAAGGAGAAGGAACATCAGAGATAGGTGATGGATGGGTAAGGTGATAAGATAAGGGAGGGAAATGAGAATTGGGAATGGTGAAGGAGAGGGGAGGGAGCCATTGCTTGAAGCTGGAGAATATTTGTGCATGACTGTTTGATTTAGACCCAGTCTGGAGAAGGATAAGAATTAAAGGTAAGGGTCTAATGAAGATCCAGGAGTGTGAAGGTAACACACTCGTGGGTTTTGTCTATTGATCTTCCTTCAGCCACAATCAATTGCAAATGGCCTTTGTTAGTAATGAGGCTGTTGGATGCATGCTGAGGAAGCATCAGACTTGTTTTATATCATTGTAGCTCTTCCTTCCATCAACCAGTGAATGTCACAGTGCAAAAAGAGGGCATCTGGATGAAGTATCTCTAAACACAAGAGATCCTGCAGGTGCTGGAAATCCAGAGCAACACAAACACACAGAATGCTGGAGGAACTCAGCAGTCAGGCTGTACTTATGGAAATGAATAAACAGGGATATGTGCCAGGAGGGAGGTTAGCGGGAAGGGATATTATGACAAGGGAATCACAGAGGCAGTGATCCCTCTGGAAAGCAGAGAGTGGAGGTGACTCTCTGTATATCTCTGAAATACCTCTAGTAGACATCTGATGCCAGCTCATGTATCCCAACTGGGGTTCCATCTTTGAAGTTTCAAAATTTTTAAAAAATTGAAAAGAAACATAACTTGCATCCCTGCTCATTGTCCCTTAAATTGCAATTTCTTGAAGTTCAAAGTTCAAGTTAATGTATTATCAAAGACTAATATCCCTAACAGAATCCATGAAAGACTGCCCAACTTGGATGTTCGATCAGAGTGCAGAAGACAACAAACTGTGCAAATAGTCATAGTCATAGTCATACTTTATAGATCCCGGGGGAAATTGGTTTTCGTTACAGTTGCACCATAAATAATTAAATAGTAATAAAACCATAAATAGTTAAATAGTAATATGTAAATTATGCCAGGAAATAAGTCCAGGACCAGCCTATTGACTCAGGGTGTCTGACCCTCCAAGGGAGGAGCTGTAAAGTTTGATGGCCACAGGCAGGAATGACCTCCTATGATGCTCTGTGTTGCATCGCGGTATAGGTTTTTAGAAATAAAATGAAGTGAGGCATTTTATATTAAATGAAACCCATAAACATTTTATTGAATTCCAAAAGCTAAACACAAAAGCGAGCTAAAAATCCTTACGTAACAATTCATCACATCAGACCAGCCTTTTAAAGCGAAACCCCAACTCACTGTTGGTGGTTGTGAACTATGTACATTTCTCCCAATTACATTACTCTGCACAAGTACAAAAAGAAATAAATAATAATAACAAATAAATTAGAAATAAATATTGAAAACATAAGATGAAGAGTCTTTGAAAGTGAGTCCATTGGTTGTGAGAACAACTCAGTGAAGTTAAGTGATGTTATCCCCTTTTGTTTAAAAGCCTGATGTTTGAGGGGTTATAACTGTTTCAAAACCTGGTGGTGTGGTTCCTAAGGTTCCTGTTCCTTCTTCCTGATGACAGCAGTGAGAAGAGACCATGTCCTGGGTGGTGGGGGACCCTGATGATGGATACTGCTTTCCTGTAACTGTGTTTCATGTTGATGTGCTCAATGGTGGGGTTTGCAGGAGCTTTACCCATGATAGACTGGGCCATATTCACTACTTTTTGTAGGATTTTCACCCATCCCCCAAATCATTTAAGTTCCAGCCCAGATGATGTTTGTTGGACTCCCTGACGTCATCTGACATTTCAGCATACCCTCCTTCCTATATTTTGCTTAAAGCTCCAAAGTTCTGCTTCCCATTAAAATGGAGAGATAAATGCATAATGGAGCCTTTGCCTAACTTTCTCTTTAGCTACAGAATAAGATGTCCAATCAGAGATCCTACACTAGAACATGGCTTCCTATGCTGACAGAGCATTGTGAGTTGGCCTTTACTGAAAACGTTTTAGAGTGCAACAGTTGGTAAGTATTTCATGCAAACAGGATTCACTGATTGTGTTGGGTGTGAAGGGCCTGTTTCTCTGCTATACAACTCTGTGGCTGATCTGACTTTAGCCTCAACTCACATTCTAGAAGCCTTGCCTCGCTTTGGCTTGGCGGTTTATCTCTCCCTGAATATACTCAGTGACTCAACTTGTGTAGTCTTCTGGGACTGAAAATTCCAAGAATTCACCAAGTTCAAAGTTCAAAATAATTTATCATCAAAGTGCTTAGATGTTACCATATACTCCTCTTGTGATTCATTTTCTTGCAGAAATTTATCAGGAGAAAATGAAACACAGCAGAATTTTAAGAAAAACTGCACATAAAACAAAGGTTGATGAACACCAACAATGTGCCAAAGAAGGCAAACTGTGCAAATAATACTGAGAACATGAGTTGTAAAGAGTCCTTGAAAGTGAGTCTGTAGATAGTTCAGAGTTGTGGTGAGTGAAGGAACAGACTGCTTCTTATCCGCCTCTAATGGGTGACTCATAATTCTGAAACTACTCGTTAATGCAAATCAACCAATTGTGGCAGCAACTCAATGCATACAAGCAAGCAGATATGGTCAAGAGGTTCAGTTGTCGTTCAGATCAAACATCAGAATGGGGAAAAAGTATGATCTAAGTGACTTTGAATGTGGAATGATTGTTGGTGCCAGACAGGGTGATTTGAGTCAGAAACTGCTGGAATTTTCACACTCAGCGGTCTGTAGAGCTGACAGGAGAATGGCCAGACTGGTTCACGTGACGGGAAGGCAATGATAGCTCAAGTAATCATGCATTACAACAGAAGAGCATCTCTGAATGCACAACATGTTGAACCTTGAAGTGGTTGGGCTACAGCCTCAGAAGACCATGAACATGTACTCAATGGCCACTTGAGTAGGTACAGGAGGTGGGGATCTTTGATAAGGATGTTGCCCCCTGGAGGCCGCACCTCCTGTAGATACTATTTATTGACGATGGGGAGGGATGTTCCATGATATATGTTGGGAAGAGTTCACATCAGATGAAAGGTTCTGATGGAATGTATCAGGCCTGAAACATTAACTCTGAATCATTTTTGTAGATGCTGCCTGATTTGCTTAGTGATTTCAGCATTTTCTGATATCTTGAGGCAAGGACAGAGCATCAAGTCTACCAATTTCAGGCAATTGGCCACTCTAGACTATTTTTGCATGTTGCCTTTCTCTAGGGTGGTGGTGTGGAGATACATCTCTACCAAAGGAGGTGTATGGCACTCCTTCCCTCTGCTAGCTTGCAGGTCACCCTTGGGCAAGGTGTACCACCTGCTTAGCCCCTCGATCAGGCTCATGTGAAGCCATGGGAGCAGGTGGTGGATGGTCGTATGAGCAGCTGGTGTACATCACAAGTCCTGGTTATGTGACTATTGACACCGGGCAGACAATCTCTGAAGAATATTGATAATGGCTGGGATCGCTCATGTTGTAAAAACACTGCTCATAAGAAGACAAATTAGGGTTTTTCTCTTTGGAGCAAAGGAGGATGTGAGATGACTTGATAGAGGGGAACAAGATTATAAGAGGCACAGATAAAGTGGACAGCCAGAGACTTTTTCCTAGGGTGGAATTGGTTAAAGCCAAAGGTCATACTTTTACGGCAGGAGTTCCCAACCTTTCTTATTCTATGGAACCTTACCATTAACTGAGGGGACTATAGAACCCAGGTTGGGAATCCCTGCTTTAAGGTGACTGGAGGAAAATTTAGAGTGGATGTCAGAGGTAGGGTTTTTACATGGAGAGTGATAGGTGCCTGGAATGCACAGCAGGGGTGGTGACAGAAGCTGATACATTAGAGACATTTAAGAGTCTCTGAGATAGGCATACGGATCTCAGAAAAATAGAAAGTGCTGAGCCATGTTGGAGGAAAAGGGGTTGTCAGAACACTGTGGGCCAAATGGTCTGTACTGTGCTGCACTGTTCTGTGTTTGTCTCATGAATACTGCTCATATGAAGCTTAATCAGAATCAGAAACTGCTTGTGTTGTGAAATTTGTTGTTCTGTGGCTGCAAGGTGACTAATAAACAAATAAACGAACAAACAAATAAATAAGAAAGTAGATAGACAGACTAATAGATAAATGAATAATTTAAGGACTGTGATGGTGCTAAAAGTAAGATTTGCATTCATGTATCTGTGCATATAGCCATAAACTTGACTTTGATTTTGAATTTTCTTGACCTGAATGATTAACTCCGTGACACCTGTGGGCTGCCTTCATCACAAGTGTTGGTTAGAGTCATAGTTAAAGAGAAGTACATCATAAAAACAGACTCTTCAGCCATTTAGTCTGTGATGAACCATTTAAACTGTCTAGTTCTATCAACCTGAACAGGGACCATAACCCTCCATACCTCTACCTTTCCTGTAACTATCCAAACTTCTCCTAAGCATTGAAATCGAGCTCACATGCACCACTTGCACCTGCAGTTCGTTCCACACTCCCTCTGAGTAAAGAAGTTTCCCCTCATGTTTCCCCCAAATTTTTCAATGGCTCTCCACAGGGCTTTAGACCACTTGGACAACACAAACACAAACACCTACATCAGGATGCTGTTCATCAACTATAGCTCAGCAGTTGATACCATCATTTCTACAATCCTGATTGAGAAGTCGCAGAACCTGGGCCTCTGTACCTCCCTCTGCAATTGGATCCTCAACTTCCTAACCAGAAGACCACAATCTGTGCGGATTGGTGTTAACATATCCTCTTCTCACTGCTGTCATCAGGAAGAAGATACAAGAGCCTCAGGACTCACACCACCAGGTTCAGGAACAATTATTACCCCTCAACCATCAGGTTCTTGAATCAGAAGGGATAAGTTTTGTCAATATCATTTGACCCATCAGTGAACTGTTCCCACAGCCCATGGATTCACTTTAAAGGACCATACATCTGATGTTCACTGTAGAAACCAGAATAAGAAGGTGGGGTGGGGGTGGGGAGGGGAAGGAGTATAAGCTAGCAGGTGAAAGTTGAGACCAGGTGAAGGGGAAGGTGGGCGTGTTGGGGGTAAAGATGAGGTAAGAACCTGTGATAGGTGGAAGAGTAAAGGGCTGAAGAAGGAATCTGATAGGAGAGAACAGTGGACCATAATGGGGAGCGGTAAAAGAAGAGAAGGGATGAGGAGGGAGAAATTACCAGAAGTCAGAGATAGTGACATTCATGCCATCAGGTTGGAGATTATCCAGATGGAATATGAGGTGACAATAGAGGAGGTCTTGGATTGACATGTCAGAATTGGAATCGGAAATTGAACTGACATGCCTAGCAACTCAAAAATCCCTCTTGTTGTGGCGGCCAGAGCAAAGGTGGTCAACAGTGCAGTCCCTCAAGCATTAACCACCTAAACCAGGGCTGAGTTCAACCAATCCAAACTGAGTTCAATCCAGGAACAGCCAATCAGAGCCTGCCCTATCCATGGCCAATTCAAAGTCAGTCCAATTCTCGTTGCCAATCAACATTCTAGGAATATTGTGTTGTGAAAATGAACGTGGGAATCCTTGTGCAGGATTCCCTTAAAGGTTATCTTGCAGGTTGAGTTGGTGGTGAGGAAAGCAAATGCAATGTTAGTATTCATATCGAAAAGACTAGAATATAAAAGCAAGGATGTAATGCTGAGGCTTTATAGGGCATTGGTCAGACCACTTTTGTGAGCAATTTTGTCCTCCTTATTTAAGAAAAGATGTGCTAGTATTAGACCAGGTCCAGAGAAGGTTAATGAGAATGATTCTGGGAATGAAAGGGATAACGTATGAGGAGCATTTGATGGCTTTGAGCTTGTACTCACTGGAGTTCTGAAGAATGAGGGGGAGTCTCATTGAAACCTATGGAATATTGAAAGGCGAGATAAAGTGGATGTGGAGAGGATGTAGTGGGGGCACAGTCTCAGAATAGAAGGATATCCCTTTAGAATAGAGATAAGGAGGAATTTCTTTAGCCATAGAATGGTGAATCTGTGGAATTCATTGCCATAGACAGCTGAGGAGGCCAAGTAATTGAGTATATTTAAAGTGGAGGTTGATAGGTTATCAATTAGTCAGGATGTGAAAGATTACGGGGAGAGGGCAGGGGAAAGGTTCAGTCGCTCAACATTCAAGATGAGGTAGTAAATTGGATTAGACTTTGGCTTTGTGGGAGAAGCCAGAGAGTGGTGATAGAGGGCTGTCTCTCTGACTGGAGGCTTGTGAATTGTGGTGTGCCGCAGGGATCGGTGCTGGGTCCGTTGTTGTTTGTCATCTATATCAGTGATCTGGATGATAATGCGGTTAACTGGATCAGCAAATTTGCAGATGATGCCATGTTTTAGGATGTAGTGGACAGCCAGGAAGGCTAGCAGAGGCATATATATCAGCTGGAATTTAATGCATACAAGGGCAGGGTGTTGCACTTTGGTAGGACCAACCGGGGTAAGTCTCACACAGTGAATGGTAGGGCACTGAGGAGTGTGGTAAAACAAAGGGATCCAGGAATATAGGTCTAAATTTGTTGAGAGTGACATCATAGGTAGATAGGGTCATAAAGAAAGCTTTCTGCACATTGACCTTCATAAATCAAAATATTGAGTACTGGAGGTGGGATGTTATGTTGAAGTTGTATAAGACAAGTTTAAGGGCATCATGAGAGGAAACATCTTCACTCAGAGAATTGTGAGAGTGTGGAATAAGCTGCCTGCACAAGTGGTGTTTGTGAGCTCAGTTTTAATGTTCAAGCGAAGTTTGAATAGGTACATGGATGGTGGGGGTATGGAGGGATATGGTCCCAGTGCAGGTTGATGGGAGTAGGCAAATTAAATGACTTGGCACAGACTAGATGGGCCATAGGGCCTGGTTCTGTGCTGTACTTTTCTATGACACTCCTATAATTGTAATGTCTTGAGAGGGGAAATAAATCATCCATGATCGGTGAATCCTGATTTGTGCGTCACGTTACTTCTCATTAAAACAGCAGCCTTATCCACGGGTCAGGTCCAGCGAGTAACTGTCTATCCCACTGACTCAAAATCCTGAGATAGTTCCTTTTTCTGATTCAGGTTCACATCTACATCAAAGTTCAAAATTCAACTAAATTTTATTATCAAAGTATATGTCACCACATACAGCCCCGCGATTCATTTTCCTGTGGACTTACTCAATAAATCTGCAGAGTATAACATAATCAATGAAAGACTGCCAAACTCGAACATTCAACCAATGTGCAGAAGTCAACAAACTGTGTAAATGCAAAAAGAAGAAACAATAATGTAAATCTTGAGAACAAGAGACAAAGTCCTTGATAGATAGTCCATATAGTGAAATGCATCATTTTGTGTTAACAAAAGCATGTGTTGGGGACAGCCCACAAGTATCGCCACACATTCTAGCACCAGAATAGTATTTCCACAATGTCCTGCAGCTATGTAGAGATTTTAACTCAATTAGGAAAAATGTATCCCGTCATGGAGCTTTCCAATGTACAAATTGGCCTGTGGAGGACAGGTCGCTGGATTTATTTACAGCAGAGTTTAATAGGTTGTTGTTTAGTAAGTTCAAGTTCAAGTTTATTGTCATTTAACTAATATCCAGCTAACTGAAACAGTGTTCCCCTGGAACCAAGTTGTAAAACACAGTACACATAGTCACACAATAACTTACTGACTGCCCATTACATCATTGGCATTTAGAGCAGCAATGAAGATCCTTCATCTCTAGCAGTGTTTAGGGCTTCCTTTATCATGTCAGTATCTTCCTCTCAGTTCTCACTACTGTCATTTGAACAAGTCCCAGGTGGACACTCAGGAATGCTGTCACACTCAGATGTAGAAGAATTCTTCATTGCTGTTTCCATAACAATTTTGTTTCACCAGTCACAGATGTTAACCTTGAGCTGAACCTCTGGACCTGGAGAACCAGTGGACTACTCTTAGTCTGGCCTCTACCCTTTCACCTATTTAGCAAGGGTAACCCATAAAGCCCTGACTCCAGCCAATATAGCTCTCCAGGTTATTGAGGCAGACCAGCTTCTAAACTATGACAAGGTTGTGGTCTTCTTGGAGAATATAGTCTCACACAGCATATATAATTATGATCCCACACATGTAATTACAAAATAATATTAGCACGTCCCTGGTTGGCTTGGCCTGAAGATTGACAGGTTGACATAAAGTGCGAGGTGCATGTTTATGAGTTAGTGTGGCTTCAGAGCTGTGTGCCAGACATGGCTATAAGCAGCACTGGGGCCCCACAGGGGACCGTACTGGCTCCCTTCCTGTTTACCCTGTATACCTCAGACTTTAGATACAACACTGAGTCACTTCATCTGCAGAAATTCTCTGATGACTCAGCAATGGTTGTGCATATAAAGGGAGGAGAGGAGGATGAATACAGGGCTCGCGTGGAGGATGTTGTCAAATGGTGCAAGCTGAATTATCTGCAGCTCAACATTAATAAGACAAAGGAGATGGTGATGGACTTTAGGAAGGCTAGGCCTGCACTGCTCCCTGTTACTATTGATGATGAGGATGTGGATGTGGTAAGGACCTACAAGTATCTGTGGGTGTACCTGATGATAGACTTGACTGGTGCACAAGAAGGCTCAGAGTAGCCTGTACTTCCAAAGGGGACTGAGGCCCTTTGGAGTATACGGGCCTCTCCTTCACATGTTTTACCAGTCTCTTGTTACCAGTACAATCTTCTATGCAGTGGTGAGCTGGGGCAATGGCATCAACATGGGTGATGCCAGATGGCTTAATAAACCAATTGGAAAGGTTGGCTCTGTTATAGGAGTCAACATGGGTGATGCCAGATGGCTTAATAAACCAATTGGAAAGGTTGGCTCTGTTATAGGAGTCAAACTGGACACACTGAAGGTTGTGGCAGAACAAAGGACCCGATGGAAAATCCTGGCAATTCCGGACAATGTCCCTCTGCATGCCACCTTGGCTGAACAGAGGAGCACTTTTAGTAATAGACTAAGACCACAGACTGCTCCAAAGAGTGCTATATGAGGTCATTCTTACCCTCAGTCATTAGGCTCTGTAATGAGCCAACCTATAGCCAGGGAAGTGATAACCCCTCCTGTTGGATTGTTTGAGGTAACTTATTTTGTATTCTTTCTTACTTCTCTGCTAATATTTGTCTATCTGTGCACTTGTAATGCTAATTTCCTTAGGGATCAATAAAGTATCTTCCTATTTATCTAATGTTACTGGCACTATTATAATAAAATAAACAGCCATATAAATAACTCAGACAACAGCAATAAAAGGGGTGAAGAGAAGGCAGAATAGGGCTGAGCAGGATAATAAGTCAGCTATGATGGAATAGTAGCTCGATGGTCTGAATATCCTAATTCCGCTCCTATTTCTTGTGATAATGTGGTCTAAAGCAGGGTGGCCAACCTTTTACTTTCCATGCATCCAGGGGTCCTGGATGGATTGCAGTGATGACTGGCTTCGTGGATGTGGACACACTTTTGTGAAATTCATTTCTGAATGTTATTTGCTTACTTTTATTGTTTGCATGTTTTTTTTTAATCTTCACATTGCATGTTTTTGTAATGGGTCCTGTTGGGTTTCTTTGTTTTGCGGCTGCCTGTAAGGAGACGAATCTCAAGGTTGGATATAGTATACATACTTTGATAATAAATGTACTTTGAACTTTGAACTTGGGATATTTTAATAAGATAATGGTGTAATATAAATAAAAGTAGTTAAAATGCATTACAGAGTACTGTACTATCTTCTGGCAAGAAATGATGAACAGTCAGCAGTTTCATGGTAAATTGTAAAGAGAATCTAATTTGCAACTTTGGAGAACACATTTAATTTTTTACAGAATCCGACTCAGGCTTAATATCACTGGCCTATGTCTTAAAATTTGCTAACTTTGCAGCAGCAGTACAATGTAATATATGATAACAGAGAGAGACAAAGTTCATGTGAATGTGTTTGTTTATTTATTTATTATATAGTTAACTTAAATAGACATTTTAAAAAGTAGTGAGGTAGTGTTCATGGGTTCAATGTCCATTCAGAAATCAGATGGCTGAGGAGAAGAAACTGTTCCTGAATCGCCGAGTGTCTACCTTTATGTTCCTGTACCTCCTACCTGATGGTAACAATAGGAAGAGACTTGGCATCCAGCACAGCCTTTAGCAGAGAATTCCACAGATTCACTACTCCCTGGCTAAAAAATTCCCCCTTACCTCTGCTCTAAAGGGTCATCCCTCAATTTTGAGACTGTGCCCTTTAGTTCTAGATACCCCCACCATGGGAAACATCTTCTGCACTCCACTCTTTCAGTCCTTTCAACGTTTGGTAGGTTTTAATGAGATCGCCCCACATTCTTCTAAATTCCAGTGAGTACAGGCCCTAAGTTGCCAAATGATCCACATATGTTAACCCTTTCACTCCCAGAATAATCCTCGTGAATCTCATCTGGACTCTCTCTAATGACAACACACCCCTTCTGAGGTATGGGGCCTGAAACTGTTGATAATACTCCAAGTGCAGCCTGACAAATGCTTCACAAAGGCTCAGCACTATCTCCTTGCTTTTATATTCTATTCCCCTTGAAATAAATACCACCATTGCAATTGCCTTATTTACCACAGACTCAACCTGTAAATTAAACTTCTGGGAGTCTAGCACGAAGACTCCTAAGTCCACACTATTGTTCCTTTTCCCAAATGCATTATCATACATTTCCCAACACTGTATTCCAGCTGCCACTTTTTGCCCATTCTTTCAATTTGTTTAAATCCTGCTGCAATTCCATTGGTTCCTCAGTGCTACCTACCCCTCCACTTATCTTCATATCATCCACAAACTTTGTCACAAAGCCATCAATTTAATTATGTAAATCATTGACGAACAATGTGAAAAGGAGTGGTCCCAGTACTGACCCATGTGGAACACCACTAGTCACTGGCAGCCAACCAGAAAAGGCCCCCTTTATTCCTACTCGCTGCCTCCTACCTGTCAGCCATTCCCCTATCCATGCCAGTATCTTTCCTGTAGCTGCATAGGATTTTATCATGTGTGATGCCTTATTAAATGCCTTCTGAAAATCCAAATAAATGATATCCACTACCTTTCCTTTGTCCACCCTGCTTGTTACTTTCTCGAAAAACTCAGATTTGTCAGGCAAGATTTCCCTTCATAGAAACCATGCTGACTTTGACTTATTTTATCATTAGTCTCCAAGTATCCTCAAAAACTCATCCTTAGTAATAGACTCCAACACTTTCCTAATCACTGAGATTAGACTAACATCCTTTCTTTTGCTTTCCTCCCATATTAATGAGTGGTGTGACATTTGCAATCTTCCAGTCCTCTGGGAACATGTCAGAAATAAGTGATTGTAAAAGATCATTACCAAAGCATGCGTTATCTCTTCAGTAACCTCATTCAGGACTCTGAGATGTAGTCCATCTGTTCCAGGTGACTTGTCCACCTTAACGCCTTCGAGTGTTTGCAATGGCCATAGGATTGACTTCAACAGCACAAAACTACTGTGCCACACCAGTGGCTTTTGGGACTGCCTGACAAATGAAGCCATTGAAATAAAACTAGAGACAAAGAATTTTAACAAAGATGATAATCTTGCTTCCATTAAGAACTGGAATTTGATTGTAAACAAGGTAAGAAAGAGGAAACCTGATTGGATGAGGTCTAACCAATCAGGAAGGATAGACTACTGGAATATAAGTACCACCTGACTAAACATGCCCAGGCATCATCCCTGAAGAAGATGGCAGAGTTTGTCATCGAAAAATCTGTTGTAATCGATACACATATCAGGCTGAAAGCGTGAGAAGTTTATTTGTCACATACATTGGGAAAGCACTAGATCCTTTTTCATATGTCGGTGATATTAAACCTGATTCTGATTCTGCATCAATACCCAACACAGCATGGGGATGTGCTGAGGGCAGCTCACCATTACTGCCGTGATTCCGGCCTGCCCACAACCTACTAACTCGTATGCCTTTGGAATGTGGGAGGCAACCAGATCATCTGGAGGAAACCGATGCAGTCACAGGGAGAATGTACACACTCCTTACCGACAGCAGCAGGAACTGAACCCTGATGGTTGGTGCTGAAAAGTGTTACACAACTGCTACGTTACCTTGCTGTTTTGTACATCGTGTGTAAAGCCCTGCCTACCACTGAGCACATCTACAGAGCGCTCACTGCCTCTAGAAAGTACCGGGCTCACACCACCAGGTTCAGGAGCAGTTGTTACCCCTCAACCATCAGGCTCCTGAACCAGAAGGGATAACTTTACTTGACTTCACTCGCCCCATCACTGAACGGTTCCCACAACCAATGGGCTCGCTTTCAAGGACTCTTCATGTCATGTTATGGATATTTATTGCTTATTTACTTATTTTTTATTATTATTATTTATCTGCTCTCTCATTTTGTATTTGCAGAGTTTTTTTTTGCAGTCTGGTTCTTTAACCATCTTTTGCATGTGGTCCTTCAATGATTCTATTGTGTCTATGTATAGTTACCGCGAATGCCCGCAAGGAAATGAATCTTAGGGTTGTATATGGTGACATCAATTGATAATAAATTTACTTTGAACTTCGAACTTTGATCACCGCGAGCTTCTTCCTACCTGCTCCCCAGGGAGTGGGTGGCCAATCCACTAAAGATTACAACCGTTGTTTATCCCCCTTCCCCTTACTCAGTATCACTTGTCTATTTGCTGCTTGTGGCTGCTTGCTAAAACTGATTGATGTCTGATTTTTGCATGTTACTAAAGCAATTCCAGTTACAGGATAATGGTATTGGCTGCATAGTGCACTGGAAGGCTCTGAAATTGTGAAAATTGCTTCTGAAACGTAAGTCTCTTCATTCAATCTGTCAGGTAGGGTATCTCCTTCACCACAAAATGTTGTTTGCCTTTGCTGATGAAACATAATTTAGTTCAAAGAATCATTCTAGGCAAGGAGTTTATGCAACAAATTTGCCATTAAATGAGTCAGTGTTTTACCTGAGAACAGGGCTGTTGAGGTACTACAGAGATTCTGATTGCTTCA
Source organism: Mobula hypostoma (assembly GCF_963921235.1). Lineage (NCBI taxonomy): Eukaryota > Metazoa > Chordata > Chondrichthyes > Myliobatiformes > Myliobatidae > Mobula > Mobula hypostoma. Next base: position 73,280,302 of record NC_086110.1, on the reverse strand, counting down.
TGCACTTTAAGTGACCTTGACACTTGTGAATGTGACTCAGTGAAAGAAAGTGAAGATAAAGTGCTTTGAACACAGCAGATAAAAGATTTCGATTCAATAGTAAGTGCCATGTATCTCTGGTTCTGTGATATGAGTTCAACAGCTTAGCTCCTCCGCGTTTCTGCTCTGCATGAAGCATCTCAGAGAAAGTCGGACAACAAGATGAATGACAGGAAGGGGCTTGGCGATTGAGGTGAAGAACCAGTAATGGAGACACACAACTTAGATCCAGGTCCTTTGGCCCGTTGACACAATGATCTCCAATGAGAGAGCACTAGTCTTAAACCTTTTTGTTTAAGATGGCACTGGTGAATCTCAGCCACTTCTGGCTTGTGGTCAATGAAATAAAGAAAACAACTAAATATTTTCTTAATCTCACTTTTTCTGGTAAACAATCATCGCAAGTAATAGCCTGTAACTTCCCTTTGGACTTGGAGGAAATTCGATGCAGTGGAACCCAGGTGAGGCAAGGCCTCGGGCCCATCGCTGATACTGAGGAAGAATAGAAGTTCGATCGATTTATGCGCTAGGCCGAATTGAGGTGGCGGGATCCAGGCCCTAGACCATACTGAAGTGACTGAACCGATGTTTCGACGACAATTTATGCACCGGGCTGAATCGGAAAGGTTACAGGCCAAATTGGGGCGGTGGTGGCCAGACCCCAGAGTGTATCGAAGTAACTGAACCCAATGTTTGGATGACAAGTTAAGTGCCTGACTCACTCGGAAAGGTCAGGTACAAGCTGAATCGGAGGGCGGGGTCTAGACCCCAGAGCGTAACTGAACCTGATGTTTGAACGATGATTTAGGCGCTGGGTCAGACTGAAAAGGTCAACTTGTCAGGGCCTGTGGTGAGGGTCAGGCCGGTTCAGTTTGCTGCTCCATGACGTTAACTTGGTTTGAGGCTGAACTAAGGATCTCTCTTTGTGGACTTCAGATCAGAGCACTATTTGCTTGCGTTTATTGCTTGCATGATTTGTTTTTTCTCTCTGCACATTGGATGTTTAGTGGTTTTATTTTAAATGGGTTCTTTTGGGCTTCTTTGTTTTGTGGCTGCCTGTTAGGAGACAAATCTAAAGGTTGGAAAATACATACATACTTTGATAATAAATGTATTTTGAATTTTGAACTTTGTTAGCCCGTTTTACACCATAGAACATAAAAATTACCTTTTTTTGAATGAGCAAACTTTGGTTTTTATTATCTGCTAATATTACTATGTTGATATTATTTTATGAGCTGTATGTGGTATATCTACTGTGTTTTTCACCTTGTGCTAGAGGAATGTTAGACCATAAAACATGAGACGTAGGAGCAGAATTAGGCCATTCAGCCCATCAAGTCTGCTCCGACATTCCATCATGGCTGATCCCGGATTCCACTCAATCTCATACACCTGTATTCTCGCCATATCCTTTGATGCCCTGACCGATCATGAAACAATCAACTTCCGACTTAAATATACCCACAGACTTGGCCTCCACTGCAGTCTGTAGCACAGCATTCCACAGATTCATTACACTCTGGCTAAAAAAAATTCCTCCTCGCATCTGTTCTAGAAGGTTGAATTTTGAGGCTGTGCCCTCAACTTCTGGATATCCCCATAGAAAACATGTTCCCCAAATCCACCCTTATCCAGTCCTTTTAACTTGTAGTAGGATTCAAGGAGATTCCCCCGCATTCTTCTAAATTCCAGCGAGTACGGGCCCAAAGCTGCCAAATGTTCCTCATATGTTAAGCCCTTCATTCCCGAACTCATCCTTGTGAGCCTCCTCTGTACTCTCTTCAATGACAACACATCTTTTCTGAGATATGGGGCCCAGAACTGTTGACAGTACTCCAAGTGCGACCTGACTAGTGTCTTATAAAACTTCAGCATTATCTCCTTGTTTTTATATTCTATTATTCCTGAAATAAATGCCAAAATTGCATTTGCCTTCTTTACCACAGACTCAACTTGTAAATTAACCTTCTGCTCCAAAGTCCCTCTGCACCTCTGATGTTTGAACCTTCTCCTTATTTAGATATTATTCCGCACTATTGATCCTTTTACCAGAATCCATTATCATACATTTCTCAACATTGTATACCATCTGCCACTTTTTTGCCCATTGTTCCAATTTGTCTAGGTCCTGTTGTAATCACATTGCTTCCTCAGCACTACCTACCCCTCCACCTATCTTCAAATCATCTGCAAACTTTGTCGCAAAGCCAGCAATTCCATTATCCAAATCACTGTCAAACAATGTGAAAAGTAGCAGTCCCCATACTGACCCGTGAAGAACAGCACTATTTCACCAGCAGCTAACCAGAAAAGGTCCCTTTTATTGCCTCTCGCTGCCTCCTGCCTGACTGCCATTCCGCTATCCATGCCAGTATCTTTCCTGTAATGCCACAGGATTTTATCCTGCTAGGCAACCTCGTCTGTGGCACCTTATCAAAGATTTCATCGTTTTTCATTTGATGGTACACATGGGTACAGTTGAATGACAATAAACTTGAACTTGAACTACAGCACAGTACAGGCCCTTTGGTCCAAGATGTGCTGAACTTTAACGTCTTCTAAGATCAATCTAAGCATTCCCTCCCACATAGCCTTCCATTTTTCTATCATTCATGTGCCTATCTAAGAGTTTCTTAAATGCCTCTAATATATCTGCCCCTACCACCAGCCCTGGCAGAATATTTCATGCACTCACCATGACTAATCCTACCTTGACCCACAGGAAGTGTTTAATGAATCAAAGGTTTATGAATCAGAGAGTTTTATGGGCCAAATGCATGCAAATGAAGTGTATATCTTAATTGGCATGGACCAATTAGGCCAAAGGACCAGTTTCTGGGTGGCATTGTAGCGTATCACCATGACAGCATCAGGGAGCACTGGGTTCAATTCTATCATTATATGTAAGAAGTTCGTTCATTTTCCCCATGACTGCATAGGTTTCCTCCATGTGCCCTGGTTTCCTCCCACAGTCCAAAGATGTACGGACTGGTAGGTTAGTTAGTTACATAAATGTAATTAGGCAGCATGGGCTTATTGGACTAAAAAGGTGTGTTACTGTGCAGTATCTCTAAATAAAAAATAAAAATAGTAATCTCTCTATTGCTCATTTTATTCTATCTATATTCCCATGATCTCCCTCCCAAATTCCCAATTCCACCACTCACCAGCATACTAGGGGCAATTTATAGTGGCCAGTACACCTGATGACCTGTGTGTGGGCTTATTCTGGAGTTAGAGTATATATCAAATATTAACTTTACCAGCAACCAATCTTCAGACCTGAATGTGGATTGTAGATTGAATTTAAAATGCAGCCCTGAACAATAGTTCAATAGTTTTCCTGGACCTGTGCACTAGAGTTGGTTGCAAATCAGGCAATGCTGATTAACATTCATTTTGGGTGTCTGGAGTGTGGGTGTGAAGACGGAGGTGTGTGAAAAATATATGCAATTCAAAGGAAGCATTAGAAACATAGAAACATAGAAAATCTACAGTACAATATGGGCCCTTTAGCCCACGATGCTGTGCCAAGCATATACTTACTTTGGGGTCCCAGAACAGATCCCTGAGGCACACCACTGGTCACCGGCCTCCATGCAGAATATGACCCATCTACAACCACTCTTTGCCTTCTGCGGCAAGCCAATTCTGGATCCACAAAACAATGTCCCCTTGGATCCCATGCCTCCTTACTTTCTCAATAAGCCATGCATGGGGTACTTTAACAAATGCCTTGCTGAAATCCATATAAACTATATATACTGCTCTACCTTCATCAATGTGTTTGGTCACATCCTCAAAAAATTCAATCAGGCTCATAAGACACGACCTGTCTTTGACAAAGCCATGTTGACTATTCCTAATCATATTATGCCTCTCCAAATGTTCATAAATCCTACCTTTCATGATCTTCTCCATCAACTTAACAACCACTGAAGTAAGACTCACTGGTCTATAATTTCCTGGGCTATTACCTACTCCCTTTCTTGAATAAGGAACAACACCTGCAACCCTCCAATCCTCCTGTCCCCATTGATGATGGAAAGATCATTGCCAGAGGCTCAGCAATCTCCTCCCTTGCCTTCCACAGTAGCCTGGGATACATCTCGTCCAGTCCCAGTGACTTATCCAACTTGATTCTTTCCAAAAGCTCCAAAAGCCGAGACCGTTCGTCACTTCTCTGAGAACATCTGTTCCCAATTTATGCTTCCAACTTCCTGCCCGACAGCTTCATATTTCCCCTTACTCCATTTAAACGCTTTCCTAACTTGTCTGTTCCTATCCCTCTCCAATGCTATGATAAAGGAGATAGAATTATGATCACTATCTCCACAATGCTCTCCCACTGACAGACCTGACACCTGACCAGGTTAATTTCTCAATAACAGATGAAGTACAGCCTCTACATATTGTGTCAGTAAATCTTCCTGAACACACGTAACAAATTCCACCCCATCTAAACCCCTTGCTCTAGGAAGACACCAAACAATATTGGGGAAATTAAAATCTCCCACCATGATGACCCTGTTATTATTACACCTTTCCAGAATCTGTCTCCCTATCTGCTTCTCGATGTCCCTGTTACTATTGGGTGGTCTATAAACAACATCCAGTAGAGTTATTGACCCCTTTCTGTTCTTAACTTCCACCCACAGAGACTCCGTAGACAACCCCTCCATGTCTTCCTCCTTTTCTGCAGCCATGACACCTCTTCTGCCTCCCTCCCTGTCCTTTCTGAATCACCTAAAGCCTGGCACTCTCAGCAGCTGTTCCTGCCCTGAGCCATCCAGTCTCTTTTATGGCCACAACATCATAGCTGATCCATGCTCTAAGTATTTTTATACACACATTCTTTCTCTCGCTCTCCTTTTTCTCCCTCTGTCCCTCTGAATATACCCCTTGCCCATCCTCTGGGTCCCCCCCCTCATTTTCTTCCCGGACCTCCTGTCCCATGATCCTCTCGTATCCCCTTTTGCCAATCACCTGTCCAGCTCTTGGCTCCATCCCTCCCCCTCCTGTCTTCTCCTATCATTTTGGATCTCCCCCTCCCCCTCCAATTTTCAAATCCCTTACTCACTCTTCCTTCAGTTAGTCCTGACGAAGGGTCTCGGCCTGAAACGTCGACTGTACCTCTTCCTAGAGATGCTGCCTGGCCTGCTGCGTTCACCAGCAACTTTTATGTGTGTTGTCTAAGTACATCCGCTTTGTTCATGATGCTTCTTGCATTAAAGTAGACACATCTCAAACCATCAGTCTGAGTGTATCCCTTCTCTATCACCTGCCTATCCTCCCTCTCACACTGCCTACAAGCTTTCTCTATTTGTGAGCCAACCGCTGCTTCCTTTCGGTTTCTAACCCCCGGCAATCCTAGTTTAAACTCTCCCCAATAGCCTTAGCAAATCTCCCTGCCAGGATATTGGTCCCCCTCGGATTCAAGTGAAACCCGGCATTTTTGTATAGGTCACACCTGCCCCAAAAGAGGTCCCAATGATCCAGAAATCTGAATCCCTGCCCCTGCTCCAGTCCCTCAACCACACATTTATCCTCCACCTCACTCTATTCCTATCCTCACTGTTACGTAGCACAGGCAGTAATCCCGAGATTACTACCTTTGAGGTCCTGCTTCTCAACTTCCTTCCTAACTCCCTGTCCTCTGTTTTTCAGGACCTCCTCCCTTTTCCTGCCTACATCGTTGGTACCAAAGAGAGCAAATTGTGAGAAACACATCACCAAAGCAGGCAGAATCCAGCGCAGTACCTTTTGTTTCCGACATGACTACTGGCCAGATTATAGAGCTGGTGAGGTCAGACAGATGGCTGATGCAGCCTCTATGGCCAGTGCTGGTCACCTACACATGTACACAGGAGGTTTATTTGGGGGCCAGCAATGTGAAATGTTAGTGGACATGGGGTCGTCAGTATCGATAACTGATCTACCCTTGCCCATGACTAGAGAGGCGATTTACATTACCAGTGCAGGAGATGAAACAATGAGGGTGGAGAGGAGTCAGCCCCAGGTACTTGAGATTGAGGGAGTGTAGCTTCCTGTAGATTTCTAGGTGTGTCCAAACAGTGAAGGTACTAAACTGAGGATAGACACAATGAGTAAGGCAGCCACTATTGTAGACTCGGGAAAAGGAGAAATAACATGAACAAGATAGGGACAGAGAAGATATGTGACCAGCAGAGCAGCTAACATGGCCCACAGAGAGACAGCAGCCACAAGCAGAGAGGAGAGATAGGGTGATGTGTGGGAATCATGTCAGGAGTTCCCAAGAGGACAGGCCAGCACTGTCAGGAGCTGTTAGAAGTGATGCAGCTGCCTGAGAGGGTAGCAGTGATTGAAGTAAAGGCTCACCAGAAAGGGAACAAGTGGGCAGAGATCAGCTTGAGGAGTACAGTGGAAGAACAAGAAGCAACAGAAATTGCAAGAATACAGGAAGAAACTACAACTGCCAATTTAGAAGGATTACATGGAGAAATTAAGGCCCACTGTAACCACGGTAACACACTGAAGGATCAAGAAAAACAGCAGTGACATATTGCAAATCAGAGAGAGCCAGAGGGAGAGAAGATAGTCCTCCCACAGACTGGTGACCCAGCCATGGTTGAAAAGAGGTTTCACTCCCAGGTGGCGCTCCGGATGGGTGACGACTGTGTTGGGATGCAGACCAGGTGAGGCAGCCAGTGGAAACACAGGACACAGGATCTTGCCCTCACAGACAAAGCAAGAGATCAAGTGTACCCAGTAACAGTGTCATTGCAGAGAACCCAAGAGATGAACACCAGCTGGCTGCATCAGAGCTGACCAAAGCTAATAGAAGCAGAGCCACAGCGAAAGCAAAGGCAGAAGACACCGAGAGAGTGTAACGGCAAGCCATGAGTAGCATGTTAAAGTATAATGGTAACTGTACTCTGTAATGAAGACTGGCTGCTGAGGCAGATGATTAGCTGAGTATTGCTCAGTATAGAAATACATTTGGGAAAAATAGATGGGGTGGGATCCGAGTTACAGCAGATACATCAAGTTCCACAGCTTTGATGGTGTGGCGGACCAGGAAAGAAAAGAAGTTTCACACAACCGAGCCCTTTCGGTGGTTGGGCCTGCGATCGAATGGACAGCCTGGAATGGTGTGCCACCGGGGTGAGGTTCTTGCAGTCGTTCCAGTAGAGACCATCCCCAACTCCTCCAATGTGACCCAGATACATATTTACCTTGTTGGTGCCCCTGACCAGAGAGTAACCACTGATAGCCACTGGCTAACAGGGAATGAAAGAGTGAAGATAAGGAATGTGATTAAACTGCAATCAGTCAGCAGAGAAGGTGGCAACACTGAATTTTAGGGACTGTTAGTCAAATTTCTGAACAATCTCAAAGTTCAAAATTCAAAGTGAAATTTATTATCAGAGTACACACATGTCACCACATACAACTCCGAGATTCCTTTTCTGTGGGTGTACTCAGCAAATCTATAGAACAGTAACTGTAAACAGGATCTGAAAACTATAAAGATCAGGAACTTTGAACTGTAAACAAATTGCAAATGCAGATAATAAATAAACAGCAATTAATAATCATGAAATAACAGGAAAAAAGAGTCCTTAAATGAGTATAGTTATCCCCTATTGTTCAAAAGCCTGGTGGTTGAGGGGCTGTGACTATTCATGAAGCTGGTGGTGTGAGCCCTGAGGGTCTTGTAGCTTCTATTTGATGGCAGCAGCAAGAAAAGAGCATGACCTGGGTGGTGAGGATGCTGCTTTTCTACGGTAACGTTTCAAGATGTGCTCAATGGTTGGGAGGGGTTTAGCAGTGATGTACTGGGCTAAATTCATTACCTTTTGTAGGATAGTCATAGTCATAGACAAACTTTGTTGATCCCGGGGGAAATTGGCTTTCGTTACAGTTGCACCATAAATAATAAATAGTAATAGAACCATAAATAGTTAAATAGTAATATGTAAGTTATGCCAGTAAATTATGAACTAAGTCCAGGACCAGCCTATTGGCTCAGGGTGTCTGATCCTCCAAGGGAGGTGTTGTAAAGTTTGATGGCCACGGGCAGGAATGACTCTGTGCTGCATCTCGGTGGAATGAGTCTCTGGCTGAATGTACTCCTGTGCCCACCCAGTACATTATGTAGTGGATGGGAGACATTGTCCAAGATGGCATGCAACTTGGACAGCATCCTCTTTTCAGACACCACCGTCAGAGAGTCCAGTTCCATCCCCACAACATCACTGGCCTTACGAATGAGTTTGTTGATTCTGTTGGTGTCTGCAACCCTCAGCCTGCTGCCCCAGCACACAACAGCAAACATGATCGCACTGGCCACCACAGACTCGTAGAATCTCGGTGGGATTTTCCGTTCAAAGGCACTGGTGTTCGCAAACCAGTCAGCACACTTTCCACCAGACCTCTGTAGGCATTTGCCAAAGTTTTTGATGACATGCTGAATCTCCTCAGACTCCTGGGGAAGTAAAGGCACTGTCGTACTTCCTTTGCAATAATATTTATATAATGGGTCAAGGACAGGTCCTCTGAGATAGTGACACCCAGGAATTTAATCTCTGCTTAGAGTCTTGTAGATAGCCATTAGGGATGATAGCGTTGATATAGATGCAGATAGGGATGATGGGCAATTGGGGAAGGGGTTATGAAGTACAGGGCATTTTTGCTGCCCCATTTGATTAGATCCTCCTTAAAGTTTGGCCTTTCCTGGAACAAATTTATTTATTTTATATCTATTGGGGCATATTCTGAAGTTAGGGCATATATCAAATACTACCTTCAACAGAGGTCTTATGAGGATTGTAGATTGAATTTAAAATGCAATCTTGAGCAGTAGTTTTCCTGGAGCTGTGGACTGGAGTTGATTGCAAACCAGGCACTGATGATTAACATTCATTTTGGGTGTCTGGAGTGTGGGTGTGAAAAGGGAGTGGTGTAAAAACTATATGCATTTCAAAGGAAGCCTTGTAGATACATTGTAACTATAGAATGTTCCTGCTGTTATCTTTGACCTTTAGCATAGAAAATGTCATGTAATATTGGGTTGGGTGACCTCTTCTTCCACGAGTGTCTCCCGATGATGCCTATTGCTCAGTTTTGCTGAATGAGACACTCTGTATCCACTAGCTTCAGTGTCTCTCTGGTGACTTAGTTCACGTTACAAAAACCTGCACATCTTTAGGATTTTAGAGGAACTGGAGTACCCAAAAGAAACACACATGATCACAGGGAGGATGTGTAAACACCACGCTGGCAAAATGTCATGAAATTTTGGCAGGTCAGATAGCTATGAAATTGAATAAACAGTTGATGTTTCAGGCCAAGGACCCTTCATCAGGACTGGTTCCTTAAGGTTTTTATAGCCGGGGAGTGGTGGGTGTTGGGTGTGAGGAGGTAATGAGGGTAAGTTCCCACTAACCACTCAATACCCTCAATCATTTGTGTCTCAAATAGTCTCTGACAACCAATTCCAGCTCTTGGATTTCACATGTGACTTAGCTACTAAGTCCAGTGGAACAGTTTCTACAGACAGGAGAGGGGACGAAGGTGGGCTACTGGCACCCTAAAACCAGTCGCCTTGGGCAGATGGAGCTTGTCAGCTATAGTTGGCAGCTCATCTAGGAGATGGAAACTCTGATCTCAAACCTCCACTGCTTTATGGATATACCCACTCGTGAGGAAGCTTTGGGAATAAATCATGAGGGAAATTACAGATCTGTAGTCCCTAAGGCAGTCCTATGTTGAGTTCCACACCGACTGGAAACTTATACGATGTTACTGGTGCCAAGCTGTATCAGTCTTTGCCGTTCCTTCAGATTCATTGGCTGTGTGGAGTGGGGGAGCCTGCTGCATGGGCAACAACTTGCTCTCTGTACTGCACGGTCATGGTTTGCATATCACATAGACAACTAGGACGCAACATCTATGGTTGACCCGCCCTCAGATGCTGCCTGGCCTGATGAGTTCCTCCGGCATTCTGAGTGTGTTGTTCTGGATTTCCAGCATCTGCAGAATCTCATGCGTTTACGTGTCATGAAATTTGTTGTTCTCTAGCAGCAATAAAAATTGAGAGAGGGTCTCACTGAACTCCCATCAAAGAGAAATTTTAAACTTCTTCAATTTCTCAGTGAGACCATTTCTCACTGTTTCCTCTTTGTGATCTCCACTGCCCTCCAACTTTTCATCCATGTGCTCATCCAGACTCAACCTAACTTATATTTCTTCCCCTCCCCCCGCCTTCTTGTCCTGCCTTTTTCCCCCTCCTTTTCCAGTCCTGATGAAGAGTCTCAGCCCAAAACATCGACTGTTTACTTATTTCCATAGATGCTGCCCGACCTGCTACGTTCCTCCAGCATTTTGTGTGCTTTGCTCTGGATTTCCAGCATCTGCAGAACCTGCTGTCTTTCATATTGTCCTGCTCCTTTGTTAAGGCAGAACTATATCCACTTTCTCTGTTTGCATGATGAGATTAACTACGTAGCTTGGACTTCCTCCACTGAAGAATTCCTTCCTCTCTGCCGACCCTCTGAGTTCCTCCACAGATTGTTTGCTGCTCCAGATTGCAGCATCTGCCGTCTCTTGTGTCTCATTTATGTCCCCATTGAATACATGTGTCCTTTCGTGCTGGTGAAGAATTCTCAGACTGTAATTCCCATTTGTTCTTTTGCTTTCTTAAATACTCTGGCTGCTCACTCTAATAATACTTGAAACAAAGTTCTCCATGTACAGCATACAAAATTATGAGGGATATACTAGTGGGTGATGGGGTGGAGATATGTCACTACCAAAGGAGGGGTAAGGTACTCCTTCCCAAACCATTATCTGGGTTTGACCCATAGCCCTCTAAACCTCTTGTATCTATGTACTTAGGTAGACAGCCTTTAAAAATCACCGCAAGGATTATCAAGGTCTCCCTTCCCCCTATTTGTGACAGTTACCAAAAACATTGCAGATAAAGGATCTGAAGCATTGTTGAAGATCCCTGTCCCCCATTCCACAATCTGTCAGGAAGGAGGTACAGGAGCCTCAGATCTAGGGCTGCCAGACTGGGTAACAGCTTCTTCATTCAGGCTGTGAGGCTAATGAATGCCCTGGCTCCACCGAAGCCTTACGTGTGCTGGCACTAATGCATTTGAATTATATTTTATTAACTTATTTATGGTAATATTTTAGTTTGTGTGCTATATGTGCCTATAAAAAGTATTCACCTCCCCCCCCTTGGAAGTTTTCATGTTTTATTATTTTACAACTATGAATCACAGTGGATTTAATTTGGCTTTTTAAACACAGATCAACAGAGAAAGATGCTTTCGTGTCAACGTGAAGACCAATTTCTACAAACTGATCTAAAGTTCCTCTTGCCAAACATCACTTTGTCACCTGGTCATTATCTGTCAGAGTCACCTCATGTGTCTGGCCTGTCTCCACCTAGTTAACAGGAATCACCTGACACTCCTTTCCAAATTATCACCTGCAGCCTATTTAAACCCGGCTCTCATTCCCTATTCTTATTCATGCATTCGAACCAGCCAGCCTCAATGTTGCTCCTAGCTTTCTGTTACTTTGTGCTTTGTCATGTTAAATATCTGTTCTTTCTTGTTATGTGGCCCCTTGTGGCTTGTTATTTTGGAGTTTACTATTAAAGTAATCACTCATTGCTAACTCGTCTCTGATGCTCTGTGTTTGGGTCGAGCCTCTCTATATTTCCTGACATTCAGATACTCCTGCACCTAGCACAACTTTAGGTACATACTGTATGTATATAAGCTAATATTAAGTACATACAGCCACACTCAATAGTTAATTCAATAAGTTCAATAAGTACATTTAAGGTCAGAGAAATGTGTACAATATATATCCTGAAATTCTTTTTCTTCGCAAACCGAGACTCTTCATCAAGACGTAGATTTACCTGACTTGCTGATTTCCGCCAGCATTTTGTGTGCATTGCTCAAGAAGCAATTGAACTCAAGGACTTTAAGACAGTTCTGAGTAGATTATCCCATTTCCCCATGGCCTTGAAAATTATTCTTTCCTAACCATCTATTTAACTATCTAATCGAATCCCAATTGAAGGTACAATTTGGTTCTTGTTCCACTACAATACTTCATTATTTAAGCCTATCAGCCCTACTGAGACATAGGCTGCTTGCCGGAGTCCTCTATTCTCAGTGAGATTTTCAAGTTCTCCCCAGGTGTAACCCATTTTTGAAGATCCTTCCTCACCCAGGGATGAGGCCTTCAGATCTTCTGATGGCATTTGTGTAGCTCACTGTTTTTACGGGTTAGGTTTGCTAGCCCCTTGCTCAAGCCTCATCTTTTCACAGCCAATTTGGGACCATCCATGGTGGAATTTTATGGGTCATAATTTCAGATAATAACAACTCTGACTGGTTGCATCGCCATCAGTTATGGAGGCTCCAATATGCAGGACTGAAAGAGATTGCAGATTCAGTCAGCTCCACAATGGGCAAAACCTTCCCTACATGAAAGACCTCTTCAAACGTGGTGCCTCAATAAAAGGCCCCCATCATTAAGGGCCCTCACCATCCAGGACATGCCCTCTTCTCATTACATGCCCTGTTCTCATTACATGCCCTCTTCTCATTACATGCCCTGTTCTCCTTACATGCCCTCTTCTCATTACATGCCCTGTTCTCATTACATGCCCTCTTCTCATTACATGCCCTGTTCTCCTTACATGCCCTCTTCTCATTACATGCCCTGTTCTCATTACATGCCCTCTTCTCATTACTACCATCAGGGAGGAGGTGCAGGAGCCTGAAGATCCACAATCAACATTTTAGGAACAATTTCTTCCCTTCCATCATCAGATTTTGGAACCATCCTTGAATCCATGGACACTACCTCACTATCCCTCTTTTGCACTGCATATTTTTTATGCAACTTATAGACATTTTTGTGTCTTGTACTCTACTGCTGCCACAAAACAACAAACGTCAGGACAATTCACAGTATTAATAAATATTATTCCAATTCTGAATTAAAGGTTTGCCTCACAAGCTCTCAATATCTTTGGACAAAGTGTTTGGAGACTGGAGGTTGTAAGTCCAGAAGCCTGTCCTGGGGTTGGAGGAACTGGAATCAGAGTTGGATTTAATATTACCAGCATACGTTATGAAATTTGTTGTCTTTGCAGTATAAAGCAATACATAAGAACAGAAAAAAATGTAAATTACAGTAAGTAGATATAAATTAAATATGTAGTGCAAAAACAGAAATAAAAAAGTAGTGAGGTCGTGTTTACGTCCATTCAGAAATTGGATGGCAATGTGCATTGGAACAGGGTTTGGTCCGTTAGTACTGAGGAAGGGTCTTGGCCCGAAACGTCGACTGTACCTCTTCCAATAGATGCTGCCTGGCCTGCTGCGTTCCACCAGCATTTTTTTTTGTGTGTGTTGCTTGGTTTGCTTTTGTTGTTTTGTTTCTTGTTGTGTTTTGCCTTGTTCTGCTGGATATTGTGGGCGTACTATAATAAGTGAATCTGAATCTGATTCAGTGTCTGGGTATCAGGTGATTGAGTTGTTTCTCGTGTTGCTCTGGTGAACATTGTGGGCATGGTATATTGGTGCCAGACTTTGAGGCAACACTTGCCGGCTGCCCCCAGCACTTCCTTAGGTTGTATTGGGTGTTAGGATCAGAGGCACAGCCTCAGACTAGAGGGATGTCCATTTAGAACAGAGGTGAGAAGGAATTTCTTTAGCAAGAGCATGGTGAATCTGTGGAATTCATTGCCACAGACTGCTGGGGAGGCCAAGTCATTGGGTATATTTAAAGCGGATGTTGATCAGTTCTTGACTAGTCAGGGAGAAGGCTGGAGAATGGGGTTAAGAAGGATAATGAATCAGCCATGATTGAATGGCAGAGCAGACTCGATGGGCCGAATGGCCTAATTCTGCTCCTATGTCTTATGGTCCTATGGTCTTAATGTAATTAATGTTTCAATGTACATGTGAAAATAAATGAATCTGAATTTGATCTGAATCCCAAAGTTCAAAATACATTTATTATCTAAGTACATATCTGTCACCATATACAACCCTGAGATTCATTTTCTAGTGGACTCAGTAAGAGTCCTTGAAAGTGAAATAGGCTGTGGGGACCGTTCAGTGCTCGAGCAAGTGAAGTTGAATGAAGTTATCCTTACTGGTTCAGGAGCCTGATGGTTGGTGGGTAATAACTGTTCCTGAACCTGGTGATGTGAGTCCTGAGGGTCCTGTACCTCCTTCCTGATGGCAGCAGCGAGAAGAGAGCATGGCCTGGGTGGTGGGGGTCCCTGATGATGGATGCTGCTTTCCTACAACAGCACTCTGTGTCGATGTGTTCGGTGTAGGGGAGGGCTTTATCTGTGATGCACTGGACTGTATCCTTTACTTTTTGTAGGATTTTCTATTCAGATCCGAATCTGATTCCAGATTCAAGATTGTTTAATGGTATTTCCTGTGCATGAGTGTAACTCTTACTCTGAATCTGAAACAACCTAAAAATGCACAAAAGATAAAAAACACAATAATAATAAAATGCACAATAAATATAGATACATAAATAAGTTTATTTATATATAGATTGATTGTATGTCCATAAAGTGACACTGGACTGTACATAAGGTGACTGATGGGAAAAAAATAAAGTTGTGGTAGTGATAGTGGGTGGAGGTGTTGATCAGACTTATTGCTTGGGACAAGTAACTGTTTTTGAGTCTGGTGGTTCTGATGTGGATCCGACCTGAATCTGATCTGCATTTCCGGTCTTTCCACTAAAGCAGGGGTTCCCAACCAGGGGTCCATGGACCCCCTCGGTTAATGGTAGGGGTCCATGGCATAAGAAAGGTTGGGAATCTAAAGGAAAGAGCTTCCTTTCTATCTGAACCAGTCTTGCATCCATCTGCCTTTCCAAAGCCGCGTCTCAACTTTGGAAACACTCAGCAGTCAGTTGGGAAGTGAAACAGAGTGAACAGTTCAGTTGGAAGACCCTTCATCAGAACGCTGAAGCAATCTGCTGAGTACTTCCAGCATTTTCTGTGTTGATTTTTGATTTTTTTTTTGTGATTTCCACTCCTCTCAACCTTCTTTGCTGCAATGAGAGCAAGCCAACATTTTCTGACCTAACCACATTACTGAAATGTTTATGCATTATTTTGCCCTGGGGAAGAAGGGGTTCAGAAACTCTTCCTCACCAAGGAAGAGGACAATTTTGCACTGACCTCTTATGACAATGAAGCAATGGCTGCAGAATTAGAAATAATTGATAATTAATAGGCATGAATCTGTCAATTACTTTATTTTGATTCAATAGATCCCATCATATGCAATGCTTTAAATACATTAACAAATACCCTGTGTAAACATCTTCTCAAAATTAAAATGTTAATTAAATTTTTCATACTCCGGGTATATTTAAATTAGTTTATAAAATCATAGTTTTGACTCCTAATGTGACTCAGCCATTGCGGTAGGAATAGCCATGGGTTTCACTGATTCAATATTTTTATCAAAATGAATTATATAGAAATATTGCACTGAGCATTACATAAATCTGTTTTAACTCTGGAATCAAGTAATCACAGTTCAGTCAAATATCTGCTGAAGATTCATCTGCAGTTGTCCTTTTCTGGTAAGTGACTCGCCCCCTCCACCCAACCTCCACTCACTTTATGTTATTGATCCAAACCATGTCTCTGTCCTTCGGGCAGCAAAGGCATATAGTGGTCAACATAATACTTTACAGTGTCAGCAGTAAGATTGGGGTACAATTCCTGCCACAGTCTGTAAGGGGTTTGTACGTAATCCCTGCGGCCATATGGTTTTCCTCCCATATTTCGTGTGTCCGCGAGCTTCACAGCAATATGTCCCACTGTGCGATGAACTGAGGCTGAGGTTAGCGGCTTACTCTGGCCTTCATGTCTACGGACTCACTTTCCTTCCGAATGCTGTTGTTTGTTTTCATTGTTTACACGATTTGTGTGTTTTTATCTCTCTCTGCACATTGGGCGCTTGCTGGTCTTCTTGTTTTAATGGGTTCTTTCAGGTTTCTCGTTTTGTGGCTGCCTGTGAGCAGATGAATCTCAAGGTTGTAAAATTTATACACACTTTGATAATAAATGTACTTTTAACTTTGGAGTTTGAGCATTCCAGATATGTATGGGTTAGGGTCAGAGAGCATGCTGTGTTGTGCTGTGTACATGATACGTTGGGGACACACTTGGTTCCCAGCATAATCCTTGCTGATTTGATTTGACACAAGCAAAACATTTCACTGTATGTTTCAATGTACATGTAACAATTAAAGGTAATCTCTTTTAAAGCTAACCTTTTATCTTTTGCTTCTTGAAAGTTCACCTGCGGTTGTGCAAGCCAGAAAATTTTGGACATCAGGATTGTTCTGCGCTGGAATGGTTTAAGAGCATCAACTAGGTTCAATCAAAGGTTAATTTATTATCAGGGTATATATGCAGTATACAACTCTGAGATTCTTCTTCTCCAGATAGCCAGGAGACAAAGAAAACAATGGAGGTCAGACACGAGAACATGCTCCAGCATTCTGTGTGTGTTGCCTGAAACATTTGAAATTGTTCAAAGAAAAATATCAAACCACTGCACAAAAAAACAAATTTTGCAAATGGCAACATGATCATCAACCTCCACGCAAAAAAAATCGTGCCAAATGGCAACAAGAACATCAAACTTCCCCACACACAGAGAAACAAATCATTGCAAACCACAACAACATCAAACCCCAAACCCCTCAGCCGCACAAAAAAATCTAACAAATTGCTCCAAACGGCAACAAGAATGGGCAAAAAATACAGAATATATTTAAAAAAATTAAAACTGAAACAGTCCCATTTGAATTGCAGTCAACAGTCCAATCCAGAAAATGCAGAACTTTGGTAATATCCTTCGACAGCATCGAGGATGGGAAAGACTACTCGAACACAAAGGCCTTCCCTCTGGAGCAGTGAATGTGTGACCATCATACACAGAGACTCCTTAACTCTAGAGCAGTGAACAAGGGATCCATTACAGCAGCGAGCAAGATGCTGGTGGTCACGCTGAACATTTGCTCACCTTCTGCGTTCACCACAATGTTTCTACCTTCCATAATGCTTTAACTGGTGAGAAATGGAGTCAATTATGGGCTCACACCTCATCTCGAAGCCACTTGCCTCCAGGAATTTTCTCAGAGACAACAAAGCACTAGATCACTCAATCATTCTCCAAACTGTAAATCACAGGCTCTAACAGTTCCAGAAACACATTTGGCATACAAAGATGACGTAGAAGGAGTGAAGTAAACAGTTTTGTGGACTGTCTGGAAGATGGCACCTGAGGAAATGTTATTCACTGGCGCCATCTTGACCAGTATTTCTTCTGTTCCCAGTTCTACTGGCTCTGGGATGGTGACACTCAGCGTTG
The DNA here is from genome assembly GCF_963921235.1 of Mobula hypostoma. Lineage (NCBI taxonomy): Eukaryota > Metazoa > Chordata > Chondrichthyes > Myliobatiformes > Myliobatidae > Mobula > Mobula hypostoma. Next base: position 73,262,813 of record NC_086110.1, on the reverse strand, counting down.
CTCTGAACTTCTTCTCTGTGGGGAAAGTTAAGATGATTGTCAATGGTTCTTCTCCTTAACCAATGCAAGTTGATAGGTTGGTTAAGTTGGCAGATGGTTGCTGGGCTTCAGTAGTTGGGGGATGAGTTGAAGAGCCACAAGGTAATGCTGCAGCTCTACAAAACCCTGGTTCGACCACACTTGGCGAATATTATGTACAGTTCTGGTCACCTCGTTATAGAAAGGATATGGAAGCTTTAGAGAGAGGGCAGGGATCATTTACCAGGATGATGCTGGATTAAAAAGTGTGTCATATGATCAAAGGTTGAGTGATAGGGCTTTTCTCTTTGGAGGAAATGATGATGAGAGGTGACTTGATAGAGGTGCACAAGATGATAAGATGCACAGATTGAGGGGACAGCCAGAGTTGTTTCCCAGGGCTGCAATGGCTAATATGAGAGGCATAATTCTGAGGTGTTGTGCGGAGAGTATAGGGGAGGGGATGTCAAAGATAGGTTTTTAACACAGAGAGTGGTGGGTCCGTGGAACATGCTGCCAGGGATGGTGGTAGAGGCAGATACATTAGGGACACTTAAGAGACTCCCAGATAGAAAAATGGAGGACTATATGCGACGGAGGGGTGAGATTGATCTTGGAGTAGGTTAAAAGTTTGGCATGATATTGTAGGCCAAAGGGCCTGTACTGTACTGTCTATTGTCTTATATCTGACTCCTCCAATCAGTGACCCTCTTGAAATCTCCCGTTACCCTTCTGAGTGGCGCTCTTTCCAAAGTCGAAGACTGTAAGAAATGACTAATTGCCTAAATTCTACACTCTTTGTCAGTGATCAGAGGTGGAGATGGCCAGCAACCTCAAGTTCCTCGGTGTTACCATTTCAGAGGATCTGTCCTGGTCCCAGCACGTAAAAAGCCTGGCAGCAACTCTACTTCCATCTTAGTTTATGAATTTTGACGTGACTTTTAAAACTTAGACAAACTACTATAGATGTGCATAGAGTGGAGAGCATATTGACTGGCTGCGTCACAGCCTGGTATGGAAACACTAATGCCCTTGAATGGAAAATTCCACAAAAAGTAGTGGTTACGGCCCAGTCCATCACAGGTAAAGCCTACTCCACCATTGAGCACATCTACACAAAGCGCTGTTGCAGGAAAGCAGATCACGGATGCACACCACCCACTCTTCTCACTGTTGCCATCATGAAGAAGGTACAGGAGACTCAGGACTCACACCTCCAGGTTCAGGAACCGATATTACCCCTCAACCATCAGGCTCTTGAACCAGCGGGGATAACTTCACTTGCCCCATCGCCGAACTGTTCCCACAACCTATAGGCTCGCTGTCAAGGACTCTTCATTTCATGTTTTCAACATTTATTGTTTGTTTATTTACTATTATTGTACCTCTCTTTTTGTATCTTCACAGTTTGCTTTCTTTTGCACTCTGGTTGAATGGCCAAGTCGGTATGGTCTTTCATTGCTCCGGTTATGATTATCATTCTATCATGGATTTATTGAGTATGCCTGCAAGACAATGAATCTCAGGGTTGTATATGCTGACACATATGTATTTTGATACTAAACTTACCTTGAATTTTGAACTTTGAACTGTGCTAATTCGCTACTGAATTATAATTCCTACAGTTTACCAGCCTTTATCCCATGACAAAGATCGCAGAGCAGTGAACACAATGTCAACAGATCTACAGAAAAATCAAGATAAAATTCCCTATGGTTTGAAAAAGATTTTAAAAAATTGTAAAAGATAAAATATTTAGAAAAAATGAGTCACCTGATAAGGGGATGGAGATGAGATAGCCTCAAAGCATTTACTTAGCTACTTTTGAAAGAACAGGGGAGATCAGGACTATAGATTCTCACTACCATAAGGGAGGAGGTACAGGAGCCTGAAGACATGTACTCAAACTTTTAAGAACAGCTTCTTACACTCCGCCATCAGTCCATGTACCCATGAACACTACCTTGCTATTCATCTCTTGCAGTGTTTATATATTTTTCTAACTTACAGTTATTTTTATGCATTGTACGGTACTGCTGACTCAAAGCAAAACATTTCTCAACATATACAAGTGATAATAAACCTGGATCTGGTCTTAAACATGAGATTCTGCAGATGCTGCAAAGCTTGAATTCTTTTCTCTTCCCCCTTCTTATTCTGACTTCTGCCCTCTTCCTTTCCACTACTGATAAAGGGTCACAATTGGGAAAAAAAACACCCTAGCTGCAGGTATATACTGTACATGTGCCCAAGACTTTTGCACAGTACTGTAGGTTTTAGATGGATTTGAGTGCATGTTCCCACAGGGCAAATGTCAACAACCTCCCATTATAAATGTTTTCCCTGGGTGATTATTAGAGTGCGGTCTGTACTTACACTTGGCCCTGGAGTGAATAAATGAGGGACTGACCTTTCATGGTTTATACCTCTTTAAACAAAGGACTGAGTGTGAGCTTGTATCCCATAATGAAGAATCCTGCCTTTGTCTAAAATGGAAGAGCACTTGATCTAAATCACCCGTCAGTGGCTTATGCTTAAGAAAGAGCCACATTCCATCGCCCAATAATGAGATTCCTTTATTTTTTTTTGCTAAAAATATACAGCTCTTGGTAAACTATAGGAAAATAAGAATCATATGTGAAGTACTCATTGGCACTGCAAATGCGTGCAATTACAGTGCTCTGAAAGGATTCCAGGCCTGTAATAACTGCTTAAATAGCCAGGACGTGACATGGAATGTAAATACACACCCGAGAGATTCAGACAAAACAGTTGACTTAAATACTCTCAGGACACAGTTTCTGCTTCGGTGACCCCCCCCCAACAACACTGTTCCTTTGCCGAAAAGGCTGTTGTGCTGGGCTGCATTAGGAAGGTGCTGATGAGGGTCTCAGCCTGAAACGTCGGCCCTTTATTCCTCTCCATAGATTCTGAGTTCCACCAGCATTTTGTGTGTTGCTCCCCATGTATCTGTGCAAATAACTGGGATTTTTACACTTGCTGTGGACACAGTATCTCCCCTTGGAAACACCAAAATAGACCATCTTCTCAGAAATCGTTCCAAGTCTGTCAGGGTCGTTGACCGATTTCCTTTGGTATTTTGTTTGTGTTGCTCTGTGCTAAGTGCTGGTAAAAATAAAATGGAGTAAAAGATGAATATCAAGGTAGTATTTTTGTGTTTGCTGACAGTTCAAAAATCTGATGATGGAAAGGAAGAAGATGTTTCTGAATAATTGAGCGTGAGTCTTCAGGATCCGTACTTCCTGAATGGAAGTTCTGTGAAGAAGACATATTCTGAACGGGGAGGGGCCTTAATGACACATGCTCATGAAGGGTGGGGAGGGTTGTGCCTGTGATAGAGCTGAATGAGTCTGCAGCCTCTTGTCATCCTGTTCATTGGAGCCTCCATGCCAGATTGATGCAAAGTTCAAAGTCAATTTATTATCAAAGTACATACAGTATATGTCTCCATATACAACCCGGAGACTCATTTTCCAGCAAGCATACTCAATAAATCTGTAGAATTGTAACTATAACAGGGTCAATGAAAAATCAGCCAAAGCACAGAAGAAAACAAACACTGCAGATGCAAATGTAAATAAAAAGCAATAAATAATAAGAACGTGAGATAACAAGATAAAGAGACCTTAAAGTGAGATCGTTGGTTGTGAGAGCATCTCAACAGATAGGCAAGTGAGTGTAGTTATCGCCTTTTGTTCAAGAGCCTGATGGTTGTGGGGCAGTAACTGTTCTTGAACTTTCAGAATTCCCTCCAGTGCACAGCTATAGAGATTTGCAAGAGTCTTTGGTGAGGTCAAAATTTCCTCGACCTTCTAATGAAGTGAAATGAAATGCAACGTAGATATTCATGAGATGTAGCACTTTGCTGTTAAAATGACTTTCTGAGGGAAATCAGAATTTAAATGAAGAGTATTGGAAAGGAATCAAGTTGTAATGATTACAAATTACTCTAAGTACAAATGCTGCTCAATACAGTTGTTAAAAAGAAAAATTAATAGGGTTTATTTCTGGAGGGATAGAATTGAAAAGAGAGTAATGTTAAATGAAGAGAAGTTTGGCTAACCTCTGTGCACTGTGCACATGTCCAACCATCATATTGTGAGAGACATGGGAGAGGTGCAAAAACAATATAAATAGTCTGTGATGTGTATGGATCTTTAGAATTGTAGAAGGTTGAGGGACAAAGAAAGAGGAAGAAAGAGAGGGGGAGAGAGAGAGTGTGAGAGAGAGAGAGGAGAGGTAGTGAATGACAGAGAGAGAATGAGAAAGATACAAAGTGAGAGACAGAGTAACAGGGAGAATAAGAGAATCCAGAGGCAGAGAGAGAGAGAGAGAAGTAGAGAGACTTTGTGAGAGAGAGAAAGAACAAATAAGCAAGAGAAAGAGAGAGAGAGGGAGCATGAAAGTCAATTTTCAGAGCTCATCAGTATATAGTCACTGAAAAATTGAACTGAGAATTCAAAATACACTTTTTTGTCCAAAGAATTGTGAGATCGTGGAACTTATTTGCGCGGGAATTGGTTGAGGCACAGAGTACAAACTCGTTTAAGGAAGGAGGCATCTGTGGAATGAAACACAAACAGAATCTACATTTCGGGTTGAAGTTCTGATGAAGGGGCTTTTACTTGAAACGTTACCTCTGTTTCTCTTTCCATAGATGCTGCCCGGCCAGCTGAGTGTTTCCTTTTTCTTTTTTAGCGTCAGATTTCCGGCTTCTGCAGTTCTGTTCAGTGGGAAAGACTGTTACAATAAGGACATTAAAAAGTCTTAGATAGGCACATGGATGAAAGAAAAATGAAGGGTTATGGGCTGTGAACGAGGGAAGGGTTAGATTGATTGTGAAGTAGGTTTATATAGGTCTGGCCAATATCATGGCCGAAGACCTGCACTGTGTTGTGCTGTGCTACATTCTACATTCAGTGGTCACTTCATCTGGGGCAGAAATGGAGCCACGTGTGGTCATCTACTGCTGTATCCATTCTCTTCAAGGTTCAACGCGTTATGCATTCAGAGTTGTAATGCATGGTTATTTGGGTTACTGTCACCTTCTCGTCAGCTTGAACCAGTCTGGCCATTCATCCACAGAACTGCTGTTCACTGGATGTTTTTCGGTTTTCCACACCATTCTCTGTAAACTCTAGTGATTGCTGTGTGTGAAAACCCCAGGAGATCAGCATTTTCTGAGATATTCAAACCACCCAGTCTGGCAATAGCAATCATTCCACAGTCAAAGTCACTTAGATCACATTTCTTCTCCATTCTGGTACTTAGTCTGAATGACAACTGAAGCTCTTGAGCGTGTCTACAGGTTTTTATGCATTGAGTTGCTGACACATGATTGGTTGATTAGATATTTGCGTTAATGAGCAGGTGGACAGGTGTACCTGATCAAACGACCACTGGGCGTATGTTCGAAAGCAATTTCTCCAGGATCTCAAGTTGATTTACTACAAAATGTCTCACACATTTAGTCCACATTTTAGACTCTTCCACAAGTGGAAAGCTACCCAGCATTCTTAATATGTACACTCTATTTTAAAGAATGCTATCTGAACTTCAATGAATCTTCACTAATAAAATCACCAACCAAAAATTGTAATTTCTCAGCTCTGCTGGTGTGGTAAATTTGTTTTGTCCCTTCTCTGGTACTTTCATCGTCTTTTTATAATATGGAGCCTCAAAACAGATACAGAATGTATATAGTATTTGTCCCAGGGACAGTAAACATTTTTTTATTATTACATATTACAATGTACTGCTGCCACAAAACAACAAATTTCATGCCATAATCCAGAGATATTAAACCTGTTTCTGATTCTGATTCTGACAGGGAATCAAAAGCTAGAGAGCAGATGTTTAAGGCGAAAGATTTAAAGGGACACATGGAAACTTCTTCACACAGAGGATGAAGGTTATGTGGAACAAGCTGCCAGAGGAAATGGTTTAGGCAGGTACAGTAGCAACATTTAAAAGGTTCAAATTCAGGGTCAAGTTCATTGTCATCAGTACAAGTACATGTATGCACAGGTGTAATGTTGGGCATCATGGGCACTAACCTTCATAGCATCCATGATGTCTTCAAGGAGCAATGCCTCCAAAAGGTGGCATTCATCATGAAGGACCCCCAACACCCGGACATTTATTTATTGAAATACATTATGACCCTCTGAGCCGCGCTGCCCAGCAATGCCCCAATTTAATTCCTGCCAAGTCACAGGATAGTTTACACTAACCAATTAACCTACTAACCAGTACATCTTTGGACTGTGGGAGGAAGCCAAGCACACGGAGGAAAGGATGTGGTCATGGGGAGAATTACAAACTCCTTACAGGCAGTGGTGGGAATTGAACCCGTAGCATCCCCATGATGCTACCTCCACCATACTTTACAGTAGGGAATGTGTTACCTGGCTGATGCACTGTATCAAATTTATGCTGCACATACCACTTACTGTTGAAGCCAAAAAGTTCCACTTTAGTTTCATCTGACCACAAGGCCTTCTTCCACGTCCTTGCAGTATCTTCCAAGTGATGCTTTGCGGGTAATGATATGCTATATTTTAGCCAGGGCTTCTTTCTTGCCACTCTTCCATAAATACCCCTTTTGTACAAGGTTTTAGAGATCGTGCAGCCATGAACTTCATCTCCAGTTGCAGCCATTGACTTCTGCAGCTCCCTTAGAGTGACTGATGGCATCACAGTAGCCCCTATTACAGGTGCCATTCTTCTCCAGCGACTAAGTTTAGAGGGGTGGCCTGACCTAGGCAGTGTAGCTGTGGTTTCACATTTTTCCCACTTTGTCACAATGGACTACACTGCGCTCCAAGATATGTGCAATGTCTTTGAGGGATTTTGTATCCTTCCCCAGATTTGTGCTTCTTTGTTATCATTTCCCTGGTTTGTCTTGAATGCTCTTTGTCTCCATTTTGGATTGGTTTGTTGAAAATCTTCCTTACTGTTGGACCTCAGAGAGAGGGGATATTTAATCTTATGAATTCATTGAAAACAGGTGATCCTCAAATTTTCTACACATCAACAAAGTGGGTGAGTCAGTCGGTAAGGTACAATACAGTATTGCACCTGAGGAAAGTCAGCATAGTAATTTCAAAGGAGATGAATACTTCATCACCCTCACAATTTTGGTTTTTAATTTTTAGTAAATTGTTCATAGGTTTTGGAATTTTTCTTTAGATTTGACATAATGCAGAATATTTTGTAGGTTAGCTCAAAAATCCTACCTCAATATATTTTAAATTTAGTAAAATGTGAAAATAGTTGTGGGGGCTGAATGCTTTTTCAAAGCACTATAAATCAAACTATCGCATAGGTTGTTGTCTGTTTAATTTAAACTAGTTTTCACTATAAAGACTACCACGAGGCACGTCGTCTTTCTTCTTCTTCAGCTCTATCTTTACTTTCTTTGCCTCCTGTAGAGTGAGTTATTTGCTCACTTTGTTTCTTTGTAATGAACACCTAACAAAGCGACTGTAACTACAGGATTTATGCCTCATTCTGGACTTCTGAAGAATCTTCTGGACAACATTGTTCAGGATCCTCATTGAAATTCCAAGTTCAAAGTAAAATATATTATCAGAGTACATACATGTCACCACATACAACCCTGAGATTCTTTTTCTGTGGGTGTACTTAGCAAATCTATAGAACAGTAACTGTAAACTGTAAACAAACTGTGCAAATACAGATAATAAATAAATAGCAATAAATAACAAGCATGAAATAACAAGATAAAAGAGTCCTTAAATGAGTTTAGTTACCCCCTTTTGTTAAAGAACCTGATGGTTGAGGAATTGTAACTGTTCTTGAACCTGTCCTGAGGCACCTGTACCTTCTACCTGATGCAGCAGCGAGAAGAGAACATGGCCTGGGTGGTGAGGATCTTTGATGATGGATGCTGCTTTTCTACGGCAACGTTTCAAGTAGATGTGCTCAACAGTTGGGAGGGTTTTACCTGTGATGGACTGGGCCGAATGCACTACCTTTTGTAATATTTTCTGCTCAAAGGCTTTGGCGTTCCACAATGCAGCCAGTCAGCACACTTTCCAGCGCACATCTACAGACATTTGCCAATGTTTTTGATGACATGCTGAATCTCTGCAGACTCCTGAGGAAGTAGAGGCACTATCATTCTTTCTTCACAATTATATTCATATGAACATCCAGGACAGGTCCTCTGAGATAGTGACACCCAAGAATTACTGACTCCTTCCACCTCTGATCCTCCAATGATTACTGGCTCATGGACCTCTGGTTTCCCTCTCCTGAAGTCTACAATCAGTTGCTTGGTCTTATTGACATTGAGTGAGAGGTTGTTGTTACTACACCACCCAGCCAGATTTTTAATCTCCCTCCTGTATGCTGATTCATCAACCCCTTTGATACAAACCACAACAGTGGTGTCATCAGCAAACTTGTATATGGTGTTGGATCTGTACTTGGTCAGAGGTGTAATGCGAGTAGATCAAGGGACTAAGTACACATCCCTGTGCTGATGGAGATTATGGAGGAGATGTTTTTGCCAATCCAAATTGACTGAGGTCCACAAGTTAGGAAATCCAGGATCTAATTGCACAAGCGGGTATTGAGGCCCAGGTCTTGGAGTTTACTAATTAGTTTTGAGAGGATGATGGCGTTAAATGCAGAGCTGTAATCGATAAAGAGCATCCTGATGCATGCATCTTTACTTTCCAGATGTTCCAAGGTTGTGTGAAGAGCCACTGAGATAGCATCTGCTGTAGACCTGTTGCTGCAGTAGGCAAATTGGAGCGGATCCAAATTGCCACACAGAAAGGAGCTGATATGCTTTAACACCAGCCTCTCAAAACACTTCATCAACTGAAGCCTGTATTGAAACATCGAAACCTACAGTGAAATGAGTCACTTTTGACAAATCAAATCAGCAAGGATTGTGTTGGGCACAACCTGCAAGAGTCGCCATGCTTCCAGCACTAACGTAGCTTTCCCACAGCCCACTAATCCTGACTGTACGTCCTTGGAAAGTGGGAGGAAACTGGTGTCTCTGGAGGAAACTAACAAGGTCACAGGGAGAACGTATAAACTCCCTGCAGGTAGTGGCAGGAACTGAACCCTGATTGGTGATCGCTGGTACTATCACAGCATTACACCAACTGCTGCACTACCGTGGCACCACAGACCTGACTGATTAGAACAGCTCACTTCCTAAAGCACTGAACTTCGGGTGCCACGGTAGCTTAGTGGATAGCTCAACGCTGGGGGCATTGGAGTTTGAGATCAATTCCAATGCCGCCTGTAATAAGTCTATACATCCTTTCTGTGAACTGTGTCGGTTTCCTCCGCATGTTACGGCTCCCTCCCACATTCCAAAGACATAGTGGTTAGTAGGTCGTTGTAAATTTTCCCATGATTAACCTCGGGTTAAATCAATGGGTTGTTGAGCTTTGAGTTTCTGGGCCAGAAGGACCTGTCCCATACTGTATCTCAAACAAATAAGAAAAAATAAAATAGACTAGATGTGTTTTTATTACAGAGAATTTCACAACCATTTAGAGTTTCATTCCAAGTTTATTTCATTATTTGAATTTAATTTTCCTGCCTCCATGGCAGGGTTTGATCTCCTGTCTCAGGATTGTTAATCCAAGCCCCTGGATTTCTAGCCTAATAAATAAATGCTGAGATATCCAGATCTAAGAATAATCAGGAATCTCTACTGGCAACAAAGTGCAGCCATACGGATAGACAACGAGATTGTTGAATATCAGCCAATTAAAAGAGGAGTTAGACAGGGTTGTGTTCTATCCAGACCTGTTCTCCCTGTACAGTGAAAACATCATGAGAACCATACAAGACCCACCTGGAATAAGTACAGGAGGATACAATATCAACAACCTCCACTATGTGGATGATACAGTACTGATAGCAAACAGTGAAGTAAATTTACAGAAACTAGTATCTACCATCAACACAGAGAGCGAAAGACTTGGCCTAACCGTAAACAAAAAGAAAACTGAAGTAATGGTAATATCAAAGAAACCTGATATCTCCAACTGTAGGATCGTATTGGGAAAAGAAATCCTGAAACAAGTTCACAACTTCAAGTACCTTGGATCATGGGTAACATCTGATGGCAAATGTGAAACAGACATAAAAGCAAGAATAGCCATGGCAAGAACAGCACTTACAGAAATGAGAAACATCCTAACGAAAAAGAAAATAGCAATTGACATCCGCCTCAGGACTCTCAGCTGCTACGTTCTTCCTATATTGATGTATGGCTGCAAGTCATGGACCATCACAAGTGCAATGGAAAAAAGAATCAATACAGCAGAGATGCGGTTCCTCAGAAGAATGCTATGCATATCATATACAGACAGGATAACCAAAGAAGAAGTTCTACAGAGAACGAAAACAAAACGTACATGACTTTAAAAAAAATCCGAAAACAGCAATCAAAATTCTTTGGACACATCATGTGAAGAGAGACATTAGAACATTTAGTTACAACTGGAAAGCTGGAAGGAAAAAGAATCAGAGGCAGACGGAGAATGAAAATGATTGATGGAATAACATCATGATTAGAAAGAGGGGAGGCAACAACTACAATTCGGAGGGTCGGGGACCGTGATGGATGGAGAGACATGATTGCCCACTCCGAACGGCAAGGAAGGAAATTGGTAACAGATTAGTGAAGCAAATGAAATGCAAGAATTTTATACTTCCTGGGATTCCTGGGATGGCAGGACTTTCATATGAAGAAAGACTGGATGAACTAGGCTTGTACTCGTTGGAATTTAGAAGATTGAGGGGGGATCTGATTGAAACGTATAAAATCCTAAAGGGATTGGACAGGCTAGATGCAGGAAGATTGTTCCCGATGTTGGGGAAGTCCAGAACGAGGGGTCACAGTTTGAGGATAAAGGGGAAGCCTTTTAGGACTGAGATTAGGAAAAACTTCTTCACACAGAGAGTGGTGAATCTGTGGAATTCTCTGCCACAGGAAACAGTTGAGGCCGGTTCATTGGCTATATTTAAGAGGGAGTTAGATATGGCCCTTGTGGCTATGGGGATCAGGGGGTATGGAGGGAAGGCTGGTGCAGGGTTCTGAGTTGGATGATCAGCCATGATCATAATAAATGGTGGTGCAGGCTTGAAGGGCCGAATGACCTACTCCTGCACCTATTTTCTATGTTTCTATGTTAAGAAGCAGTAGTTTGGATATATGAGAGTAGGGCGATTGTTAAATGTGTTTTACTTGCTAAGACTTGATTTACAAAGCTGGCAACAATATCACTGACAGGTGCTCCATTCACAACTTTCCTGTGACATTGCTTCCTGTCCTCGTTGCCAGAAAACAAGGAATTCTTTCAACTACCCAGAAGGTTTATATTTATAAAACCCTTTCCAAGACATCATGAAACGCTTAGTAGGCAATGCATTATTCTGGAGTAGTAACTGTTGAAGTATGAATAATTTTTGCATGGTAAACTCCAACAACAAGGTTTAAAAAACTCCTGTATTCGAGAGGTTGGTCTATGGGTAACCACTGCTCCGGGCGCAGCTGGTAAACCTGCATCTTCCCCAGAACGTACCAGTACAATTCAACACTGCCATGATAGAAAGCATCCTCACGTCAGCCATTCCCGTTCGGTTAGTGTGCAGCGTCCTGCCACAATATACAAGATCTACAGTAAACTGTCAGGTCGGCAGAAAAAGTCTTTGGCTGCTGTCTACCATCACTGAAGGATTTGTATGTGTCCAGGACAAAGAAGGGGGCAGGAAACATCATTGTGGACACTACCCACCCAGCAAACAGCCTTTTCCAACAGCTCCCTCTGGAAAGGGCTAGAGGGCTAGTAAAACAAAAACTGCACACCATCTTAAAACTTTCTTCCCCCAGGCAGTTAATTTCTAGCTAGCCCTCCCCTATCACCCCTGTCACTGCATTGCACGGTAAACACTTCAAACCAATTTTTTTACACTATTTACATTGTAAATCCATGCTGGTATTGATGTATTTATGCACATTTTTCCCAGATCTGTACTTCAGCCTCTGTTTATTATTTATATAATTCTTTATTCTTACAATTGTTCAGTGTTGTTTTTAGCTGCATGTGGTGACATCTCACCACCGCAGATTCTGATACATGTACTGTAAATGTATATGGAAAATAAAGTCAATCCTTTATCCTTGATTCCTGAGCAGGATTACCCAACATGACTTTGATCTATTTATTTTTTGAGAGATACAGTGCAAAACTTCCCCAGTCCTGATCATCTCCTCCACCCACTAACTCCACCATTACTTTGACAAACTTGACAACTTCTATAGACGTATGAAGTGAGTTGAGGGCTTCTGTCGGCCAGGGTCAACCATGGATGTTGCATCCCAGCTGCCTAGATATGCAAGCCTGGGTAGTATGACATGGAGAGCAAACTGTTGCCCATGTAGCAAGTTCCTCCTCTCCACCCAGCTGATGAATCCAACAGAACAGCAAAGACCGATACAGTTTGGTACCAGCAGCATCGCAGAAGTTGCTGCTTAACATTGAACTCAATGTAGGACTGCTTTGGGGACTCCAGCTCTGGATTTTTCCCTCAGGGTTTACTCCCGAAGCCTTCCCCATGAGTGGGTATAGCCACAAGGCAGTGGAGGTTTGAGATCAGAGTTTTCCTTCTCCTAGATGAGCTACTAGGAGAATGTGCCCCATCTGCCTGAAGCGACTGGTTTTAAGGTGCCAGTAACCCCCTTCTCCTTCAGTAGAAATGGTTCCGCTGGACTTAGTAGCTAAGCCACACGTGAAGGCCAGGAACTGGACTTGGTTGTCAGAGGCTATTTGAGGTGCAAGCAATTGGGAGCATTTTATAGGTAGTGGGAGCTTATCCCCACAACCTTAAGAAACCATAGTACTGGAGAGTATATTGACTGGCTGCATCATAGCCTGGTATGGGAACACTAATGTCCTTGAATGGAAAATCCTACAAAAAAATGTGGATACTTCCCAGGCCAACATGGGTAAAGCCCGCCTACCTATTGAGCACATTTACATAAAACACCGTCGCAGGAAAGCAGCATCCATCATCAGGAACCCCCACCACATGCTCTCTTCTCACTGCTGTCATCAAGAGGAATGTACAGGAGCCTTAGGACTCAGACCACCATGTTCTGGAACAGTTACTGACCCTCAGCCATCAGGCTCATGAATCAAAGGGGATATCTTTCCTCAACTTCACTTGCCCCATCATTGAAATGTTCCCACTTTCAAAGTCTCTTCATCTCATGTTCTTGATATTTATTGCTTATTTATTTAATATTATTATCTCTTCCTTTTGTATTTGCACAGCTTGTTGTCTTCTGTACTCTGGTTGAACACCCAAGTTGGACGGACTGCTACAGATTCTGTTATCATTATTATTCTATAGATTTATTGAATATTTCTACATGAAAATGAATCACTGGGTTGTATACGGTGACATATATATACACTTTGATAATACATTTACTTTGAACTTTGAACTTTGAACTTTATTTCCCATCAGTCACTTTATGGACATAGAATCAATCTATCTATATAAGCTATCGTATGTATTTATATTTATTGTGTGTTTTTTAACATTATTGTGTTCTTTATCTTATGTGTTTTTTTCAGCTACATCAGGTCCCTAAGAACAATTATTTTAGTTTCCTTGAATTGTGTGCAGGACAATGTTGAACAGGCCCTTCCAGCCCAACAAGCAGCACCGCCCAACAAGCAGCCCCACCCAACAACCTACCTATTTATCCCTCGCCTAATCACAGGACAATTTATAGTGTGTTTCAGAATTACCTCCACATTCACTTCTAAGGACACACAGAGCAATTGAATTTATTTTATTCTTTCAAAGGATGGTTATGCTTCTTGAAAGGGCAAACTTTATTGCCCAGATCTTGTTGCCCCTGAATTGTGTCTTATTAGCCATTTCTAGTTAAGAGCCTATCAGATGGTGGAGCAGACTCAATGGACTGAATATCCTAATTCTGTTCCTATACCCACCTGAGCTACCTCTTCTGGCAGCTCATTCCAGGTACTCACTACCCTCTGTGGAAGGAAAATACCACTCTTAAATCTCTCTCTTATCATTTGGGTGGTGGGATGGTGCATTTCACAAATCTTGGTTATGTGACCATTGACACGAGGCAGACAATCCCTGAAGATAATGGCTGGAGTCACCCGTCTTGTAAAGGCACTGCCCAGAAGTATGTAATGGCAAACACTTCTACTGAAAAATTTGCCAAGAACAGTCACGGTCAAAGACCATGATTGCCCATGCCATATGACACAGCATATAATGATACTAATCTTTTCTTATGTCAGTGCCCTCTAGCTTTGGACTCGCTGTCCTACTTCACACCCATCATGATATTATGAACTTTCATGAGATCACTTCTCATTCTCCTGTCCTCCTGGAAATTAAGATCTAGTATGGCTGACCTCTCCCTATAACTCAGGCCCCCTAGCCCAGCCAGCATCCTTGTAAATCACATCTGCACCCTCTCCAGCCTGACAATGTCCTTCCTATAAGTGGGTGACCAAAACTATATGCAGTGCTCTGTGTGATAGATGAAGGCAGAAAACAAAAACGAGAGGCAGATGGAGTGATGTAGGGGTGGTGGAAGGAGTGAACATTGGAGACATTTGCTGGAGGGAGATAAGCAGGGGTACAAGGGCTGATAGAGCTGGGCTCTGATAAGTAAGCAAGGTGATTATGGGAACCTCTCAGATATATAGATTTAAGTTAATAGATTTACATTACTTGGTAGAAGGATTTGTCAAAGCTAAATTGAGGTTATTGCTATTTGCACAAGCTGTGTACACACAGGTGCAATGAAAAACTTACTTGCAGCATCACAGGCACATTGCAGCCAAGACACAACGAAGTTCAAAGTTCAAAGTAAATCTATGGTCAATGTACACACACGTTACCGTACACAACCCGGAGTTTCATTATCTCACAGTAAAAACAAAAAAAAACACAATAAAATCACTTTCACTTTCATGACCTTTAATTCTGAAAGTTATTTGCTTACTTTTATTGTTTGCAAAATGTGTTCTTTTTTCCTGTACATTGGGTGTTTGACATTCATTATTTTCTTTTTATTCTTTCTTTTCTTTTCTTTTGTTTTAATGGGTTCCACTGGGTTTCTTTGTTTTGCGGCTGCCTGTAAGAAGATGAATCTCAGGGTTGTATATAGTATACATACTTTGATAATAAATGTACTTTGAACTTTGAAAATCAAAGAAAATACGGCACACAAGACAGGAAAACAACCAATGCACAAAAGGCAACAAATTGTGCAGAAACAAAAAGAAAAAAAGAACAAACAAAATAATAATAATAAATAGATAAGCAATACATACCGCGAGCATGAGATAACGAGTGCTTGAAAGTGAGTCCATAGTTCAGTGTTTGGGTGAGCGAAGTTGAGTGAACTTATCGCCTTGGTTCAGGAGCCAGATGCTTGGTGGGTAATAACTGTTCTGAACCTGGTGGTTTGGGCCGTCAGGCTCCTGTACCTTCTCCCTGTGTCGTTATATGCTGTGACATATGGCAGCTGTGGGAAGAGAGCATGACCTGGATGGTGGGGGTCCCTGATGATGGATGATCCTTTCCTGAAACAGCACTCCTTGTAGATGTGCTCAATGGTTGGGAGGGCTTTACCCGTGAAGGTCTGAGCTATGTCCACTACTTCTTGTAGGTTGAACAGAACTAACTGTTCTTGAACCTGGTGCTGTCGGATTTCAGGTTTCTGAACCTCCTAATGGTTCTTGTCTAATGGTAACTGTGAGAAGATGGCATGGCCCAGATGGTGGGGATCTTTGATGATGCATGTTGCCTTCCTGAAGCAGGACTCCCTGTAGATACTACCAGTCCTGGGGAGGGATATGCCCATGATGGATCGCTAAACTTCTTACATTCCTGAGCGTTTGAATTACTGTACTAGATCATGATGCAACCTGCCAGGAAGAGAGAAAGTTGTATTTCACTCAATGAGTGTCTAGATTTGTTTGTGTTTGAGAGGAAGATGGTGTCATGGTCCGGTCTGTGAAGTCCGCATTCCGGTTCATGGTCCGGTCCGTCGATCCGTATCCTGGGATTTCCTGTTTTCCCCGGTTCCATTGGGCTCCGTAATCGAGGCACCCGATTCTCATTTTGGGCTGGCACATAAATACCTCTGCAAACCAATGATTGTGATTGGGTGCTGGACTGTTCTCTCTCTCTCTCTCTCTCTCTCTCTCTCTCTCTTTCTCTCTCTCCCTCTCCCCTCCCATCCGAATCCGCCCTGCAACCTTGCCTGCAACCTTGTCAGTATCCCTGTCAAATTCAACCACCGAAGTGAGACCGGAGCCTTGCCACACCAAGATAAGGAGCTATCTATCATTAAGTTTGGAACTATCTCTTTGTGTCCCCATGTTTAGTGTCCATGTCAAAGAAAAGTCCCGACCCTAAGTCCTGTTCCCAAGGAGGGGTCCTGGCTCTGTGTTCCGTGTACGAGTCCCGGCCCAGTCCATGTGTCTCTTCCAGTCCATGATTTCCTCACCCAGCCCGGTGCGGGAGATTCCTTGTCCTGTCCTGTAGCTACGTCCTGTCCATGCCAAGATCCTTGTTCCGAGTCCTAGCCTAGACCCGGGTTCCGGTTCTGAGTCAAGACCCAGGTTCCGGGTCCTTGTCCAGACTCTGGTTCTGGAGTTCTGAGTTCTTAGTCCAGGCTTCTAGTTCCAAGTTCCTCGTCCAGGTCACGCGTTCCTAGTCCAAGTCCTAGCCCAGGCCCTGAGAACTAGTCTCGTCCAGGGCCTGTGTCAGTGTCCAGCTGTGCTTCTTCCTGCTATGCTTTGCTCTCTCCCGGATTTCCCTCTGATCAATCCTTGCTTCCCGACTTCCCCAGCATTCTTATTGTCATAGCCCGGTTCCTAGTACTTCAGTGTCTGTGTCTTGCATTTGGGTCCACTCCCATCGCCCCCCCCCTTGCAACATGTAGAGTGAGATTAAACTGAACCATCGAGAGTGTTCTGTCTAGCTGCATCATTGTGGTACAGAAGCTGTAAGGCATCAGACTGCAAGATCCTACAGAGTTAGTAAAAATCACCAAGGGGATTATCGGGGCTCCCTCCCCCTTTATGTGACATAAAGCAGGAGATTTACAGACAAAGGGCTCAAAGCACTGTTGATGATCCCTACGACCATCCTGCAATCTCTCTGACCAACTGCCATTAGGAAGGAGGTACAGGAACATCAGGACTAGGACTGCCAGACTGGGTAACTGTTGTGCATTTATTATTTCAATAATATTTCAGCAATTTTGTGAATATACAAAATTACTGAAACATTATTGAAATAATAAATACACAACAGTTTGTAAGTATATTTATTATATATATACATACACATACATATTTGTTTGAGCATTCACAAGATACGTGCGTGCCTCACTTAAAAAAACATAACGTTAGATCCACATTTTTGCACTCCTGTGTCTTCCTTTGAATTATTTAATGTTTTGAAGTTGCAAACCATAACATTGGTAATGAGGAACAGCATTCACAAGTAAAAACTAACTGTACAGTTTTTTTGAGAAAGAACAGTATTAGAACAACAAAAATGAAGTCTATTTTAGTGCAAAGGCATACAGTGATTAAAATGGTCGGTGTTGCTAAACTGAAGTAGTGATTAAGATTGTTCAAGAATCGAATGGTTGAAGGAAAGTTCCTTCAATGAATCAAATGGTTTTTATGACACTACAATGTTTTCAGAGTCACCAATACATTTTTACTGCAGACTGACTTGAATTGAAAATCCTCCAGCTACCAAGCAGGGTTTCGGATACCTTTTTCCTGAAATCAATAGTTCAGGACTCTGGATCACTGATCCACTAATTAAGCACAATGCTACCACATTGAATTGCTGTAATTGGCATCATCTCCAACAGTGCAGTGCTCTCTCAGTATTGGACTGTATGGCAACCTGGACTGTGGTGCTGCCTTTTGAATAAAACTTAAACCCAGGGCTTCTAACATCGAGGCGAAAGTTCTGGCATGCAGGATTGGGAAAATGACAGCAAGTGTGGCCATTATTAGCTTTGTAAGTTGCTCAGTAATATTTGCAGGAAGGGAAATGGATTGTGTTGCAAATAGGCACAAGTCATTCAATAATTAGCACCACGTCACTGTCGCTTCCACAAAAGCTGAGGTTCTCCTGATGAATTTTAAGAAGAGCTACACATTAATTGCCAGTTAAACTCAACAAGGAAAGGTAAGGTTGGAAAATAACAATGCAAGATCCTGTTAATGAGTGGAATATTTTCCTAAAATGCCACCGAGCAACTCTGCCTTTCCCTTTATTCCATGGTCCACTTTTCAACTCCTGTCAGATTCCTTCTTCAGCCCTTTACCTCTTCCATCCAGGACCTCCCAACTTTTCACGTCATCTCTCCTCCCCAGCCACCCCTCTTCCCCCTCACCTGGTCTCACCCATCACCTCCCAGCTTCTCCCAGCATTCAGATCATGTGTCCATGGAAACAGTGAAATGTGTCATTATGTTAACTCCCAACTCACTGAGGATGGAGTGGGAGCAGCCTGCAAGTGTTGCCACGTGCGAAACAGAGAAAAGTCAGAATGGAGGAGTTTTGCGCCTGTCCGAGAGAAAGGCCTGACTGCTCTAAGTGCTGGAGCGATTTGGAGAGGTCAGGCATGGGCCAGAATGTGGTGGCAAGTTCCGGGCCCAGAGCGCATCGATGTGACAGGCACCAGGCGCTAGGCCCTAAAGTGAGGAACGGCTCGAAGTTTGGATGATTTAAACACCGGGCCAGATGGATTGAGAAATCAGGGTGTCAGGTTCCGAGGTGAGGGTTGGGCCGGTTCTGCTGGCTGCTCTGCAATGTTGAAGCTGAGACTGTAGGCCTGCTCCTGCTGTTCCAGGCTTCGTGTCTGTAGGTCCACTTTCATTCTGAATGCTGTTGCTTGCTTTTATTGTTTGCACAATTTGTGTTTTTTCCCTCTCTCTCTGTGCATTGGGTGTTTGTTGGTCTTTTTTTTTAAATGGGCTCTTTCGGGTTTTTTGTTTTGTGGCTGCCTGTAAGGAGGCTGAGCTCAAGGTTGTATAATGTATATATTCTTTGATAATAAATGTACTTTGAACTCTGAACACAAATTCCCGCACCAGCACATCATGTGCACAATCATCCCTCCTCCCCCACCCGCCCACTTGACACTCTCACCTATCATCTTAAGAGAGGCCCTTTGTCGGTCAGGGTCGACCATCATCAGCTGTCTACATGAAACACAAGCCTGGGCAGTATGACATGGAGAGCAAGCTGTCGCCCATGTAGCAGGCTACCCTTCTCCACACAGCTGATGAACCCAAAGAAACGATAGAGACCAGCAGCATAGCAGGAGTTGCCAGTCAGCATTGAACTCAATGTGGGACTGCCCTAGCAAATCCACCTCAGGGTTATTCCTTGGGGTTACTCCCACAGCCTTGTAAATGACTGGGTGCAGCCACAAGGCAGCAGAGGTTTAAGATAAGAGTTTCCCTTCTCCTAGATAAGCTGCCAGCCATGGCTGACAAGCCACATCCGACCATATCGACTAGTTTTAAGTAGCCAGTAACCCGTCTTTGCCTCTTCTGCTGTCAGTAGAAACTGTTCCACTGGGCTTAGTAGCTAAGCCACACATGAAGGCCAGGAGCAGGACTTGGTTATCAGAGGTTATTTGAAATGCACAGCTTTGGGAGAATTTAATGGATAGTGGGAGCTTGTCCCCATTACCACCCCTGGCTATGACAACCTTAATGAACCCCTATCACCTACACACAAAAAATTCTGTGGATGCTGAAAACCTTGAGCAGCAAATGAAATGCAGCAGAAACGCAGAAGGTCGGGTAGCATCTGTGGAGACGAATAAATGTCTCGGTCTAAAATGTCAGCTGTTCATTTCCCTCCATAGATGCTGACTAACCTGTTGAGCTGCAGATTCCCCTTCAGATTCAGGTTCATTTATCACGGGTACATTGAAACATGCAGTGACGTGTCACTTGCATTAACAACCAACACACCCAAGGATGTGCTGGGGGCAGCCCGCAAGTGTCACCACACATTTTCAAGATTTCCAGTGTCCAGTGCAGAATCTCTTGTGATTTTAAGGAGCAAACCATAGAGATGGTTGAATCTCATCTCCCTACGGAGGGAACTATTGCTGGAGATTTGATTTCAATTACAACAATAACTATTAACACAATAAATTCTGCGGAGTCTGGAAATACAGAGCAACACACACACACACACACAGCACTGGAGGAACTCAGCAGGTCAGGCAGCACCTATGGAGATGAACAGTTGATGTTTTGGGCTGAGACCCTTCTTCAGTCCCAGGCTGAGGTGTTGAGTACCAGAGGACATGATTTAAGTTCAGAGGGGCAGTTCTGATGAAGGATCTCAGACCAAAGAATCAATTGCTTATTCCCCTCCTTAGATGCTGACTGACGTGCTGAGTTTCTCTAGTGTTTAAAATTACTTGTTTTTTTTTTCTGTTAATCCAATATTTCTTTCTTTCTTATTGTTTTTCTTTCTGTCCCCGATTTGTCTCTGATTTTCCTTATTTCCTTCCATATCACTGTTGTACTACACTCACTTTGCATGTTCAGGAGGTGGGCTGGTGGTCCTATCATTCTCTTTGCCTGGCTACACTCACTCGTTTGTTACCACCCTACCAATTCAATCAAACTGTTACTCAGAATACTGCACACTCAGTGGCCACTTTATTAGGTACACTGTATACCTACCCATTAATGCAAATATCTAAACAGCCAAACATGTGGCAGCAACTCAATGCATCAAGAGCAGGGGTTCCCAACCTTTTTTATGCCATGGAACAAGACCATTAAGCAAGAGGCTCATGTAAAGCACTGACCTAACCAATATAACTATATAACATATAACAATTACAGCACTGAAACAGGCCATCTCAGCCCTTCTAGTCCGTGCCGAACTCTTACTCTCACTACAGTGTTACGGTGTGTTGGTTATTGACGTGAATGATGCATTTCTTTGTATGTTTCAATGTTTCAACATACGTATGACAAACGAAGCTTATCACTGAGTGTTGTCTCCAGCCAGTCCTGGTATAAAGCTGTGTCAATTTTGGACAAGATCACACAGCGTATCCACCTCAATCCACTTCCTTCTGCTTCCATACCTTTAGCTCCATCTCTCTGTGGTGAACCTGCCTCTGTTGGCTCTCACTCCTCGTTTTGTGGATGCTTTCTTTGGGCTTTTGAGTCCAAGGTAAGTCAGCACTTTACAGCACCAGCAGCCAAGGTAAGACATCCAAGGGTCACAAATGGCTTGTAATCATCATTCTGACAGAGAGTTGACTCTCTGCCAAGAAAAAAACTTTGAATAACTCACTGACGATCAAGTAGAATCTTTAGCAATGATCCTTTAACCCTAGCATTTATTTCCTCTCAGCTTCAGCAATTCTTTTCCAGTCAGCATCACATAAGGTTTTATGTACTTGATACTTGTGTTTTGCGAGTGTGGCTATTGGTATTTGATTGTCACAGGTACTGAGATATAGTGAAAGACTTGTCTTGGGTACTGTTCAAACAGATCAGATCATAACACAGTGCACTCAGATAGAATAAGATTAAGCTAGAGCTTCCTCACATCAGCCATTATTGTCTGGTTCGGTGAAGCATCCTCTCATAATATACAAAAATTACAACGAATTGTCGGGTCGGCTGAAAAGGACATTGGCTGCAGTCTACCACTGACGTAGGACTTGTATGCATCCAGGATAGAGTGGGCAGGAAAAATCATTGTGGACTCTACCCACCCAGCAAATCACCTTTTCCAAAATCTCCCTTCCAGGAGGTGCTTTTAATGAGAGATGTCAGAGGAGAATGGCCAGACTGGTTCAAGCTGACAGGAAGGTGACAGTAAGTTCCCTTTTCTAAAAGCTTCCTTCTGTTGTGTACAAACATCTACTGATGCTTCTGGACACATCTTTAGTGATGTTCCTGGAATCATCGGGTGTTTCGGGTCTTTCAACATCATACAACCTCCTCCAGGTGACCCAGCCGGGGCTGATCAGACCCCAGCTTGTGTCCAGATGGCTAGCTACTTATGACTCCATGGCTCCCCTCTTTTGAGCCACAGTCATCTTGAGGCCCTCTCTGCCGCATCGGTGGTACTGCGGATGGCTCTCCTCTTCCTCTCTCCCTCGATGCCCAAAATGCTGAAGGCTCTAACTAAGGTAATATCTTCATCAAACTGCTTCCACAGTGAAGTCATGTTAGCTGCAGGCCATTTGATCCGCCTCCTGTTAGACTTCATGTTAGAGGGATTAGTTTGCAACACTTGGAGGTTCCGGGCACTATGGGGTGACTCTGGGCCTGGCCCCTCCTTCGTCTCACCAGTTTGGACACCTGCGCGTTGTGCTGCTCCTGCTCCCACCAAACACTGCATCCTTGCTTGGTGGATCTTCAAGCCACGATCGTTCTTGCAGATTTTGCCACATGCACACTGCTTCCTCATCGTCGTTTGTTCATTGCCTGGGTCTGATGTTGTTGTGTCCATCCGACTGGGGTACTCATCCTCCCCCCCCCCTCGGAACCCCTGGGGGTATCTTTCCCTTAGATTCATTGTAGCTTTTGTGGGGTCCTCCTCTCAGAGGACACAGATTGGGTTGCCAGCCCGTTCTGTCCCAGATGCCGTCTCTCCGGGCTGTCACTGACTCTCCAGTCATCCCCACTCTTCGCGGTTGTCACCCAGTCTTTCCTGGTTGTCACTGATGAACTCAGGGTGTAAGCTGTGTACATACATCTATTGATGTTTCTGGACACATCTTCAGTGATGTTCCTGGAATCATCGGGTGTTTCGGGTCTTTCAACATCATACAACCTCCTCCAGGTGACCCAACCAGGGCTGATCAGACCCCAGCTTGTGTCCAGATGGCTAGCTACTTATGACTCCATGGCTCCCCTCTTTTGAGCCACAGTCATCTTGAGGCCCTCTTTACCGCAGAAAGTGCTACATGGTTAGGAAAAGAAAATCTTCATGCCATCATAAAAGTTTCTTTCCCCTGGCAGTTAATCTGATCAACCAATCTAGTTAGCTCTCCCCTATTACATCCTCCACTGCAGCACATAGTAAATACTTTAAACAACTTTTATAATGCTATTTATATTGTAAGAATATGCTGGTATTACCAGGCTATTCTAACACCACCGCCCAGATATAAACCTACATTCACTGGCCACTTTATTCAGCTTACACCCTTAACCTATGACCTCTAGTTCAAGTCTCACCCAAACTCAGTTGAAAAAGCCTGCTTGCATTTATTTGATTAGATTAGATTAGATTCAACTTTATTGTCATTGAGCCGAGTACAGATACAAAGCCAATGAAATGCAGTTAGCATCTAACCAGAAATGCAAAGAATAGTGTTATTTACAAAATAACTGTGAATAAAAAGTAAGTGCTACAGCACACAAATATAAAAGTACTGAGACAGTACAATATGGGTGCAATACTGCTTAGCGCTGTGATGTGAGGTTCAGCAGGGTCACAGTCTCAGGGAAGAAGCTCTTCCTGTGCCTGCTGGTGCGGGAGCGGAGGCTCCTGTAGCGCCTACCGGATGGGAGGAGAGTAAAAAGCCCACGGTTGGGGTGAGATGCATCCTTGATAATGCTTTTCGCCCTGCTCAGGCAGCGTTTATGGTAGATATTCTCAATGGTGGGCAACTGGGTGCCGATAATCCGCTGGGCAGTTTTCACTACACGCTGGAGTGCTTTGCAGTCCGATACGGGACAATTGCCATACCACACTAAGATGCAGTTGGTGAGCATGCTCTCAATGGTACAGCGGTAAAAGTCCGTCAGTATCCTGGGACAGAGGTGAGCTTTCTTGATGCTCCGCAGGAAATAAAGGCACCGTTGTGCCTTTTTGATTAGGATGGAGGAGTTCAGGGACCAGGTGAGATCCTCGGAAAAGTGGACACCAGGAAATTTGAAGCTTGATACACACTCCACTACAGCTCCGTTGATATAGATGGGGACATGAGTGTGGCTCCTATCTCTACCTCTCATAACTTTGAACACCTCTATCAGATCTCTTCTCCTTCACCTGTGCTCCAAGGAATATAATCCTAACGTACTTAACCTTTCCCTAAAACTCAGGTCCGCAGGTCCCTGCAATATTTTTGTAAAGTTGGATGTTGCCTCTTGAGGTAATGCCTTATGTAGTTAGTCCTGATGGTGAGGAGGGATCTGACTTACCTTGTCTTTGGGATTATACTCGGTGGCCATTTTATTAGACACCTCCTGTACAGAATAAAGCGAGTGTATGTTCATGGTCTTCTGCTGATGTAGCCCATCCACTTCAAGCTTTGACATGTTATGTATTCAGAGATGGTCCTTTGCACACCACTGTTGTAATGCATGGTTATTTGAGTTATTGTTGCCTTTCTGTCAGCTTCAACCTGTCTGGCCATTCTCCACTGGTCTCTCTCATTATTTTTGCCCACAGAACTGCTGCTCACTGGATGTTCTTCTTCGCACTATTCTATGTATACTCTAGGGACTGTTGTGTGTGAAAAACCCAGGAGACTGGCAGTTACTGAGATAACTAAACCACCTCATCTGGCACCAACAATCATTCCACAATCAAAGTCACTTAGATCACTTTGCTTTCCTTTCTGATGTTTGGTCTGAAGAGTAACTGAACCTCTTAACCATGTCTGCATCCTTTTATGGATTGAGTTGCTGCCACCTGATTGGCTGATCAGGTATTTGCATAACGAAAAGGCGTACAATTGTACGTAAAAACGTGGCCACTGAGTGTATGTACTTATGTGCATTACTTTTTATTTCAAGGCCATACTTTCACCTCCAACTGTATATTTATATAATTCTTTATAATTGATTTAAAAGTACGTTGCTTAAAGGGAAATTACATGCTGCAGATTGCGGTGATAGTAATTTGAAAGAGGTATATTTAGAAATATTCTCCACAGCTCACAGGACGTTGCCGTGGTTCACTAGCATCATCTTGCTAAGGTCGTGGATGTGTCATGGAGAGCATATTGACTGGCTACATCACAACCTGGTTTGGAAACAGCAATGGCCTTGACTGGAAAGTCCTGCAAAAATTAGTGGATGTGGCCCAGTCCATCACAGGTAAAGCCCTCCCCACCATTGAGCACATCTACATGAAGCACTGTTGCAGGAAAGCAGCATCCATCGCTCGCCACACCGCCCCCCCCCCCACCCTCAACCTCTCAGGACATGCTCCCTTCTTGCTGCTGCGATCGGGAAGAAGGTACAGGAGCCTCAGGACTCACACCACCAGGTTCAGGAACCGTTATTACCCTCAACCATCAGGGTCATGAACCAGAGAGGATAACGTCACTCAGCCTCACTCACTTCATCATTGAAATATTTCCACCAACATGTGGACTCACTTTCAAGGACTCTTCATCTCATGTTCTTGATATTTATTGCTTATGTATTATTATTATTATTTCTTTCTTTTTGTATTTTCAGTTTGCTGTTTTTTGCATATTGGTTGAATGCCCAAATTGGTGTGGTCTTGCATTGATTTTGTTATGGTTATTAGTTTATGCATTTATTGAGTATGCCTACAAGAAAGTGAATCTCATGGTTGTATCTGGTCATATATGTGCATTGTGATAATGAATTTACTTTGAACTTTATGATTGTTGAACATTGTTTTTTGTTGCATGTCACACCCTGACCAACACACAACCAAAAAAATCCTAATCCACGTAAATGTATATGGTGAATAAATGTAGGACAAACAGATATAGGAGCAGAATTAGGCCATTTAGCCCATTGAGGCTCCTCTATCATTTCAATCTATCAAGCCCTTTCACCATTTGATATTTAAGTCACCCTTCATTCTTCTGAATTCCGGTGAATGCAGGCCCAGAGCCATCAAACACTCTTCATATGACAAGCCATTCTATCCTGGAATCATTTTCATGAACCTCCTTTGAATCCTCTCCAGTTTCAGCACATCTTTTCTAAGATAAGGGTCCAAAAGCTGCTCACAATACTCCAGGTGATGTCTCACCAGTGCTTTATAAAGTCTCAACATTACATCCTTGCTTTTAAATTCTAGTCCTCTTGAAATGAATTTGCATTTGCTTTCCTCACCACAGACTCAACCTGCAAATTAACCTTTAGGGAATCCTGCACAAGGACTCCCGAGTCCCTTTGCATCTCAGTTTTATAAAATATGTTTTCTCCATTTAGAAAATCGTCAACACTTTCATTTCTTCTACCAAACTGCATGACCATATGCTTCCATAGACTGTATTCCATCTACCATTTCTTTGTCCATTCTCCTAATCTAAGTTCTTCTGTAGCCTACTTCCTCAAAACTACCTGCTCCTCCACCTATCTTCATATCATCAGCAAACTTTGCAACCAAGCCATCAATTCCATCATCCAAATATTGACATATAACATAAAAAGTATTGGTCCCAACAAACTCCCTTTATTCCCACATTTTACTTCCTGCCAGTCAGCCACTGCTTTATCCATGCCAGTATCTTTCCTGTAATACCATGGGCTCATAGCTTGTTAAGCAGCCTCATGTGTGGCACCTTGTTAAAGACCTTCTGAAAATCCAAGTTCACAACATCAACTGATTCTTCTTTGTCTACCATGCTTGTTATTTCTTCAAAGAATTCCAACAGATTTGTTAGGCAAGATTTTCCCTTGAGGAAACCATGTCTAGGTTATCATTTGCCTCCAAGATCCCGAGTTCTCATCCTTAAAAATTGAGACTTCAATATCTTCCTAACCACTGAGATCAGACTAACTGGCCTATAGTTTCCTTTCTTCGGCCTTTCTCCCTTCTGGAAGAGTAGAGTGACATTTGCAATAACAAAGCAGAATAAAGTATAAAAGCTACTGAGAAAAGTGCAATGCAGGTAAATGATAAAGTGCAAGATCATAATGAGGTAGATTGTGAGGCCAAAAGTCCAAAATGTCTGTTCAGCATTTTGATAACAGTGGGATAGAAACTATGCTAACCTGGTGTTTGTTCCCCTCACTCAGTCTACACCATCAACGGCCCTCTGATACTCTGCACATTCAAATCTGAAGACTGATTGCTATCTACCCTATCTCCAGACTATGCCCTCACATGGACCACAATCTTGTCATGGTTTGGAGGCTTGCGCGCTTCAATGACCTGGAGAGTTATGTTGGCTGGAGTCAGTACTTTCTGCTTTGGCTCTTCGTAGGGTCGCTCCTGCCAAACAGGCCGAAGGGTAGTGGTCCACTGATCCTCTAGATTTGGAGGTTCAGTTTAGGGCTAACAACCCTGATAGATAAAACAAAATTGTCATGTAAACAGCAATAAAAATCCTACACCTGCATGCGATGACGTTCCTGAGTCTCCACCTGGGGGTTGCATGACTGACAGTAGTGAAAACCGAGACGAAGCTACTGACATGATGAAAGAAGCCCTGAACACCGCCAGAGATGGAGCATCTTCATCGCTGCCCTAAACACCATTGGTGTAACAGCAAAAGAGAGAGACAGTTTGAAAAGTTTCCTCTGCCCACCTGGGGCTCACTGACCTGCCTTCAACTGGGAGTAAAATGATCTGTTTGGGGAGTAAAGTATGGTATACAATACTTTAGTATCGTATGTACTCTCTGGCGTATACTATCAAGATATGGCCGTCCTGACAAGTACTGTGACTACCGCACAATGGCAATTCAGCCACAGAATTCAATAATAATGGCGCTGAATTAGATTCAGGACAAAGATCAGTAAGTATTGGGTGTCAAAGATCAACTTTATTCACCATGTACACTTCCATTGATTAGGAATTTGCTCTGGTGTGTTGGTCAGGGCACAACATGCAACAAAAAGCAACCACATTCAACAATTACAAAGAATTAAAGTTGGAGCTTAAAGTACAGATATAGAATAAAATGTGAATAAATGCATAAAGACCAGTATGTGTTTGATTCTAATGTATGAAGAGAATTGAGGGATATGGGATTAGTGTTGGAGAGTGGTTCTGGGTTGAAAGTTCTGCCACGATGTTGGTGAGTGGTGGAGTAGATATAATCCTGTTCTCAAAATTCTGCTGGAGGCAACATGCCACGGAATGTCATTGGCACAATAAAAAAATAAGCTGCACCCTCTTCAGTAGTTGATGAAACATTCTTAATTTATTGTTTTCATCAGCCTCCTGGAACAAGAACAATCAGACTACATAGAGAGCCAGCGGTTAAGACTTTTATACAAGACCACATGGCCTGTGACAACTCGCGGATACCTCCTCTTATTTACCCCTCGATCGTGACCCCACTAAGGAGCACCAGGTCATTGTCTCCCACACCATCACCGACTTTATCCGCTCAGGGGATCTCCCATCCACTGCTACCAACCTTATAGTTCCCACACCCCGCACTTCCCGTTTCTACCTCCTACCCAAGATCCACAAACCTGCCTGTCCTGGCCAACCTATTGTCTCAGCTTGCTCCTGCCCCACCGAACTCGTTTCTGCATACCTCGACACGGTTTTATTCCCCCTTGTTCAATCTCTTCCGACCTATGTTCGTGACACTTCTCACACTGTTAAACTTTTCGATGATTTTAAGTTCCCTGGCCCCCACCGCTTTATTTTCACCATGGATGTCCAGTCCTTATATACTTCCATCCCCCGTCAGGAAGGTCTCAAAGCTCTACGCTTCTTTTTGGATTCCAGACCTAATCAGTTCCCCTCTACCACCACTCTGCTCCGTCTAGCGGAATTAGTCCTTACTCTTAATAATTTCTCCTTTGGCTCCTCCCACTTCCTCCAAACTAAAGGTGTAGCTATGGGCACCCGTATGGGTCCTAGCTATGCCTGCCTTTTTGTTGGGTTTGTAGAACAATCTATGTTCCGTGCCTATTCTGGTATCTGTCCCCCACTTTTCCTTCACTACATCGATGACTGCATTGGCGCTGCTTCCTGCACACATGCAGAACTCGTTGACTTTATTAACTTTGCCTCCAACTTTCACTCTGCCCTCAAGTTTACCTGGTCCATTTCCGACACCTCCCTCCCCTTTCTAGATCTTTCTGTCTCTGTCTCTGGAGACAGCTTATCCACTGATGTCTACTATAAGCCTACTGACTCTCACAGCTATCTGGACTATTCCTCTTCTCACCCTGTCTCTTGCAAAAACGCCATCCCTTTCTCGCAATTCCTCCGTCTCCGCCGCATCTGCTCTCAGGATGAGGCTTTTTGTTCTAGGACAGGGGAGATGTCTTCCTTTTTTAAAGAAAAGGGCTTCCCTTCCTCCACTATCAACTCTGCTCTCAAACGCATCTCCCCCATTTCACGTACATCTGCTCTCACTCCATCCTGCCACCACCCCACTAGGAATAGGGTTCCCCTGGTCCTCACCTACCACCCCACCAGCCTCCGGGTCCAACATATTATTCTCCGTAACTTCCGCCACCTCCAATGGGATCCCACCACTAAGCACATCTTTCCCTTCCCCCCCCTCTGCATTCCGCAGGGACCGCTCCCTATGCAACTCCCTTGTCCATTCGTCCCCCCCATCCCTCCCAACTGATCTCCCTCCTGGCAATTATCTGTGTAAGTGGAACAAGTGCTACACATGCCCTTACACTTCCTCCCTTACCACCATTCAGGGCCCCAAACAGTCCTTCCAGGTGAGGCAACACTTCACCTGTGAGTCGACTGGGGTGATATACTGAGTCCGGTGCTCCAGATGTGGCCTTTTATATATTGGTGAGACCCGACGCAGACTGGGAGACCGCTTCGCTGAACATCTACGCTCTGTCCGCCAGAGAAAGCAGGATCTCCCAGTGGCCACACATTTTAATTCCACATCCCATTCCCATTCTGACATGTCTATCCACGGCCTCCTCTACTGTAAAGATGAAGCCACACTCAGGTTGGAGGAACAACACCTTATATTCCGTCTGGGTAGCTCCCAACCTGATGGCATGAACATCGACTTCTCTAACTTCCGCTAAGGCCCCACCTCCCCCTTGTACCCCATCTGTTACTTATTTTTATGCAAACATTCTTTCTCTCATTCTCCTTTTTCTCCCTCTGTCCCTCTGAATATACCTCTTACCCATCCTCTGGGTCGCCCCCCCCCCCTTGTCTTTCTTCCCGGACCTCCTGTCCCATGATCCTCTCGTATCCCCTTTTGCCTATCACCTGTCCAGCTCTCGGCTCTATCCCTCCCCCTCCTGTCTTCTCCTATCATTTTGGATCTCCCCCTCCCCCTCCAACTTTCAAATCCCTTACTCACTCTTCCTTCAGTTAGTCCTGACGAAGGGTCTCAGCCCGAAACGTCGACTGCACCTCTTCCTACAGATGCTGCCTGGCCTGCTGCGTTCACCAGCAACTTTGATGTGTGTGGCCTGTGATCAGGCTGCAGTGTTCATATTTGGGATTAAAGTGGATATATCTTGTACATAGCAACACACATCAAAGTTGCTGGTGAACGCAGCAGGCCAGGCAGCATCTGTAGGAAGAGGTACAGTCGACGTTTCAGGCCAAGACCCTGCGTCAGGACTAACTGAAGGAAGAGTTAGTAAGAGATTTGAAAGTGGGAGGGGGAGGGGGAGATCCAAAATGATAGGAGAAGACGGGGGGGTGGGGGAGGGATGGAGCCAAGAGCTGCACAGGTGATAGGCAAAGGGGATACGAGAGGATCATGGGACAGGAGGTCCGGGGAGAAAGACAAGGCGGAGGAACCCAGATGATGAGCAAGGGGTATAGTCAGAGGGGCAGAGGGAGAAAAAGGAGAGTGAGAGAAAGAATGTCTGTATAAAAATAATGGATGGGGTACGAGGGGGAGGTGGGGCATTAGCGGAAGTTAGAGAAGTCAATGTTCATGCCATCAGGTTGGAAGCTACCCAGATGGAATATAAGGTGCTGTTCCTCCAACCTGAGTGTCGCTTCATCTTTACAGTAGAGGAGGCCGTGGATAGACATGTCAGAATGGGAATGGGATGTGGAATTAAAATGTGTGGTACTGGGAGATCCTGCTTTCTCTGGCGAACAGAGCGTAGGTGTTCAGCAAAGCGGTCTCCCAGTCTGCGTTGGGTCTCGTCAATATATAGAAGGCCACATCGGGAGCACCGGACGCAGTATATCACCCCAGCTGAAGCACAGATGAAGTGTTGCCTCACCTGGAAGGACTGTCTGGGGCCCTGAATGGTGGTAAGGGAGGAAATATAAGGGCATGTGTAGCACTTGTTCCACTTACAAGGATAAGTGCCAGGAGGGAGATCAGTGGGGAGGTTTGGGGGGGACGAATGGACAAGGGAGTCATGTAGGGAGCGATCCCTGCGGAAAGCAGAGGGGGGGGAGGGAAAGACGTGCTTAGTGGTGGGATCCCGTTGGAGGTGGCGGAAGTTACGGAGTTATGTTGAACCCGGAGGCTGGTGGGGTGGTAGGTGAGGACCAGGAGAACCCCATTCCTAGTGGGGTGGCGGGAGGATGGAGTGAGAGCAGATGTGCGTGAAATGGGGGAGATGCGTTTGAGAGCAGAGTTGATGGTGGAGGAAGGGAAGCCCTTTTCTTTAAAAAAAGAGGACATCTCCCTCATCCTGGAATGAAAAGCCTCATCCTGAGAGCAGATGCGGTGGAGGCGGAGGAATTGCGAGAAGGGAATGGCATTTTTGCAAGAAGGGGATGGCATTTCTGCCCTCAATCACATTTCCCCAATTTCATGCACATCTGCTCTCACTCCATCCATAGAAGTATTTTAGCAAAAACAATCAAAAGGCATCATATTTATACACTCTGGTAAGAAGAGGCCTCCCGGCCCAATATTTCATGACATTTTTATATGCTAAAGATCAAAGGTAACAGCAGGACAATTCTATAGTTATAATGATCTACAATGCTTCCTTTGAATTACATATAGTTTTTGCACACTATTTCTTTGCACCCACACTCAGACACGTAAAATGAATGTTTATCTCCATTGACTCTGGGCTGTATTCATGCATATGCAGGCATCTGAGGACTAATTGTTCTGACCTACATTTTAAATCCAATCTACAATCCACATTCAAATCTGAGGGTTAGTTGCTGGTGAAATTAATATTTGCTATATACCCTAACTCCAGAATATGCCCGAACGAGAACGAAAACCTTGGAGGCTTACGTGTCTCAAAGACCTGGACAGCTATGCTGGCTGGAGTCAGGGCTTTATGCTTTGGCTCTTGGTAAGGTCACCCGTGCCGAACTGGTTGAAGGGTAGAGGCCAGACCAGGGGTTCAGCTTGGAATTAACAACCCTGACTAGTCAAACAACATTTATGAAAACAGCAATGAAGAATCCTTCTACATCAATATTCCTAAGTCTCCACTCAGGTCACTATTCATGAAGTATGGACGATGGGGAGCCGGTAAGCAGTTTAATAATGTCACATGTACTGAGATAATGTGAAAACCATTCTGCATCCAATCCATACAGATAATTTCATCACTCAGTGCATTGAGGTAGTGCGAGGTAAAACAGGATCAGAGTGCAGACTAAAGTGCAACAGTTACAGAGAAACTCTAGTGCAGACAAAGTACAATGTACTGTAGATTGAGGTCAAGGGTCCACCTGATATACAAGTGAAATGTTCCACAGTCTTATATCAGTGAGTAGTTCTCTCAATCTATCCTTAAGCCTGGTGGTATGGGCTTTTCGGCCTTTGCATCTTCTGCCTGACGGGAGATGGGAGAAGAGAGAAGGTCTGGCATGTGTCATATCTTTTATTACGTTTGCTGCTTTACCAGTAAGGTTACTCCACATCCTTCCAAACATAACCCTAACCAGTCTAGCTTCTCTTGCTAGGACAATTGTGGATGATCAGCCATGATCACAGTAAATGGCGGTGCTGGCTCAAAGGGCTGAATGGCCTACTCCTGCACCTATTGTTTATCGTCTAAACCTCTAATATCAGGAATTAGTCTGGTGAAGCTCCTAGAGAGTATCTCCGATATCCCTTTGCAGGTAAAGGCACCAAAAATATCCCGAGTATTCCAGATGTGGCCTCACCAACACGTTAAGCTATGATAACACTTCTCTGAGGATCATTGACCTGTTGTGGTGGAGACACTTGTGAGTTCCTGAGATCCTAACAGTGATGCTGTCTGGAATTTTGCCATCTGGATCTCCTGCATGGTGGTAAGGCCAAAGGAGGAGGTCTCAAACAAAGAGCGAGCTAACCAAGAGTGAAGCTGTCAGTAGATTCTGACATCACAACAGCAGTGAAGGCAGAGGAAGGCTACAGTGGTGATGGGCACCCCAATTGTCTTTCCAGTGGACCCTGACTCCAATCTGTCAAGGACAAGGTGCTGGTTGCCCATGCATCACCCTCCCTACGTTCAACAAAGCTGCACTCATGCCTTCTCCATTTATGTGGATCCTGGATCGACCTTTACAGTCACCCCGCCTGAGGCCCCACCAATAGACAACCCCTTAGGAGAGCATCAGACTCAACTCAAGTGATTGCTCTTCTGCTAATGTTAACAAATTTGTGACTTATGACATTGAATTAATTAAATCTAAATTTAACGGCAGTGGCAAGGTTTTTGAATTCATGCCTTCACATCAATATCCAGACCTCTAATAATTTATCCATTGTGCCTGTTTGTGGAATAAGTTCCACAGATTAATCACTGTGTTCAAGCTATAATGAAAGCATTTAAGGGAAAGAATTATAAACTGCAGCTAATACAGAATAGAAAGTGCTTGAAAAACCCAGAAGAACAGTCAGCATCTGCGGAAAGAGAATCAGAGCTGATTTTTCAGGTTGTTGCCCCTTCACTAGAATTGAAAGGTGACAAAGAAATTTTATATTACAAGGAGGAAGAAAGGATAAAGGTGTAAAAGGTCCAGGTAAAGTAAAAAAAAAGCAATTTGCAGAGGGAGCTTGGTAGGTCATTTGTGGAGGGAAATGGACAATCAATGTTTCAGGTTCAAACCCTTCATCTGGGTTGAAAGATAGAGGAGAGCTGACAGGTGATGGGTGGATCCAGGTGAGAAGGAGTGATGGAAAGATAGAGGAGGGGAGAGTGGGAATAGTGACTGAGGCTGGCAAGTGATAAGTGGAGCAATAGATGGCTGCAGGTGATGGAATCTGATAAGATTGATGATTAGCTTTTTTGTCATCCATTAAACTGATCAGATGATGTTTCAGCTAGTCCTGATCCCAGCACTGCATCAGGTCCACTGAGCGAACAAATCTGCCGATTTGCTTGTTGTTCCACCACTTCAACGATGAGCAGTCAGACTTTTATTGAGAGATTTTATTTTCTTTTGTCAGTTTCTCCAGAACTTTCACAGCCTGGTTGAATTGAGAGCAAGAAAGAAAATGTTAAGAAAAACTCACCTCACAAAAATCCACACATGGTGATCTCACACACACGCACACTCACACTTTCAATCTCACACTAGCAGACACCAACAGAATCAACAAACTCATTCGTAAGGCCAGTGATGTTGTGGGGATGGAACTGGACTCTCTGACGGTGGTGTCTGAAAAGAGGATGCTGTCTAAGCTGCATGCCATCTTGGACAATGTCTCCCATCCACTACATAATGTACTGGGTGGGCACAGGAGTACATTCAGCCAGAGACTCATTCCACCGAGATGCAACACAGAACGTCATAGGAAGTCATTCCTGCCTGTGGCCATCAAACTTTACAACTCCTCCCTTGGAGGGTCAGACACCCTGAGCCAATAGGCTGGTCCTGGACTTATCTCCTGGCATAATTTACATATTACTATTTAACTATTTATGGTTTTATTACTATTTATTACTTATGGTGCAACTGTAACGAAAACCAATTTCGCCCAGGATCAATAAAGTATGACTATGACAATGACACACACACACACACACACACACACACACACACACACACACACACACATGCACACACACACACAGGCACTCACACTCACAAACATAAACAATCATACACACATACACACACTCACACATGCACATGCAATGCCCTGGTTCATATTTTTTGCTGTTGTGCTGTATGTATATCATTTTGTGCTGTTCTGTGCAAGCTGCTCGTTTTCAGCTTGTTTGGGTTACTGTTGAAGATAGAGAGAGGGGAAATGTGTGCCATTCAATTAGGGTGGTTGGATTAAGGGAAGGTTTCTCTGGTGAGGGTCGATAAGGGTGGGCTTGGAGCTTTTGTTCGAGAGGAGATGATGAAAGAAGACGATGGGGAGAACCGGTCATAGCATACAATCCAGTGGGAGATCTATTTGTTCGAGATGGATTGCGAGTGACGTTCGGAATGTCGTGTGCGCTTTCACGTTGACCGAGGCTCCAGCGCGTGAGTTACAGAGAGGTTCAAGATGAGCTCCAACTTGTGCAAATTTGACTGTTTAATTAGAATGGGCCCTTTTCTTTTTGTTATTCTTTACTAACCCTTTAGTTAAGGTTCATACATATAATTCCTTTAATCGTATGCAGTGTGCTGTCTGGTATTTTGTGGCGTTAATTTGTAACAGGGTAGCAAATCACACAGCATCCACACAACCGGGGTTTGGGGAGGGCTCACACTTCAATCTCACACGTTTGGCGGGGCTGGAGATTGTCTTCCCTATACCTACGCAGCTAAGGAAACCAGGGCGTTTCACACACGTACAGGCACAGACACTCACAATCACGCACACGTACAGTTACACACGCAGACACTGGCAAACACACTCACGTACTTGCAAGTGGAAACTCTAGCACTCATCGTGAATGAAGTCAGCGTAGCAGCGTAGTTAGAACAGCAAATGATTTGTTTGTTCATTATGTATCGTGTCGTATGACATGTGTGATCATGGTCTATCCCTGACCATGAATGTTCCTGACAAATTCTTCTGCAGAAGTGGTTTGGCGATGCTTTCTTTGGGCAGTGTCTTTACAAGATGGGTGCCCTTGGCCATTATCAATACCTTTCAGAGATTGTCAGCCTGGCATCAGTGGTCGCATAACTGGGATTTATGATCTGCACCGGCTGCTCGTACGACCATCCACCACCTGCTCCCATGGCTTCACATGACCCTGATTGGGAAGGGCTATGCGGCTGCTACACCTTTTCCAAGGGTGACCTGCAGGCTAGTGGAGGGAAGAAGTGCCTGCCACCTCCTTTGGTAGAGACACATCTCCACCCCACCACCCACCAGAGAATTAACTAAAAGTAAAAACTGTCTTGTAGTCTCTTATTCCTATCAAGTCATTCTCTTCGAAGTCATGAGGGTTAAAGATTAGATAGTAAATGACGACTGCTGTATTGAAATACTCCTGCTGCTGCTGAAAGGAATGTTTCAAAGCTCTGAGCAGGCTTTCAGGAGACAATCTGCTTTCTTTATAAAGAAAGCCTGCTTTAATTCCGACCACACGCAAGCATCCAGCAGTTCCAAGCAGGTAGCCTCTGCACAGTCGGAAACACCACCAATAATTATTTTTTGAAAGCTAGGGTACCATTTCATTGATACACACACCAAGTGCTGGAGGAACTCAGCAGGTCAGGCAGCATCTATGGAAAAAATCAGTTGATGTTTCGGACTGAAATCCTTCTTTAGGGCTGAGAAGGAAGGGGGAAGGTGCCAGAATAAAAAGGTGGGGGTAGGGAAAAGAGGCTGGCTGGAAGGTGATAGCCAAAGCCAGGTGGTTGGGAACAGTCAAGGGCTGGAGAAGAAGAAATCTGAAAGGAGAGGAGAGTGGACCATGGGAGAAAGGGAAGGAGGAGGGGACACAGGGGGGAAGTAAATGGCAGGTAAGAAGATGTAAAGGTTCAGAGGGTGGATTAGAGGAAGGGGGAGGTTGAATTTGTTTACTGGAAGGAGAAATCGATATTCATGCCATCAGGTGGTACTAGGGTAGTGAGCAGATTAGATTTAATAAATCTGACATCAGGCATCAGGTTGAGAAACCTGATCAATGTGTGTATCAATGTTAGATGACAGGAATTCAAGTTAATATATGAAAAATAATTGCAAGAGACTATCAAGTAAGAGTTATAGAGTCCATAAAAATATACTTCTCTCTGGCAGCCTGCAAGTACTCCACACATCTGGCTCGAACATAGCGTGCCCACAACTCATAAACCCAGACTGCTGCATCTTCGGAATGTGTAAACAAAGCAGGGCACCTTGAGGAAACCCTCGCCATCACGGGGAGAATGTATAAGCTCATTACAGACAGTGGCGGGAGTTTGACCCCGACGGGTGATCACTGGTACTGTAGAGCGATTGTGCCAACTGCTACAATATTGTGCTGTCCAAGAAAATAAGTAAATTTAACAATTTGCAACACAATTAAACACAAATTTTCCTCAGTTTTTACCAGAGAGAACAGAACAGGACTAAAAACAACACACACCAAAGTTGCTGCCTGGCCTGCTGCGTTCACCAGCAACTTTGATGTGTGTTGCTTGAATTTCCAGCATCTGCAGAATTCCTGTTGTTTAGGACTAAAAACAAATCCTTTTAGTGCAAAGTTCTGAAAACTGGTTAGAGCATTGCTATACTGAGATAGTCATTAGGACAGTTCCATTTGGTTCAAGAGCCAGATGATTGAAGGGAAGTCTCTGTTCCTGAACCTGGAACTTCAGGTTTCTATACCTCCTTTTAGATTCAAATTCAGATTCGTTTATTCATCACGTGTACATCAGAATGTACAATAAAATGCAACATTTGCTTTACCAACCAACAAAACTAAAGGATGTGCTGGGGGCAGCCAGCAAGTGTTGCCACATATTCTGGCATCACCATAACATGGCCACAGAATTCGACAGAACAACACAAAACACAACAAAACGGAACATAACAAGTAACAAAACAACAGCAAACAAAACTGTTATGTTAACAAGATGGTGCGCCTCCCAAGATGAAGAATCAGCACGGGAACGAAATGTGTAATGATGCAGAGGATTTAATAGGGTTGGATGTATCAGTTTATTTTCATTCAAAGAATCTGAATTCGATTTTCTGCGAGAACTAATTGTTTTTGCAAAGTCCTTGATAAGTTACTAAATGGGATTTACTTTGTTTAAGAGTTGTGAAGTTGAAGAATTGTCGTGAAAGGAGTTAAGCATGGATTTACGAAGGGGAAATCGTGCTTGACTAATCTTCTGGAATTTTTTGAGAATGTAACTATGAAAATGGACATGGGAAAGCCAGTGGATGTAGTGTACCTGGACTTTCAGAAAGCCTTTGATAAGGTCCCACATAGGAGGTTAGTGTGCAAAATTAGAGCAAATGGTATTGGGGGTAGGGTACTGAGATGGATAGAAAATTGGTTGGCAGACAGGAAACGAAGAGTAGGGATTAATAGGTCTTTTTCAGAATGGCAGGCAGTGACTATTGGGGTACCACAAGGCTCGGTGCTGGAACCGCAGCTACTTACAATATACATTAATGATTTAGATGAAGGGATTAAAAGTAACATTAGCAAATTTGCAGATGACACAAAGCTGGGTGACAGTGTGAAATGTAAGGAGGATGTTATGAGAATGCAGGGTGATGGACAGGTTGGGTGGGTGGGCAGATGCATGGCAGATGCAGTTTAATGTGGATAAATGTGAGGTTATCCACTTTGGTAGCAAGAACAGGAAGGCAGATTACTATCTGAATGGCGCCACGATAGTCCTTTGTCCCTGTATCCACATCACTGGCCTTTTGAGCAAGAAGTGGATGTGTGGACTCCGGATGACTTTCTCCTCAGGGGAAGTTGGACTCCATAGTAGCGCAGCAGTTAGTGCAATGCTCTTAAAGCTGGGGAGTTCAATCTCAGTGTCCTCTGTAACAAGTTTGTACATCCTCCCATGTGGAATGCATAGGTTTTCCTCTGGGTGCTCAAGCTTCCTCCTACAGTCCAAAGACATACCTGTCAGTAGGTTAATTGGTCATTGTAAATTGTCCCATGATGAGGCTCGTGTTAAATTGGGGTTGTTGGCAGTGCAGCTCAAAGGAACAGAAGGGCCTGTCTGCCTGTATCCCTAAATAAATAAATAAATAAAATTATTGCTGATACACCTGGTTTTCACGAGCTGATCTAGCACCAAAACACAGAACAATATTTCTCAAAGAACTCAGACGGCTATTGACAAAAGTTGCTGTCAATGCCTTTATTGTATGCCGGGCAATCCAACCTCCCTCTCATCTGTGCACAATATTAAGGGAACTGACAAAGAAGAAAAACTACTACAGGATATGACAATGTAGTTAATGGTTAAGCTGTTAGACCAGCAGTCAGCAGTCCGGACTACTGATCCAGAGATGTGAGTTTAAGTCCCACCACTGTGGCTAGGGAATTTACTTTCAAGCAATTAAATAAACCTGGAATTTAAAACAAAACTATTCTTGTTAATAGCAACTATTAACAGCAATTGAATTGTTGAAACACGTCTGGTCTGGCATATACATTACTCCAGCCTCACAACGTTGGCAAACTCTTAACAAGCTCTTCAGTTTAAGTGGGAATAGGTTATGGGAAACTGAATGTTGGCATTGTTCACATCCTGTGAATGAACAAACTGAAATATATTTGAGACAAGGGGAGATTTTTATCCAAAAATAAACCTTA
Source organism: Mobula hypostoma (assembly GCF_963921235.1). Lineage (NCBI taxonomy): Eukaryota > Metazoa > Chordata > Chondrichthyes > Myliobatiformes > Myliobatidae > Mobula > Mobula hypostoma. The sequence goes on along the minus strand of NC_086110.1, from coordinate 73,223,125 downwards.
TTCAGAATAAAATATATACATAAAAGAAGAAACCGTTCAAAACTTTTACATTCATGGCTAATACGTTCAGTACATAGAACGTAGGCTCAGTGCTCACTTTAATAGGTATACCTGTGTACACCTGCTCATTAATACAAATATCTGACCAGCTAATCATGTAGCAGCAACTCAGTGCATAGGAGCATGCAGATATGGTCAAGAGGTTCAAATGTCGTTCAGACCAAGCATCAGAATGTTTTAAGACGGTACTGGTGAATCTCAGCGACTTCTGACTGGTGGCTGAAAGAAAACAATTAAATACTTTGTTAATCACACTTCTTCTGGCAAGCAATCATCCCAAGCAATAGCCCGTAGCTTCCCTTTGGACTTGCAGGCAATTCGATGTGGCAGGACCAAGATGAGGCGAGGCGGCGGGTTTGTCACCGAAAACAAGGAATTGACAAGTTCCCATCGATTTAAGTGCCAGGTCCAGTTTGAAAGGTTGGATACATGCTGAATCGAGGGGGAGGGAGGTCCAGGCCCCAGAACGTACGAAAGTGACTGAACTCAATGTCTGGATGATGATTTGGGCACCAGGCTGGGCTGAACTGGAAAGGTCGAGTACATGCTGGAATCGAGGCAGCAGGGTACAGACCGCATGCATAACGAGGCAACTGAGCCCAGCATTTGAATGCCGATTTCAATGTTGGTCTAGATTGAAAAGGTCGGGGTGTTGGGGCCTTAGGCGAAGGTCGGGCCAGGTCAGCTTGCTCTGCACTGAACTAAGGGTCTGTGGAAGGACTCACTTTGTGCACTTCAGCTCAGAACACTACTTGCTTGCAATTGTTGTTTGAATAATTTGTTTTTTTTTCCTCCGGCACATTGGGTGTTTGATGGTCTATTTTTAATGGGTTCTTTTGGGTTTCTTTGTTTTGTGGCTGCCTGTAAGGGGACGGATCTCAAGGTTGTATCATGTTTACATACTTTGATAATAACTGTACTTTGTACTTTGAAATGTGCTGTAAGTGACCTTGACCGTGGAATGATTGTTGGTGCCAGACAGGGCGGTTTGAGTTTCTCAGAAACTGCTGATCTCCTGGGATTTTCACGAACAACTGTTTCTAGAGTTTACAGAGAATGGTGTGAAAACCAAAAAAAAATCTAGTGAACAACAGTTCTGTGGGCAAAATCGTGCAGAAGATCATCTCCGAATGCACAACATTTTGAACCTTGAAGTGGATGGGCTACAGCAGCAGAAGACCACAAACATACACTCGTGGATGACAGCACATAGAACGTCAAGCAGAACAGCACAATATGGGACTGATGAAGGGTCTCAGCCATCTGTCTGTACATACATAGAACCAAATGAAACAACATTCCTCCAGACCATGGTGCTCCCACAAAATATATTTCACACACAGCACATAAACTCTGTAGATGCTGGAAATCCAAAGCAACACACACCAAATGCAAGAGGAAGTCAACAGATCAGGCAGCACCTATGGAAAAGAATAAATAGTCGATGTTTCAGGCCGGGACCCATCTTCAGGACTCAATTTTAAAAATATCACCATGAGTAAGTTCATAAAATGTCATTCAAAATGCATATCGTGTGCAACACAGCTACTTTAAACAGTAAACAGCTCGCCGTTCTAGTAATGAGACCTCAGCGGTGACAGGATATTCATTAGTCTAACAGCCTGTGGGAAGAAGCTGTGACCCAGTCTGCCAGTCTTAGTCCTGATGCTCCTGTACCTCCTTCCTGGTAGTAGTGGGTCAAAGAGATTGTGGGATGCGTGGTAGGGATCCTCAACAATGTTATGGGCCCTTTGTCTGTAACACTCCTGGTAATTGCCACAAATTGGGGGGGGGGAGTTGGAAGGAGACCTCAGTGATTCTCTTAATGGCTTTTATTGTGTTTTGCAACACAGTTTAGTACAAAGGCAGAAAAGTTACTGTAATTACCAATTAAATCATCATCATTATGTGCCATGGCATTTGACGTAGATGATCATGGTCTCATGGTCATGATTGTTCTTGGTAAATTTTTCTCCAGAAGTGGTTTGCCATTGCCTTCTTCTGGCCAGTGTCTTTACAATATGGGTGACCCCAGCCATCATCAATACTCTTCAGAGACTGTCTGCCTGGTGTCAGTGTAAAATCAACAGATGTAGAGATAACACAAGCATGAGGAAATCTGCAGATGCTGGAATTTCAAGCAACACACATAAAAGTTGCTGGTGAACACAGCAGGCCAGGCAGCATCTCTAGGAAGAGGTACAGTCGACATTTCAGGCCGAGACCCTTCGTCAGGACTAACTGAAGGAAGAGCTGGTAAGAGGTTTGAAAGTGGGAGGGGGAGGGGGAGATCCAAAATGATAGGAGAAGACAGGAGGGGGAGGAATGGAGCCAAGAGCTGGACAGTTGATTGGCAAAAGGGATATGAGAGGATAATGGGACGGGAGGCCCAGGGAGAAAGAAAAGGGGGAGGGGGGAAGCCCAGAGGATGGGCAAGGGGTATAGTGTGAGGGACAGAGGAAGAAAAAGGAGAGAGAGAAAAAGAATGTGTGTATATAAATAAATAAATAACCGATGGGGTACGAGGGGGAGGTGGGGCATTAGCGGAAGTTAGAGAAGTCAATGATCATGCCATCAGGTTGGAGGCTACCCAGACGGAATATAAGGTGTTGTTCCTCCAACCTGAGTGTGGCTTCATCTTTACAGTAGAGGAGGCCGTGGATAGACATATCAGAATGGGAATGGGACGTGGAATTAAAATGTGTGGCCACTGGGAGATCCTGCTTTTTCTGGCGGACAGACCCATAAGGTGAATAGCCAGTCATTTGTACCCAGGGTAGGCGAGTCTAAAACCAGAGGGCATGAGTTTAAAATGAGATGGGAAAGATTTAAAGGGGACCTGAGAGACAAATTATTCACAAGGATGGTGAGTTCATGGAACAAGCTGCCACAGGAAGTGGCTGAGGCAGGTACAATTAAAGATTAAAGATTAAGGATTAGCTTCATTTGTCACATTATTGAAACACAATGAAATGCATTGTTTGCATCCACTCAAATCAAATCAGTGAGGACTGTGCTGAGAGCAGCCCACAAGCGTCGCTGTGCTTCATATCATGCCCACAACATACTATCCCTAACTTGTACGTCTTTAGAATGCGGGAGGAAACTGGAGGAGCAATTAGGTCACCCACAAGATTATCGCGGCAAGAATGTACAACCTCTTCACTGACAGCAGCAGGAATTAAACCCCTGGCGTTGAAATACTTTTACAATAACCACCACACTGCCGCCTGGTCATTTTCAACATTTAAGTAGCACCAAAATGATATTTCAAAGTCATTTAGACTGGTCTGTGGATAGAAAAGTTTGGAGGGATGTGCGCCTAACGTGCATTGGTCAACTTCTTCAGAATGGATGAGTTGGGCCAAGGTGCCTGTTTCTGTGATGAATAGCACTATGACTGAAATCAGAGTCAAAGATTCACCTTTTCACTGTCTTCAATATTTTGCTGACAAACAAGCAGAAAGAAAATGGGATTTGTATTTGAATTTGTGATCCTTCCCCTGATTATTGCCAAGACGGGGAGATTTATTGGTTGTTTTTCTGTCTTTGTTTATGTGTAGATTTTCATTGACTCTATTGTATTTCTATGTTTGACTGTGAATGAAATGAATCTCAACGTCGTATACAGTGACATACACATACTGTACTTTGATAATAAATTTAATGTGAACTTTGATTTCTGGAACATCCAGGACGGTTTCCAGGTGATGAAAAAGCTGAGGGGAATGGCACTGTCCATGGAGCCACTGGCTGTTAGAGAACAGATAGGACAGATTGGGTCCTTGATTTCAGTCCTTTATTGCAGTGGGAGCAATTATGTTGTTAACAATGCTACACCACAGGTCCACTCAGCAGCAGTTTTTTTATGTTCCTAAATAGAACGACCTCTCTGGACAACAGCAGCCACAGAGCTTGTGTGCTTTAACAGTAGGTTGTAAAGAGTTCTATAGCTTTAATCAGGTGAGTCACCCGATTACTCCCTATACAAGTGCACTGTCCACAAACTCTTCCTGTGTGCTGTAATGTGTTTGCACTCCAATACAAATGGCTTTTGACATCAAGGAAAAGGCTTACTATTATGTGGACAACTTGAGTGCCCTTCGTACAGACAGGATGTCATTACAGGAACCCACCAAGAGGCACTTTGGAATTACTAGGGCCTCCAACCTGAATCTCAATACTTGTCCCTTCAAAGAATTCATTTTATTATTAGCCTTGCCTCCTGATGCCTACCTCAAAAGTAGTCTGGCTTTTTTAAAAAAATCTTTCTTGTAAAGCAAGAGAGGAATTTTTGCTCAGCTGCATGGAGAGAATGTGGTGGTGATTGTGCGTTAGGCTCCATGAGTGAAATCAAAACTTTGCAAGTGGGTTTTAACATGTGTGTGCAATTAGCACATATCCCGTTTATATAATGCGAGGCCAAAATTCCACTCTAAATCTTCTCCATCAGGAAAACGCAAACAGGAGCGCACAAAAGAAGGGGAATCCGGAGCACACAGTCGGATTCGGTGGTGGAGGTGAGATTCCGAATCGCTGATGTCACGTGAAATGTGGCATAGTACTGCAGTAGTACAGTGCATGGCATTAAAATTACCATAATTTACAAAAAGGATATGTTAAAAATGCATAAATAAATAGTGTACACAGGTTGCTTAAGGTTGTCAAAGCCAGGGGTGGTAATGGGGATAAGCTCCCACTACCTATTAAATGCTCCTAAAAGCTTGCACCTCAAATAGCCTCTGACAACTGAGTTCAGCTTGGCTACTAAGCTTAGTGAAACAGTTTCTACTGACAAGAGAAGGGGCAAAGGCAGGCAACTGGCACCTTAAAACTAGTTGCTTCAGGCAGGTGGGACTCATCGGCCTTGGTTGGTAGCTCATCTAGGAGAAGGAAATCTCTTATCTCAAACCTCCACTGCCTTGCAGCAGTCACAGGCAAGGCTTTGGAAGTAAGCCCCAAGGCAAACATCCGGATCTGGAGTCCTTAAGGCAGTCCTACGTTGAGTTCAATGCTGAATGGCGATACTTGCAACGCTGCCAGTGCCAAATTGGTTCAGTCTCTGCTTTTGCTTTGGGTTCCTTAGATTCATTGAGATGGGGAGACTGCTGCAAGTGCAACAACTTGCTCTCCATATTGTACTGCCCTGGCTTGTGTATCTAGACAGTTAGGATGCAACATTTATCAACAACCCTGACCAACGGAGACCTCAGTGCAAAAAGGGAGCAGCATAGTGAGGTAGTATTCACAGACCGTTCAGAATTCTGAGTATTTGTACAAGTTTTTGATGCCACTCAGCTATGAGTGCATCTTAAAGGCATCTGCTCAATCAGTACAGGAAGCAAACACTTCTTCAGAAAAAACAAAGCGATACTCTTTATTACCTCTACAGTTTCCAAGCGTAGATGTAGGCACATTTTCTCAGTACTATAGAGCTCAGAAACAGAGCCTTTGGCCCATCTAGTCTGTGCTGAACCATTAATCTGCCTAATCTCATTGAACCACACCTGGACCATAGCCCTCCGTACATTCATGTACTTATCCAAACCTCTCTTAAATGTTGAAATCAAACCCAAATCCACCACTTCTGCTTGTTCCACATTTCCGCCACCCTCAGAGTGAAGCAGTTCCCCCTCAGCTTCCCGTGAAATATTTCACCTTTCACCTTTAACCTATGACCTCCAGCTCTAGTCCCACCCAACCTGAGTATAGGAGTTGGGACACCATGTTGTACTCGTACAAGACGTTGATGAGACTGCTCCTACGTTATTGTGTAACGCCTTGGTGACTCTTTCTCTGAGTACGAGGGACATATAGCACTTCACCTTCTGCATCCTTGAGGTCCCGAAATAATTGAAAATAGTCAAAGTAAAATATATTATCAAAAAAAGTACACTACCTTGAGATTAATTTTCTTGTAGGTATTTACAGGAGAAAAGGAAATAATGGAAATTTATGAAATGAAATTATATATCAATAAAGACCAACAAATAACCAATGTGCAAATGAGGACAAATTGCATGAATGAAGAATAATACTGAGAGCATTAGTTGTAGAGTCCTTAAATGTAAGTATGCATGTTGTGGTGAGTGAAGTTATCTACTTTGTTTCAGGAGCCTGACGGATACAGGGTGCAGGGTAATGCCTCCTTCTCATTACTACCATCAGGAAGGAGATGCAGAAGCCTGGAGGCACACACTCAACGATTTAACCATAGAACCATGTAACAGCTTAGAAACAGCTTCTGCCCCGATTTCTGAATGGACATTGAACCCATGAAGCTCACTGCTTTTTTAATTTCTGTTTTTGCACTACATATTTTATTTTAAGCAATTAATATAGATTCATATACTAATTTGATTTTTTTCTCTATATTTATCATGTATTGCATTGTATTGCTGCCACAAAGTTAACAAATTTCATGATATATGCCAGTGATATTAAACTGAATTCTGATTCTGAATAAGAGTACCTGAACCTGTGATGTGGGCCCTAAGGCTCCTCTACTTCCTGCCCAATGTTAGTGGTGAGAAAAGCGCATGGCCTGGAAGAGGCTCGCGAGGTCTAATAATTAAAGGAACTAAAAGAGTTCATTTCTGTTTTTATAACATTTGTAAATTCTGTAATTTTTACTGGTAATTTGAGGAATTGATTTCAGATCTCAACTAGTCAACCTGTGGCCACCATAAATAGTTGACGTTCATTGCCTTTATAAGGTGTCAGCTATAGCACTCAGACATCACTCAAACTCAGACCCAGAACGTGAAACATGACCCTCCCAAATGCTGGGAAATGTTAAATCCCTGCCCGTGCCCAGAACATGAAAGAACTGTTTCCAGTGACGGGGTGAGATGGAGCTAGGCAGGTCAGTCAACACCACCCAAGTGTGAAATTCATTTCAGACCCAAATGAAAGGCTCTCTGGCCATTATTCACCATTCTGAAGGTCTGAAAGTTGGCAGGTTAATTGGGCACTGAATTCCTGTTAGTGTGTAGTTGGGTGGTAGACTCTGCGGGGAGATGAGGACGTGGGGGTGTGTAGAACTAATATAAAGTAAGTCCTTATAGTTAGCAGGGGTTTCCTCGGGGTGCTCCTGTTTCCTCCCATGTTACAAAGATGTACGTGTTAAAGTTAATGAGTTGTGGGCATGGTATATTGGCACCGGAAGCGTGGCATCACTAAAGGGCTGTCCACTGCACACTCTTGACACTAGCAGCAAATTTCACTCTATGATTCAAAGTTCTTGAGGCAAATCAAGCCAATCTTCAATCTTCAGTGTGGCTCCCTTGGACTGAAGGTCTGGTTTCTGTGCTGGTCACTCTGTGACTAAATCTCTGAGCAGGAGCCATGAGTGACGCACCTCACTTAATGCCAAAGTGACAGGCTAAATTCTTCTCCCTTCTATGAGTGCCAAAACCCAGTTCAAGCAGTGCAGAATATCATCGTAATCTTCCCCCAGTACAAACTTCAAGGAGATAATGTTGAGGTATATCCTTCCTCGAGGAGGGAACACAGGGACCAATGGACCACAAATTGATAGAACACAGAACAGTCATCAACATCACCATATGTGCCGTGTCCTATGACGTGGGCGAACATGGTCTTATCCATGGCCATGATTGTTCTTTTCAATAGAAGTGCTTTGCTATTGCCTTCTTCTGGCCAGTGTCTTTACAAAATGGGTGAGACTAACCATTATCAATACCCTTTGAAGATTGTCTGCCTGGCGTCAATGGTCGGATAAGCAGGACTTGCGATATGCGCCAGTTGCGCATGCGACCATCCATCACCTACTCCCAGGTCTTCACATGACCCCGATCAGGGAGGGAGCTAAGCAGGTGCTACACCTTGCCCAAGGGTGACCTGCGGGCTAGTGGAGGGAAGGGGTGTCTTACACCTCCTTTGGTAGAGATGTATCTCCATCCTGCCACCCTATAGGACAATTAAGCAAAGTACTGTCAGAACCATGGACTCCGCCGTGGAGTCTGGGTGCTCTCACAGGCAGGCAGTTGGCAATCATGCTCATGAGAACACATATTTCAGCCAAGTAGGGTTTCTATGTGGTTGTATTTATCTCTCTTCCTTTCATTTCAGTCTTGTCGGGTCTTGACCAAAACACAGCGACAGCAAGGCTCACTTATTACATTCTGGGAAAGATGATTACAATTTAGATTGATGCTGTAAAGGAGTGGTATTAATTTAGTATTGCGTTCCAAGCCACTGTGACAGTGTCGGATTATAACTTAAGAGTTTTAGTTAGCCACCCGGATGGCCTAGAGTTTATTATTTTCCTTCTGTTCTGTTCAGTTCTAATGAGACATCAGTGAGCTGTTCATTCAGCTCCTGTGTCTCTCTCTGCACTCGGGACATCACTGAGCGCCGTGCAAGTATGGGCCCTACGGTCAACCACGTTGCACTGAACTTTTAATCTACTATAGTCCAAACATGGCAAATGGGATTGGGTTAGATGGGCATCTTGATAGGCCCGGATGAATCGGGCCGCAGAAACTGTTTTAGTGCCGTATAACTCCACAAGTAGGTAACCTCTGGTTCCTGAAGGTTGTCATAACTGGCCGGGATGGTAGTGGGAAAAGGCTCTGATTACCTATTACCATGACATGCATCTCAAATAGCCTCTGACAACCAAGTCCAGCTCCTGATTTTTACTTGTGACTTAGCTACTAAGCCCGGTGGAATCACTTCTACTGACAGCAGAAGGGGCAAAGGCGGGTTACTGGCACATTAAAGCCAGTAGCTCGGGGCAGATGGAGCTCGTCAGCCGTGGTTGGCAGCTCTTCTAGGAGAAGGAAAACTCTGACCAGAGACCTTTGCTGCCTTGCAGCTACACCCACTTGTTGGGGAAGATTCCAGAAGTAAACTCTGAAGGAAAATCTGGAGCTGGAGTCCCTAAGGCAGTCTTACATTGAGATCAATGCTGACTGGCAACTCCTGTGATGCCAAACTGCATCGGTCTCTGCCGTTCTATTGGATTCATCAGCTGTGTGGAGAGGGGCAGCCGAGATGGGCAACAGCTTACTCTCCATATCACACCATGCTGCCTTGCATATCACAGACAAATAAGACTCAACCAACAGGAGTTTTCGGATCACCTATTACAGCGTCGTAAATTTACTTAGCTCCGTCATGGGCACCAGCCTCCCCAGCAATGAGAACATCTTCAAAACATAATGCCTTAACAAAGTGGCATCCAACATGAAGGACTTTGATCATCCAGGATTGGCCCTCTTCTCATTGCTACAATAAGGCCGGAGGTACTTGAGTCTCGAGATCCACACTCAATGTTTGAGTAACATCTTCTTCCCCCCCGCCATCGGATTTCTGAACTGCTTATTAACACTATCTCATCATTTTGCTCTCTTATACATACTTATTTTGTATATCTCCTTAGTAGTAGTGGTGCCCAAACAAATTTCAGGACATATGTCAATGATAATAAACCTGATTCAGAGGTAGTGTGCTGAGAGATAGGTAGAACTGATGGGTCATGGACACAGTTAAAACTGATGGACAATGGCCTTTAGGGTCTGAATATTAAGTTGAAGGCAATTTCAGCTTTCTTGAAACTAGACTGAGTGAATTGGGGCTAGACTACCAGCAGCATACACAGATCATTTGACCATAAGATATGCAGTAGGAGCAGAATAGGGCTACTCAGCTAATCGAATATACTCTGTCATTCCATTTTCCCTCTCAACCTCACTCTCCTGCCTTCTCCCTGAAACCTTTGACACCCGGACTATTCAATAACTTATCACCCTCCACTTTAAATATAGAATCAGAATCAGGTTTATTATCACCGGCATGTGACCTGAAGTTTGTCCACATAGCAGCAGCACTTCAATGCAGAGAGAGAAAATAATAATAATAATAATAAAACATAATAATAAATGAACAAGTAAATCAATTACGTATATTGATAGACTTTTTTAAATGCAAAACCAGAAATATTGTATATTTAAAAAAAGTGAGGTAGTGTCCAAGCTTCAATGTCCATTTAGGAATTGTATGGCAGAGGAAGCTGTTCCTGAATCACTGAGTGTGTGCCTTCAGGCTTCTGTATCTCCTACCTGTCCGCAACAGTGAGAAAAGGGCATGCCCTGGGTGCTGGACGGCCTTAATAATGGACGCTGCCTTTCTGAGTCACCGCTCCCTTAAGATATCCTGGGTACTTTGTAGGCTAGTGCCCAAGATGGACAATGACTTGATTCTCCACAGATTCATCACCCTCTGGCTAAAGAAATTGCTCCTCATCTCCATTCTAAATAGACGTCCCTCTATTCTGAGGCTGTGCCCTCTAGTCCTAAACTCCCCCCTCTAGGAAACATCCTCTCCACATCAACTCTATTTAGGCCTTTTAATATTACATAGGTTTCAATGAGATCTGCCTCATTCTTTTAAACTCCAGCGAGTACAGACCCAAAGACATTAAATGCTCCTCATACTTTAATCCGTTCATTCTTCATTTGCCGAATCATTCCTGTCAAATCATCTGGACCCTCTCCAATGCCAGCACACCTCTTCATAGATAAGAGGCCTAAAACTATTGAGAACTTCCAGGCAGTGAAGAATAGAGTTTTTTTTTTGAAACTCAGTTTAAACTCACAGGCTCCCTTGGAAGAATTTAATTTCTCCCTGTTCGATCTGCAAGTCCCCGATGTGTGAAGCTGATAGCCCCCACCCTCAACACAACCTCGGTCTTGAGGGTTTGAGCTGGGATGTGAAGGTTGATTCGGGGCATAAACTCTCGGGGTTTTCCTGTTCGGAAAGCTCCGAAATCGTGAGTCGACCAAGAAAGGAATCTATCTGGATTTGCGCCCGTGCCTTTGTTCGTATGGAGAGGTGCCGGGGCGGGGGGTGGTGGTGGGGGTAACGGGTGCAATGAGAGGTGATGAATAAAGTTCTAAATTGGCACGGTGTTGATCTGCGGGACAGCCAAGCAGTCCAGGTCTGAGAAAACAACCACGGCGAGAGATAACGCAGAGAGAGAAAGAAAAAAACCCTCACAACTTGGACGGAAGTCCCTGGCTGCGGATTTCATTTCAGAGTTTCTCCCCTCCAACAATAATCAGCCATGAGCTGAGGCGAAGTGAATGAGAGAGAGGAAGGAAAGGGAAGGGGGAGGGAGGGAAGGAGACAGAGATGACAAGACACAGGCAGAGAGAGAGAGAGAGAGAGAGACGGAGAGACAGGAAGAGAGGGAGAGAGACAGAGAAAGAGACAGGGTGGGGGGGGCGGGAGAAAGAGCCAGACACAGATGGAGAGAGACGTACAGAGAGAGAGAGAGAGAGAGAGAGAGAGAGAGAGAGAGAAGGAAGGGGGAGAGTGAGAGATAGTGAGACACAGAGCTGGATATCAATTGATACTGTAGAGAATCGCCTTGTCAAGTAAACGCCAGGTTGTTGTGGCTGACAGCTCTTGTCTTTTTATTGGGGAGGCGGCGGGGGTGGGGGGAGGTTTTATCTGTTTTGTGAGTCCTTATCCCTAAAGACCATCTCTGTTCCAATCTGTTTTGGCGCATGCATGTGTGTATGTGTAAATTTAAAGCCGCTCTCCTCTTCTCTCGCATCTTTCAGAGTGCAGACTCCCAGGAGAGAGAGGGGAAAACGTCGTTTCATTGGCTCCGACTGCTGAAACCAATTTGAGGGAGATAGATGAGAGACAGAAAGAAAGCTGCCAGCCGGGTACAAAGCGAGTTTAGTGGGGTCAGCGGTGCGCTGCAATCTCTCGGCATTATCTTCTTGATGTTAAAATAGGTTTCTCCCCAGAAAATAGTGTGTGGGAGGGGAGAATTTTTTTGGACCGCCCATTTTTCAAGCTATCCTCTCACTCTATCCCTCCCTCTCTCTCCACAACCCTTTGCGTTGAAGTGTGTCACGGAGGCAATTGTTGCTGGAGGATTTTTAACGAGGGAAACATACTCACACACATACACGCACACACCCAGACACACACACACATACACACGCAACAGAGATGTATCGCCTCTCCTGCTTCCCGTGAACACATTCCAGCATACATCCAGGGGAGAGGGAAGGGGAGAAGGCGAGAGAGCGAGAGAGAGAGAGAGAGAGAGAGAGAGAGAGAGAGAGAGAGAGAGAGAATCCCGTGCAGTTGTTAATGAGAGGCTGGCGACTCTTTATACATCCAACTGTAAGCGACAAACTGACCTGATCGCTCTCTAAGGTAAGACTGCATTTTTCTCGACAATTTCGTGTGCGCCCTTCGCATCCTGGGTCATACTCAAGCGATTTTGCAATGTCTTTATTAATATTGAACGCGTGCCTATGTTTTGAAAGTGTTTTGTGCCTAGATGGTGATTTAAAAATCCTTTCTCGCTAGCCCCCCACCCCCCCACCATCTCCTGCCCCATCATCTCTCACTGAACACCTAACAGTCCAAGTGATGTACCGCCTGGAACAGGACCACGAACACGATGTGATTGTATGTTTGTATTTAAAAGCCAATTGACTTGTTATTTTCTCTACAATTTCACGCCGTGATTAATCAGTCCGCGACCATTTCTGAATATTTAACAGGCGGGCTAAACCGAGAGCAGTGTCGATGGGACCCCGGGTTCCACATTCAATTGCATTGAAATGCTTGGGGTGTTTTTATGGCAGAAAAGAGATGTTCATCACCTCTTCAGATTGCAACCATTCTTAAAGGGAAGTTGGGACTGGTTTGAAGACCGAGGTGTTCAGCGCATTCAAAAATTTAATTATGTTCCTGGTAAATATCTATTGGATGTATCGTTTGCGGGAGCGCGGCTTTACTCGTTAATTCCATCTGGAATCGATTGTGAAGTGAATCGATATATCTTACGGAACGCTAAGATTGCAGTGTTTTTAATCACTACCCCACTCCGGCACCCCTTCCTTCTCCCCTGAAATATTAGCTGCAGTCTGTAACAACTTGACGGACCCTCCCGCCGTTTGTCCGGATTCAACCGAGGTTTAAACGCCAATTTTAGATCTTAACTGCAGTGTCATAACGCGGTAGTACATTAACGAGCGGCAAAGTAGCGCAGGGGAACCGAGTGAAATAATAGAGTAGCAGAGATTGTCCGTGTATTGCGTGCAGGTAAAACCACTCTGTGAAAGGATTGATCGCGTCTTTGCGATTGCTCTGACACTTAAAGTGGCGAGGAATAACAGAGATGTGTAAAATACAATGAAGTGTACGCGACGGTACTGAAAATAAACCGCGTGAAATACAGTGTGTGCGCGAAATTTGAGAGGGGGAGAGAGACGAGTGCGGGGATTGGGGGAGAGGGAGCGTTAAACGAGCGGCCGGGAGAGTGAGTGACTGAGTGAGTGTGCGAGACAGACGGTCAGTGTGCTCACTCAGTTGAGAAATTCTCAGTCCACAAGTGTGATGCGAATTGAGAACTGAAGAATTGTGTTAAGGTAGAACTAGTAACGCATTAGTTAAAAAACAGCAACTACAATCGGTCTGGATGGTTGTGAGAGTGTGGGGACGGGCCGGTGTCTATTCCGCGCTCCGTTATGTGTGACGGAATTACGGACCCGGGAGAGTAAAATTCAGTTGCGACGGTTGTGACCACATTCACAATCAAACAGAGCGTTGATTGTTGGAACGCGGGAGGGCTGGGGGTGGGGGCAGATGGAAGACTCTGTAAAATAGAACAACTTCTCTATTGTACATTAAATTGGAAGCAGTCTCCCCCTCCCTTTTCTCACTCTCCCTCCCTCTTTCTCTCTCTCCCCTTCCCTCTCTTTCCTTCCCTTCCCCTCTCTCTCCTCTCCTCTTCCCCTTCCCCCTCTCCTCCCTCTCTCCCACCCCACTCCCCCTCCCTTCTCCCCCTCGCCGCCCTCCTATCTCACTCTGTCTGTCTGTCTCTCTCTCTCTCTGCAGTTATTACTACACGCTACCGCGGCGCTGTAAAAGCCTGCTTTTAAACCTGTTTAACACTCAGCAAAGACCAGGTTAAAATATCCGATTAACAGTACTTGCCTTCAGTGTCCCACAGTTCCATCCATAGTTTGTAGAGACCACTTTCTTTCAAATAGATGATTGGTTGAAGAAATAAATTATGACTCTTTTCCAGACTTTTAAATCGTCTTTGGGTTGCTTAGACTAACTCCAAATTGCATCAGAGTGGATGTTTTACCTTTATTGACGCCGAGGCGGAACTCGCAGACTGAACAGCGGAAAGGGAACCAACCGGGATGCATGTCTATGGAGCTATCAGGAATAGAATAGGCCGAACAAACTTACGGTGGTGTTGTGAATGGTCGGTGGTATTGGAGAGAGTTTTCAGATTGTGGAGTAGTTTTGGGGAGGGGGAGATGCCTTCTCTGGTCGAATAGTTAGGCCTCGATATTGGCAGTGGCTTGGTTCTGGAGTTGAGCGAGGGATGGAGGGCAGCCAGTGGAAGGAAGCCGGTCCGGTCCCTTCTTTGTAATGTTCTTCCGCGGGTCTCAACACTAGAGGGCACAGTCACTCTATGAGACATCGCGGAGGAGCGGCTGAATATCTGATAGTCTGGGTAGATTCCCAGTGAGAACAGCTTTTCTGCCTATTTCTGCCTTTGATACCACTGTAAGACCCGCAAGAAATCTTCTTTGGTAAGAATCGCACTGAATTTGCAATTTACAGAGGCTGCATAGATGTTGTATGGTAGCCGTCAGTAAGAACCCCCATCACCCAGGACTTGCCTTCTTTTCTCATTACTACCATCAAGAGGGAATTACGAGAGGCTGAAAATATACATTCAACGTTTTAGGAACAGCTTCTCCCCCTCCACCATCTGATTTCTGAATGGACAACACATGAACACTATCTCATTATTTTCCTTCTTTTGCACTATTTATTAATTTATATACATAATTTTATATAGAGAGGAAGTGTCGAAAAAAATAAATCCCATTATAGATTATCAGCAAAATTATATACCTCCATCCCAAAGGATTGCATTCTGCAGAAGTAAGCCAATCTATTCTTTGTTTTTTGATAAATTGTCCCACAGCCACATAGATCCCCTTTCTGTTTTCAAACTAGCAATGTCTTCTGATAGATTATGGGTTTGGCAATGATAAAAGTGATTTCACTAAGCTACTTGGTTAACTAGTTGCAGGCAATCAGAAGCATTGGATTGAGTTGTTCACCGATTTTAGCAACCTGCTTGCAAACATTTTGTCACCAAGCAAGGCATTGTCAGTATGCTGTTGACTGTGGTGTGTCACCCAAATGCTTGGACTTTATATTTTTATCAATCAGGTGATTGGATGTCATTTTGGAAACTCAATTGTGATATGTGGAGGAATTCTCGTTGCTGATTGGCTGTGTGTGGCGAACTTCGCGCATTGTGGTCAGCAATTTTGGCCTCATTGGTTCACAAATAAGATCGAGGTCTACGTGTTTGTTTACATCACAATTAAGTGATGATTTATTTACATTACAATCATCAACCGTCCAAACTACACATCTTCTGAATGATCAGAAGTGTATTGCAAAAGTGATCTTGCCAGGATCTTTTCAGCAGGTCTGGGAATGAGAGGGTGGAGAGATCCCTAAGGTTTGGGCTGGGCCTTGAGTTGTGTATGAGTTTGGTTGGAATCTTGCTTTTCCATACCCAATGCACACTGCATCTCAGTGAGTGTTAGATGCACCATTGTCAAATAGCATAGTTTCACAGATTAGACCGTGTGGCTGTGTTGAAAAGTTTTGGATTAAATCTACCTGCAAGACTTTGAGGTAAAAACCTGGGCTAACGCTATCTGTGACTGAGATCTTGAGTCAATGAATTAGAATCAGGTTTATTATCACTGACATAGGAAATTTATTGTTTTGCAGCAGCAGTCCAGTGGAATACATAAATGATTACTAGAAGTTGCTATAAGAATATACAACAAATAAATATGTAGTGCAGAAAGAGAGAAAAGGTGAAGAAGTGTTCATGGGTTCATGGACTGTTCAGAAATTTGATGGCAGAGGTAAGAAGCTGCTCTTGAAACAGAGTGCGTTTATCTACAGGCTGTTGTACTTCCTCCTTGATGGTAGTAATAAGAAGAAGGCATGTCCTGGATGGTGAGTATTGTCCTTAACGAGTGCCGCCTTCATAAAGCATCACTTTTTGAGGACGTTCAGGATGGTGGGAAGGTTAGTGCCCATGACAAAGCCGGTTGAGTTGGCAGTCCTGGGCATTGGTGCCTCCATACTAGATAGTGGTGCAGCCAGTCAGAATGTTCTCTGCACTACTTCTGTAGACGTCTGCTGGAGTCTTTGATGACATAACAAACCTCCTCAAACCCCTAATGAAATATAGCTGCTAGCATATCTTCCTCGTCAAGCAGAGGAAGTAGAGTTGTATTGCAAGGAAGAACAGAAGGATTTTTCCTGATATCCTGCCAATCAATTCCCAAATGGCAAGAGAATGAGGTAGACAGGGATAATAAATCAGTCATGATGGAATGGCAGAGCAGACTCGATGGGCAGAATGACATAAGTCTGCTCCGAATTCTTATGGTCTAAATTAACTTCACTAAAGCAGGTTATTCGGTCATTCTCACATTGCTTGTTTGAACTTGCTCCATGCAAAATATCTGCTGCATTTCATATAGCTGATGATTGATGGATCTGATTTGTAATCAGAATCAGGTTTATTATCAGTAACATACTGTAAGCCATGAAATTTGTTGTTTTGTGGCAGCAGTGTGGTACAATATGCAAAAATATAAATTACAGTAAGAAATATATATTAAAAAATAAACCAAATAATAATGCAAAAGGAGAGCAAAAATAGTGAGGTAATGTTCATTGTCCATTTCGAAAACTGATGATGGAGGGGAATTTTGCATCTCCCCCTCCCCCTCCAGCTTTCAAATCCCTTACTCACTCTTCCTTCAGTTAGTCCTGACGAAGGGTCTCGGCCTGAAACATCGACTGCGCCTCTTCCTATAGATGCTGCCTGGCCTGCTGCGTTCACCAGCAACTTTGATGTGTGTTGCATGGAGGGGAATAAGCTGTTCCCAAAATGTTGTGTGTGTGTGTGCTTTCTGGCTCCTGTATCTCCTTCCTGATGGTAACACATAATTATTTTCACAATTACACACTGAATCCACCCCTCTAAACCTTTTACCAAAAGTATATTCACTAACAAAGCACCACACAAAAAATCTGTTTTTCATAAACTATTCACAGTCTCAAAATTAAAATAAAATTATAACTGTCTACAACACATTTGAGCCCCCGATGAGATGGGCCCACTGTTGTCAGAAATCCACCATTGTGCACACATAGGTTGTGTGCTCCTTCTCCAAGGACAACCAGGCCAGAACGTCACCCCAAAGCGGAGAGCACAGCCTCCAACTACCTGCCACATGGACTCCTGAATGGCCAGTTTAGCTAGGTCCAGGAGCAAACCAACCAGGAGATCCCCCAAGCAGACTTCTCCTTCTTTGTGCTGCATGACCATAGATCAGGAGCACGGGCCTGAGGAGCAACCCCTTCAGGTAATCAAATAGAGGCTGCAAACTCTCTCACACCATATACACATTGTGCACGGACTCCTCCTAGCCACAGGAAGGACAGGTGCTTGGATAGTCAGTGAACTGACTATATGTTCACTGTTGCATGGCCTTGCTGTATGTAACACGTTTGACCTCAGGTCCCCAATGTACTGGGGAAGGACCCTTGCATAAAGAGACCTTTAGTGAACCCATCATTGAAATGTTCCTACAACCAATGGGCTCAACTTTCAAGGACTCTTCATTCCATCTGCTCGATATTTGTTGTTTATTTATTTATTTATTATTATTGTTTCTTCTTTTTGTATTTGCACAGTTTGTTGTCTTCTGCACTCTGATTGAGTGCCCTAGTTGGGCGACCTCTCAATGATTCTGTTATAATTATTATTCTATAGGCTTGCTGAGTATTCCCACAAGTAAATCAATCTCAGCGTTGTATATGGTGATGTATATGTACTATAATATTAACTTTGAATTTTCAACTGGGGACCTCCCTCATTGCCAATAGCAAAACCTGACAAGAGGCAAGGGCAAGGAAGTGAAAAGTATGTCCAACCCTTCTGCTTACCATTCGTGACAAACTGGCCCTTTGGCCCAACTAACTGGTCCATTAGAACAAAGATGTCCCAACCAGAGCAGCCTCTCCATGACCCTGTTACCCTTATCGATCCTGTGAATGGAATCTCCTTTCCCCACCTTCAGTCCTGCTCTCACCGATTGTCGCATTCCACCTCATATTCATCATTGAGAACAATACCCCCGGTCCCGTCCCTGCAATCCTTGCACATACGTCAGCCCCAGTTCCACATCATAAGCCCTACCTCTTGCCAGAATTGGTTTTATTATCACTGATGTATGTCATGAAATTCATTGTTTTGTGGCAGTAGTACAGCACAAGACATGGAAGAACTTACTATAAATTACAATAATAAATAATGCAAAAGAGGAATAGCAAGGGTAGATAAGAAGGTGATAGTGTGTTGTCCTTCATGAGTCAGGGGATTGAGTTTAAGAGCCATGAGGTAACGTTGCAGCTCTATAAAACCTTGGTTAGACCACACTTGGAGTATTGTGTTCAATTCTGCATATCTCATTGTAGGAAGGATGTGAAAGCTTTAGAGAGAGTGCAGAGGAGATTTACCAAGATGCTGCCTGGAAAATATCATATGAGGGTAGACTGAGTGAACTAGGGCTTTTCTCTTTTGTGTGAAAGAGGATAAGAAATGACTTGATTCAGTATGATAAAGATACACTGTAGATAGAGTGGGTAGCCAGAGAAGGAGGATGAGAGGAGATAAAGGTTATAAGAGGCATTGCAGAGCCTTTTTTCCCCAAGGCAGCAATGATTAATACCAGAGGGCATCCTTTTAAGGTGAGGGGAGGAAAGTACAGGGGTGTCAGAGGTAGGTATTTTACACAGAGGGGTTGGTGACTGGAATGTGCTGCCGGAGGTGTGCTAGAGGCAAGTACATTCGGGACATTTAAGAGATTCTTAGGTAGATATATGGAAGAAAGAAAACTGGAGGGTGATGTGGGAGGGAAGTGTTAGACTGATCTTGGATTAGGTTGAAAGGTCTGTACAACATTGTGGGCTTAAGGGCTTGGCTGTGGGAAATTTGAAATATTCCAAGCATGTGAATGGTGCTGCAGAAATGAAAATCCTTCTTTCTGGTCGAGATGTCCTGACGCAGGGACTTAACTTGAATCATCAACAGTTCCTCTCCCCCCTGCAGACGCTGCTCGACCTATTGAGTTCTTCCAGATCGTGTGTTGTGCCAGATCCCAGCATCTGGAGGGAGAGGGGGGAGGAGGAGCAAAAGGAAGAGGGAGAGGAGGAGGAGGGAATGGAGGAAGGAGAGGAGGAGGGAGAGGGGTAGGGAGAGAGAGAGATATGTGTGTTTAGGACCGTTCATCTGAACTGGGAAACAGGGTACATTCTTGCCTCTATACATGCAGCCCAAAGCATAACCTGAGCGGTGATCATTCTACATTAGTATAGTGGCTGGTATCCATGTCTGCCTTGAAGGAGATGGGTTCGGTTCAAGACTCGATGGGGCAGAAGGGCATATTTCACATTAATCTCAATAAATAAATAAATAATCAAGAACCTATTGACATCTGCTTTAAATATACCCAATGACCTGGCCTTTACAGCCATCTGTGGCAATGAATTCCACAAATTCACCACCCTCTGACTAAAGAAATACCTTGTCATCTCAGTTCTAAATGGATATCCCCCTGTTCTGAGGCTGTGCCTCTTGGCTCGGCCACCACAGGCAACATCCTCTCCACGATCACTCTGTCTAGGCCTTTCAGTTCTCTAAACTCCAGCGAGTACAGCCCCAGAGCCACGAAACACTCCGCATACGTTAACCAATGCAGGCACAGCTAGCTGTTGAATTTTATTTCAGTGCAAAAGGCGCTTCACACTAAGTTGCTATCGCTCTAGTTACTGACCTTGCCTAGTGAGAGCCAACAGGAAGAAGATGCACCTCAGGTTGTAACTGTCCTTCACTGTGAAAAGGGACCTTCTGGCTCAGAAGTGGGAGCATGACGGGCATTTACCACAGCCTGCAGGCTTGGCGAGTGCTTTAATTGCATGGGTGGCTGTGTAAGCCACACTTCCACAGTCCTCCAGCCTTGTACATTGGAAGAAGTGGAACTAAAACCTTGCAACGAAGTTTCCAAACCTCGAAACCTGAACTGCCCGTAGCTCTGTTCCTTAGACAATAGAAAAGCGAGAGGTGCCCTCCTCATTGTGAAAGAGTTTTGTTACCTTGGACTTGAAGAAAATGAGAAGTTGTCGTCATGAGAGGGCCACAAGAAAATTCTGAGCGGAGATCATTTTATCCCTGGAAAGTGTTGAGAATGCTGAACTTGCTGTTATGAAGAGTAATTGAAATAGACGGCAGATATGCATTTTAGAGGAAAATGCATAAGTACAAGGGAGCACTGAACAGAGAGATGTGTTTGTTGAAAGGACACGGGTCAGTTGGCACTGTAGCACATCAGTCCCCAGGACATCTTTGGACTGTGTTGGTCCTTGACGCAAACTATGCATTTCACTGTAAGTTTTGCAGTATATTTGACAAATAAAGCTAATCTTTCTTTACAAAGAGGGTTATTGGAATTCTAACGCGGGCTGGAACTAAGGGCTGGATTGCTATTCTGTGTGGCTTTCTGAGCCGTTTGTGTGGTGTATAAATAAGTTCTGCTGATTTGCAGTTTGTAACCTTTGCTCTGAAATCAGTGTGTTGAAGGGGAGCCATGAAAAACACTGTTTTATTTGAAAGGAATGCATTTGCCACCAGAAAGCAAAACCGAGGCATTTATATATTTAAACATTGGCCTGAAGACTATGTGTGGTGCCTCTTTCCAGAGACCACAGTTGATTTGAAGATTTTTTTTCACCCTAAGCCTGATCCTCTTCCCCTTATTATTCCCCCTGTTCTTCCAGAATTAACACATGAATGACATCAATGCTTTTAAAACTTTGAAAAAACAAAAATCTTTTCTGCTGTAGAAAATGTGAGTCCTATAATAAAAGACTCCCCAATTGCCGGATTAATAGGCCATAGACCATATACTCAGTGGCCTCCTGTCATACCTGCTATATCTTACAAAGTAGCCATTGAGTGTATGTTTGTGGCCTTCTGCTGCTGTAGACCATCAGCTTCGAGGTTCGACATGTTGTATATCTAGAAATAATCTTCTGCACACCACTGTTGTAATGACTGGTTGTTTGAGTTACTGAACCTTCCAGTCAACTTGAACCAGTCTGGCCATTCGCCTTTGACCTCTTTCATTAACAAGCCATTTTCCATGACCATAAGATATAGGAGCAGAATTAGGCTGTTTGGCCCATCACATCAGCTCAGCCATTTCATCATTTTTCGCCCACAGAACTACCGTTCACTGGATGTATTTTTTTGTTTTTCACACCATTTTCTGTAAACTCTAGAGACTGTCGTGTGTGAAAACCCCAACTCAAGCCATCCTGTCTGACACCAACAATCATTCCATGGTCAAAGTCACTTAGATCACATTTCTTCTCCATTCTGATGTTTGATCTGAACAACAACTGAACCTCTTGACCATGTCTACATGCTTTTATGGATGGAGTTGCTTCCGCATGATTGGCTGATTAGATATTTACATTAATGAGCCGGTGTACCTAATAAAGTGGCCACTGAGGGTAGAACATAGAACATGGAAAAGTGCAGCACAGCAACAGATACAAAATGCTGGAGTAACTCAGCAGGCCAGGCAGCATCTATTGTGAGGAATAGAGTCAACGTTTTGGGCCAAGGCATCCATCAGGATTCAGCCTCTACAGCGTTTGCAGAATCCCCTGTTTTTGCAGTACAGCACATTACCGGGCCTTCAACCTATTACGTAGAGCCCACCTTTTAACCTCCTCTAAGATTAATCTAACCCTTCCCCCTTAGCAACCTATAATCTTCCATTTTTCTTTCATTGTGTGGAGAGGTCATCACATAGATATAGACTGTGTCAACTACAATAATTTCCAGAGGCACCAATATATACCAGAATAGTTTTAAAGAGGCAGGAGTTAAGGAATGAAGAACTATACAACACAGTACTGTAGTAATATTATGTATTGCACTGTACTACTGCACAAAATAAAAAAAAACAAATTTCATGATGTATTTGAGTGATGATGAACCTGATTCTGATATGGGTCTCTATTGTGGACTGAGAGAGGGAAGGGGGTAGGAAGAGAGGAATCATGGTTGGGGAAAGGGGAAGGGAGAAGGGAGGGAGCAGGAAGCACCAGAGACATATTCTGTGATGATCAATAAGCACATTATTTGGTATCAAATGAGCTTGCCCCGTGCCCCATGGCTGGGTGTGACTGCTCCAGTGCCACCCTCCACCCCTGGTACCCCTGGCCACCTGTCACACATCTCCTGCGGTGCTCCACCTCACCATTCCCAACACCCTTTGCTTCTGCCAGATTTACAAACTCGCGCTCTACTCCACTTTGGCAAATATAGTACAGTGCCAAAGTCTTAGGCACCCTAGCTATATATATGTGCCTGAGACTTTGCACAGTTTTGTGTTAACTGTGATACCAAATTAAGCCAATCCCATCTGCCTGCTTATCCTTCCATTCCCTACAGTCAAAAGATCATCTGAAAATGTTTGAAGTCCATAATGGACCAAATAACCAATAAAAGGTTGGTGGGACATAGGTTAGCACAGACTAGATGGGCCAAAGGGCCTATTGTCATGCTGTATGACTCTATGACAGTGTCCATTGAGTAGGATTCAAAGAGGTTCTGATTACCTAGGGCCAGTTATTTTGGCTGGGAAGGGGCATGAACTTGAGAGAGAGAGCAGAATGGATGATTGATGGAGATAGTTACTGGAGAGCCTGGGAGATGTACAGCATCTGTTAGCTTCTGGTAGATGGAATTTAATGATCTTGTACTATTCTGTACGACAAATTAAAATGGTCAGAGCAGCTCAGTTTGAAGTGATCTTATCTTTGAATCAAATAGCTATGTGCTTAGCTCTGGCATCAGAGCAGTGAGTAAGGTAATTTAGTGTGGACCTCTAGTGCAGTGTGAAGGGATGAGATGTCAGTTCTGTCTGGTGAATGCTTCATCATAGACATTGGCCACCCCACCATCGAGGACATCTTCAAAAGGCAATGCCTCAAGAAGGCAGGATCCATCATTAAGGATCCCATCACTCAGGACATGCCCTACTGTCAATATTACAATCAGGGAGCAGGTACAGGAGTCTGAAGACACACACTCCATGTTTCAGGATCAGCTTCTTATCCTCCACCATCAGATTTCTGAATGGACAATGAACCCATGAACACTACCTCACTATTTTGCTCTATTGCAATTTTATATATTCTTATTGTAATTTATAGTAATTTTTATATATTGAACTGTAGCACAACAAATGTCACCACATATGTCAGTGATAATAACCCTGATTCTGGTTCTGGTTAGTATAGTTCTGCATTGTCGTACAACAGCACCACCAACTTTTGTATCAAATTGGAAACTTACTAAGCAACACACATAGAAGTTGCTGGTGAATGCAGCAGGTCAGGCAGCATCTCTAGGAGGAGGTACAGGAGAAAAGCTTTTCTTTCAGTTAGTCCTGACGAAGGATCTCGGCCCGAAACGTCCACTGTACTTCCTCCTAGAGATGCTGCCTGACCTGCTGCGTTCACCAGCAACTTCTCTGTGTGTTTCTTGAAATTCCAGCAACTGCAGATTTCCTCGTGTTTGCGTTTGGAAACTTACTAATATTTCCTCCTACATTTGTATCGAGATCATTAATGTTATTTGACAAACTTTAGGGGTCCCAGCAGCAATCCCCGTGGCATAATACAGTACCGTAGTGATCACTTGAGATTAGAGTGATGTTCTCCTAAGGCAGCAGTTTCCAACCAGGGGTCCATGGACCAATTGGTTAATGGTATGTCATAAAAAAAGTTGGGAATCACTGTCCTTAGGGGTTGTCTATTGTTGGGATCCTCAGGTGGGATGCATGGCCTGCTCCTGAAGACGTGGGAACAGGATCAATTGTGACCATATTCAAGAAGGGGGACAAGGCTGATTGAGGTAATTATAGAGGCACCTCTCTCCTGTCAACAACAGGCAAAGTATTTGCACGTATCCTTGTCAGACAGCTCCTTCCGTTGTCTGAAGAAGTACTCCTTGAATCGCCGTGTGGTTTCACCCATCTCGAGGTACCAGAGACATGATGTGTGCAACAACCAGAAAGAACACCATGAACAAAGGCAACCCTTGCACTTGGTTGATTTGACAAAAGCCTTTGATACAGTAGACTCCAAGCTCTCTGATGTATACTATCAAGAGACGGCTGCGCTGACAAGTACTTACAAATACTGAGGTTACTACATGATGGCATGTCACCCACACACAGTCACTACCATCAATAGTGGTGCCGAATCAGAACCCTTCACTGTTAGCGCAGGAGTCAAACAGGTCTAATCCCTGTGGTATACCATTACTCACAGATTTCCTGTCAGAAAGCAACCCTCCACTGCGGGATCTTACTGTATGGACATTGACCACTGCAGTCATGTTTTCTCCAATGGCTGGGAATGCTCTAGAAATCTCCAAGGCCTGGAAGGGTCACTTACACAGCAGTTTGGAGTTTCTACAGCTGGAAGTGTGGGTGGCAGCAATTGCTCAGTAACAATACAGCTCTGTCTCTCCTCTACCAGGGACACTAGAGTGTTGTTAATAAAGGGCTTGGAACACCCACACAGCCAGCTGAAGAGCTTTGGTTTGTAACAATCCATTGTAGGAATCAACTCACTCAACCCTAACCACTTCCAACGGTAGACACTCTTAACCCAATGACTCAACTTGCTGCTGTCTACTACAGTCCAATTTTAGTTCAAGTCCTCAGTTCATAGCTCAGCAGGAACCTCATCTGTGCATTGTGACTGTGTCAGCACAGACACCATCAAAGACATCTTCAAGAGCTAGCAGCTCAAGAGGGCAGCATTCATCTGTAAACATTCTCAATCATCATCCATCACATGCCCCCCTCTTGTTGCTACCATCGGGGAGGATGTACAGGAGCCTGAAGACACACACTATGTGCAATTCAAGGCCAAAGTCAATTTATAATCAAAGTACCATATGCTGCCTTGGGATTCATTTTCTTGCAAGCATTTACAGGAAAGTACAGAAATCCAGGAGAATTTCTGAAAAATTACGCATAAACCAAGATTGGTAAACAACCAATGAGCAAAAGAAGGCAAATTGCCCAAATAATTAAATACAAGTAATACTGAGAACCAGAGTTGTAATGAGTCCTTGAAATTGGGTGTGTAGGTTATAGAATCAGTTCAGAGTTGAGGTGAGTGAAGTTATCCACACCTGATCAGCAGCCTGATAGTTAAAGAGTAATATCTGTTCCTGATCCTGGTGGTGTGGGAGCTAAGGCTGCTGTAACCCCTGCCCAATGGTAATAGTGAGAAGAGAACAAGTCCTGGGTGGTGGGGGCCATTGATCATGGATGCTTATTTCTTGTAGCAGCGCTCTACGATTCAGAAACAGCTTCTTCCCTACCACCACTGGATTCCTGAATGGTCCATGAAAACTACCTCATTATTTGTTATTCTTTTGCACTATTTAATAATTTTGTAATTTATAGCCATTTTATGTCTTTACAAAGTACTGCTACCGCAAAATAACAAAATTTCACATCAGTTAAGCCAGTGATAATGAAGCTGATTCTGATTGCATGGATGAAATCTCATTCTCCACACACAGCAGTGTAAATTTTTCTTCCTTTCAAGTACTTATCCAATTCTCTTCCCAATTCCACTTGCTCTTCATTTTGGAAGCAAAAATTTGAATTTATTGCTGTATATACAGAACTGTGTAAATATCTTAGACACACATATATATATAGAGCTAGGATGCAGAAGGCTTTTGCACAATACTGTAGTAATTTAATGTATTATATTGCACTGCTGCCACAAAAAAAGCTCATTATATATGTGAGAGATGTTAAACCTGATTCTGATATGGGTCACTGTTGTGGACTGAGAGTGGGGAAGGGTCAGGGAGGTGGTTAGGAAGAGGGGAGGGAGCGGGAAGCACCAGAGGGACATTCTATAATGATCAATAAACCAACTGCTTGGAATGAAATCACCTTGCCTGGTGCCTGGCACTTTTGCTCCTGGCACTGTTTCTTGCCACCTGTCCCATACCCCACCAGCAGCACCCCACCCTCATCATTCCCAAAATTCTTTGCTCCTGCCAGATTTACAAACTGGCTCCCCATTCCGTGTTGACAAATACAATACTGTACAAAAGCCTTAGGCACCCTATCTATATGTCTGTGCCTAAGACTATTGTACAGTACTGTAGATGTCTGATGATGCAATGAAAATATTACTTGCAATAGCATCACTGGCACGTTAGAAGCACAGCATTCACAAGAAATAGATTAGATATAAGTTATGCAAGATGATATGGGAATGAACACAATTAGAACAAAAAATAATTCCACTGTGGCAGAGCAGTCACGGTTTTCCTGTACTGGGGTAGTGATAAGGGTTAACATAGAAACATAGAAAACCTACAGCATAATTCAGGTCCTTCGGCCCATGATGCTGTGCTGAACGTAGTTACTTTAGAAATTACCTAGGGTTACCCATAGCCCTCTATTTTTCTAAGCTCCATGTACCTATCCAGGATTCTCTTAAAAGACCCTATCATATCTGCCTCCACCACTGTCACCGGCAATCTGTTCCATAGACTCACCACTCTCTGTGCAAAAATCTTACCACTGGCATCTCCTCTGTACCTACTTCCAAGTACCTTAAAACTGTGCCTTCTCGCGCTAGCCATTTCAGCCCTGGGAGAAAGCCTCTGACTATCTACACGATCAATGACTCCTTGAGATTCATCTCCTTACAGATGCCCCAAAGCAAAGAAGCCCAATCGAACTCATTTAAAAAAAAGACCGTCAAACACCTACATGCAGAAAAAAAAACTGTGCAGACAATAAAAGTAAGCAAATAACATTTGGAATGGAAGTTGATAAAAGTGAGTCCATCACTGCGAAGCCAGTCATCACTGCAGCCAGTCCAGGAGTCCAGTAGTTGCAGGCCACAGCCTCGGTTCAATGCAGAGACGAGGAAACCTCGCGGAGTAGCAAGCTGAACAAAGGTCGCGTAGGTTGTTTCAAGAACCGAATAGCTCAAGGGAAGTAGCTGTTCTTGAACCTGGTGGTGTGGGACTTCAAGTTTCTGTACCTCCTGTCTCGATGGTAGCTGTAATAAGACAGCATGGCCCAGATGGTGGGGAGCTTTGATGATAGATGTTGGCTTCTTGAGACGACGTTTCCTGTGGATGCTACTGATGGCAGGGAGGGATCTGCCTGTGATGTATTGGGTAGAGTCCATTACTCTCTGCAGTTTCTTACGTTCCTGCACATTCAAACTGCTGTAAAGGCCACGATGAATCCCGCTAGGATATTTCCATTGTTTTGTATAATTCATGTATAATTTATATTCCGTGAACTGTTCCTAAAATATGGAGTGTGGTCTTCAGATCATAATGAAGTAGACTGTGAGGATGTGACCCTCTTATCATACAGGAGATCCACTTAAGAGTTTGACACAGTGTGATGGAAGCTGTCCTTGAACCTGGTGGTACCTGCTTTCTGGTTCAAAACTTCTGCCTGATGGGAGGGATTGGTGTTGAGAAGAGTGAATGTCTGGAGTGGGTGGTGTCTTTGATTATGCTGGCTGCTTTATCGCTGCAGTAAGACAGAGTCCACGGAGGGGATGCTGGTTCGCATGGTGTGCTGAGCTGTATCTACGGTTTCTTGAGGCCCAACCTGAGCAGTTGCTGCAGGATGTGTAATAAGCTGTTAATACGATCCAGCGCAGTGTTTTATATGGTGCTTCAGTTAAAAATCAGAAAGAGTTGACGGGGACATGGTGAAATTCTTTAGCCTCCTGAGGAAGTAGAGGGACTGGTGAGCTTTCTTGATCGTAACATCAATGAATGTGGATCACAGATGGAGACCCACCCCAGTACCTCTCTGCTCAGTGATACTCTCTGAGAGTGATGGAGGCAGGCAGGTACTCTCACGGCATTTAACGGTCCAAAATGAAGTCAATTAATTATCATTTATGTCACCATATACTACCCTGAGATTCATTTTTCTTGTGGGCATTCATGGTAAATAGAAAGAAACACAATAGAATCAATTAAAAAGCTGCAGACGACAGAGACAAACAATCAACAAGCCAAGAACAACATGTTGTGCAAATGCAAATATAAATTTTAAATAAATAATAAATAAATAAGTAAAAAGTATTGAGAACGTGAGTTTTAAGAGGCCTTAAAATTGAGTCCATAGGCTGTGGACTCAGCTCTGTGTTGGGGTGAGTGATGTTGAGTGTAGTCATCCCCTCTGGTTCAGGAGACTGATGGCTGAGCGATAATAACTGTTCCTGAATTTGGTGGTGTGGGACCAGGCTCCTGTACCTTCTTCTGGATGGAAGCAGTGAGAAAAGAGCTGGATGGTGGGGTCCTAGATGATGGAATGAGCACTTGAACTGCCAAGGTAAAGAAATCAACAGATCAAGTACTAACTTTTGAAAGGCTATATCTGTAATAGCACTGGGTATGTTTTTAATCAGTGCTGTTAGGTGAAAGAAAGGTTATGAGTAGTTAAGTGTGGAAATAGAATGTTGTCCATTTTTCATAATCCAATGCATAACATTAACCTAATGTGTGTGTGTGTGGTGTCTTTCGCAACTGATTTGCGAAATCCCCAGAGAGAGAGCAGGAAAGGTTTGCGAGAATGGTTCCAGGGCTGAGGAATTTTGGCTACAAGGTTAGACTGGAGAACTGGAATTGTTTTCCTTCCAGCAAGAGGGGATTTGATGAAGTGTAATGGAACATGGCTGGTATAGGAGAGGATATGGCAAAAGAAGCTGTTCCCATGGGCTGGTGGTTCAACAGAGCAGAGACACAGATTATGATTATTGTTACTTGTGCTGAGATACAGTGAAAACTTTGTCTTGCATACTGTTCATACAGATCAAATCATTACACCGTGTATTGAAGCAGAGAAGGGAAAACAATAGCAGAATGCAGAATAAAGTGGAACAGCTACGGAGAGAGTGCAGTGCAGGTAAACAATAAAGTGAAAAATCAGTGTGGTAGATTGTGAGATCAAGAGTCTATCTTATCGTACCAGAAGTTTCTTCAAGAGTCTGATAACTGGAGTAGAAGCTGTCCTAGAGCCTAGTGGTATGTCAGACATCCCACCTCTCCCGGAACTTTCGGGAGTCTTCCGCATATTAATAGTGGCTCCCTGATGTCTGCAAATTATATACAATATCACAGAAATCAATTTTTTTGAGAACAAGCGAGAGAAAAGCAAGAGAGAGCACGAGAGCAACCATGAGAGAGAGCGCGCGCGAGCGAGAGAGAACGAGCGAGCGAGAAAATGAGAGCGCGAGCGAGAGTGAAAGCAAGCGAGAGAGGGAGAGAGAGCGAGAGAGAAAGCAAATGAGA
Organism: Mobula hypostoma; assembly: GCF_963921235.1. Taxonomy (NCBI): domain Eukaryota; kingdom Metazoa; phylum Chordata; class Chondrichthyes; order Myliobatiformes; family Myliobatidae; genus Mobula; species Mobula hypostoma. The sequence goes on along the minus strand of NC_086110.1, from coordinate 73,193,481 downwards.
GTGCTTGAGAGTGCGTGAGCGACCACGAGAGAGAGAGAGCGTGAGCGAGAGCGCGCCATTGCAAAAAAAACGTATGTCACCCCAGACTACACTTAAGTGTACCCCTGCCTAATAGGGGTCAAAATAATGACAGTGCTGCTTGCTGCATTTATGACTTTTCCATTGCCCATGGTGCTACCTCCCTGAAATGAGTTTTTGTAGGGTGGGATGTCTGGTATGTACTTTCAGGTTTTTGAATCTTCTGGTTGATGGAAAAGTAGAGAAGAGAGACTGTCCAGGGTGTGTGGGTTCTTTGATTATGCTAGCTGCTTTTCTGAGGCAGCAAGAAGTATAGACAGAGTTCATAGAGAGGAAGCTGGTTTCTGTAATGTGCTGAGCTGTGTCCACATCTCTGTGCAGTTCCTTGTGGTCACATTATGCATCAGGATAGGATACTATAATGGGGCATTAATGAAAATTGGTTAGGGTCAAAGGAGACAAGCCAAGTGTCTTTTTCCTCCTGAGGATGTAAGGGTATGGGTGATCTATCTTTTGACCCTGTGAGGAGTTTGGTTCTACAGAAAGATAATGGATGATGTAGCACTTGTTGCCTGTAGGAATGTTGGTCAATCTGAGCCTCCAGAAATCACAAAGGCTCTTGATAAAGTAGAACTTGCAAAGCTCAGGGGGAAAAATTGATGAGATCGCTCCAAGAGACAAATGACCTCTTCCTCTGCCAATTCCAATGTCTGTTATTCCATAAGCTTTACAGCGACAGTGACCTGGGTTCGATTCCCACCACTCTCTCTATGGAGTTTGTGCAGGCTCGACGGCACAGCAATTGCGCTCATGAATATGCACGAATCAGCTAATTATTATTTTATTATGGCTGTATTTAACTCCCTTTTCATTGTAGCACTTGTCCGGACTTGAGCAAAGCACAGCACCTTTACGCTGCCTGCTTGCATTCGGCCTTGCCTGAGAATGTGGACTATCGAGTCAACTGATGCAGTATTTATTTTATATTTAGGCATTCCCTTTCAGCCGCAGTTTTGGCATCCAGTTTTTGGTTTGAAAGTTTTAGCTAATGGCCATGTTTGGCCTAACGTTTATTGTTTTCTTTCCCTTTAAAATACTGTTCCCATTAAAGTCTGTGACCTATTGACCCGCCTCAGTGTCTCTCTTTCCACACTTGGGCCATATCCGAATGTAGTGACAGGCACAAGCTCATTGGGCCAGAAGGGCCTGTTAGCCTGCTGTATCACAATATAAAAATAAATACAAATCTAACTCAGAATATCCTAAAGCACTTCACATCCCAAAAAAGTTCTTTACCTGTAGTAAGAGCCACAGGAAAGGAAGTAAATAATCTATGGTTAGTCATCTCCCAATTGCCCTTTTGTCTTGATAACTTTTTTTTGTGGGATTGTTCACATTAATTGTTAATTAGCCTCCAACCTGATGGTATAAACATTGATTTCTCCTTCTGGTAATTTTTTCCCCTCCCCATTCCATCGCCTTCATTTCCCCACTCTGCTCCTGACCTATTATCACTTCCCCCTGGGTCCCCTCCTTCTTCCCTTTCTCCCATTGTCCACTCTGCTTTCCTACCTGATTCCTTCTGCTCCAGCCCATTACTTTCCCTACCCACCCGGCTTCACCTATCACCTTCTAACTTGTCCTCCTTCCCCTCTCCCACCTTCTTATTCTGGCGTCTTTCCCCTTTCTTTCCAGTCCCTAGGGAGGGTCTTGGCCTGAAACATCGACTATTTATTCCTCTCCTTAGATGCTGCCTGAGCTGCTGAGCTCCCCCAGCATTATGTGTTTGTTACATTAGAAATACTCCTGTATTTAATATCTTGCCTGACGTATTACTGTTCAGAGTTGTTGGCTTAAGTCAATCAGAAACCTCTGACTCACAGGCAAGAGTATATGTATGAAGCGAGAGTTAACATACTCTGGATAAATTTTCAGATTTTATATTCCTGGCTGGGAACTGTTCTGCCCAACTGTCTGAATATGGCGTAAAACAATCTGAAAATTACTTTGCTTGTGAACATTTCCCCCATCACAGTGAGGTTACAAGCCAAAGGATCATGTGTGTGTGTTTGTGTGTCTGTGGGTGTCTGTGTGTGTGTGTTTGTGTGTCTGAGGGTGTCTTTGTGTGTGTGTTTGTGTATGCACATTTGTGTGTGCATGTGTGTGTGTGTGTCTCTGTGTGTGAGTTTGTGTCTGTGTGCATGAGTGTGTGTGTGTGTGTGTGTCGGTGTGTGCATGAGTGTGTGTGTGCATGAGTGTGTGTGTGTCTGTGTGTGTGTGTGTGTGTGTGTGTGTGTGTCGGTGTGTGCATGAGTGTGTGTGTGCATGAGTGTGTGTGTGTCTGTGTGTGTGTGTGTGTGTGTGCGTGTTTGTGTCTGTCTATGTGTCTCTGTCTCTGTGTGTGTGAGTCTGTGTGCGCGTGTGTCTGTGTGTGTGTCTGTGTCTATGTGTGTGTCTATGTGTCTGTGTATGTGTGTCTGTATGTGGGTGCTCCTTCGAACTCACATTTATTTGTCAGGAAACATTTTCTGCACATCCAGATTACCAAACTGCAGACAAAAACGGCCCCTTCCAAATCTCTTCACAATGTAAATGTTGGTTCAGCTATTGAATACAAAGCAGATTCATAACTAAATAAAATTATATAGGGCATTTAGATTTTTTAATATGCCTCAGGCTCCAGGTTGGATGTATCAGTGGTTTGACTTTATTTAGATAGTCTCAGTGTTATTAAGCAAGGAACGTCTTGGGACTGGATTGCAGTTGTTACTTACTTAAGCCCAGCACCCCTACAGAGGCAGAATCCCCTGTCCTGGCCAATCGTTCCTGTGGTATCCAGGTGTGGCCCATCTTCTTGGATGTATCCTTCCTCTCCCTGGGATAAAGTCTTTGGAGCTTCTTTTGGTGTTTCTATAGCACTGGGTGTTTGCTAGCCTTGTATTCAGCCCTCCTCTTTACACAGCGGGGCTTGGGACTGTCCGTGGCAGAGTTTATTGAAAGCAGTGGAAATGAATAGAGAATATTTGGACTCCTTTCCCAAAGCCCGTTCCATCATCTACAAGGCACATGACCAGAAGACGAAGTAGCACAATTAGGCCACCCGGCCCGTCAAGTGTGCTCCGTCATTCCATCATGGCTGATTTATTTTTCCTCTCAACTCCATCCTTCTGCCTTCTCCCTATAAACTTTGACACCCTGACTAATCCAGAACCTATCAACCTCCGTTTTAAGGAAATCTGACAGGTAGCTGAAAGTAACTGAAATAACCACGCTTTACAACAGTGGTATGCAGAAGAGCATCTTTAAACACACAACATGCCAAACCTTGAAGCAGCAGAAGACCACACTGGGTTCCACTCTACCTAATAAAGCCAACGTTGAGTGTAAAGCTAAGCTTTTAAGATCTTTAATCTTCGAAATATGGTGTTTTGTGGCAGCAGTCCAGTGCAAGGCATAACAATAACTGTAAATTACAAAATAAAGTGCAAGGAAAGGAATAATGAATTAGTGTTCCTGGACCATTCAGAAATCTGATGGTGAAAAGGAAGAAGCTGTCCCTAAGTCTTTGATAAATAATAAATCACTGGCAGGTGTTGTGAAATTTGCTGTTTTGCGGCAGCAGTATATTGCAATTCATATTCATAACAATTGTAAATTACAGTAAGAATATCTATATTTTTAAAATGTTAAATTAAATAATAAGTACAATAAGCGAGAGAAAAAAGATGATGAGGTTATGTTCATGGGCTCAGTGTCCATTCTGAGATCTGATGGTAGAGGAGAAGAAGCTAGTCCTGAATTGTTGAGTGTGTCGTCTGGCTCCTGTACTCCCTCCCTGATGGTAGCAATGAACAGAGGGTATGTTTGAGGTGATGGGAGTCTTTAATAATGGACGCCACCTTTCTAGAGGCATCGCTTATATAAGACGTCCTGGGTGCTGGGTGGCTGGTGCCTGGTGTCCATGAAGGAGCTGACTGAGTTCACAACGTCCTACAGCTTATTTAAATCCTGTGCCAGCAGTAACCCCCCAGCCCCCCACACACCTCCCATACCAGGCAGTGATGCAGCCAGTTAAAATGCTCCCCATGGTATATCTAGAAATTTCCAAGAGTTTTTGCTGACGTACAAAGTCACCTTAAGTTGCATGGGCCAAAGGGCCTGTACTGTGTTGTGGTGTTTTCTAATTCTAATTCAGGCAGCACCCTGGTAAATCTCTTCAGCACCCACTCCAAGTCCTTCACATCCTTCCTATAAAGGGGCAGCTGGAATTGAATGCATCATATCAGCTTTGGATTTTAAATTCATCTGAAAATAACCCAGTAATTCTTCAACAAAACAAACTACTTTCAATAATATTGGGCCAAAAGAGACTACAGGTACTGGGAACCAGAGCATTGCATTAAAACATTGGAGGAACACATAGGTCAGGTAGCATTGATCGTTCAATTTCCTCCACAGATGTTGGCTGACCTACTGAGTTCCTCCAACACATTATGTATTGTTCAAGTTCAAGTTTAATTATCATTCAACCAAATATGAACATAGTCAAACGAACCAGAGTTTCTTTGGGTCCAAGGTGCAAAACACATTACCAACAGCATACAGCACAAAAGCACATACTGTTATAAGTTTAGAAATTACATATAGTCACAAAGAAAATAATATATAGCCCATATCTTTGAGTGGCATGACTGTAGATCAGGGGTTTCCAAACTGGGATCCATGGACCCCTTGCTTAATGGTATGGGTCCATGGCATAAAACGGGTTGGGAACCCCTGCAGTCGATTGTCCTGCTCCAGCTTGTTCTTCCGCTGAGCGAACACTGGAGGGCAGCACCAAGCAAGCATCAGAAGGCAGTATTGAGCAAACACCCACTCGCAGTGACGGTGCCTTTGAAACTATCGACCCAATTTTGTTGTAAAAACCCAGTGGGTGGAGGAAATCTGAGGCAGCTCGCAGATTGTCTGACCTAAATGTCACTCCAATGACATGCAAAGAGTAGCTGAATCTCAAGTGGCTTCATTAGCTACTCAGTTGTATCTACACTAGTTCATGAAAGTGCTTATCACCACTTCTCAAGGGATAATATATGGCAACAGCGATTATGCATGAAAAATGAGTAAAAGAGAGGATATCCACAATAAGATCCGTATACAGTGATTAAATTTTAAAAAACACAGTTTGGCTCATTGGGACTGTTTGGAATCCAGGTGACAGGAAAGGGTCCTGTTAAACTTCTCAGGCAGATTATACACTGAGTGGCCTTTATATTAGTATACTGCACACCTGCTTGTTCATGTGATTATCTAATCAGCCAATCAAGTAGTAGCAACTCAACACAGAAAAGCATGCAGACACGGTCAAGAGGTTCAGTTGTTATTCAGACATTAGAACGGGGAAGAGATTTGATCTAAGTGACTTTGACCACGGAATGATTGGTAGTGCCAGACAGGGTGGTTTGAGTAGCTCAGAAATTGCTGATCTCCTGGAATTTTCACCCGCAACAGTCTCTAAAGTAGGGATTCCCCAACTGAGGTCCATAGACGCCTTGCTTAATGTTAAATCTCCATGCAGTAAAAAAGGTTGGGAATCCCTGATCTAAAATTTACAGAGATTGGTGCAACCCCGCCCACCCCCAAAGAAAGAGCACATCCAATGAGTAGCAGTTCTGTGGGTGAGAGTGACTTGTTAATGAGAGAGGTCAGAGGAGACTGACCAGACTGGTTCAAGCTGACAGCAACTCGAATAACCACACGTTACAGCAGTGGTGTGCAGAAGAGCACCTCTGAATGCACAATACCTTAAACCTTGAAGTGGATAGGCTACAGCAGCAGAACTTCACAAACATACACTCAGTGGCCACTTCATTAGGTGCAGGAGGTAGCGAATACAGTGACCACTGAGTGGTTGGACAGCGATTTGGATTTCAGAACTGACCAAGCAAATTATTTTTCTTCTTCCCTTGACGATGTGCAGTGGATGAACACTGAACTCTGGGCTGAAAATTACAGTTTAGAAAGGATATTTAAATTCATTACATATTATTTTTGGAAGGCTGTGATCTCTCTGATTTCATAAATCCTCAGTTCTCCACCACAGAGAGCCACCATGCATAGTGAAAACACGGAGAAGTACAGGACGGGCCCTTCGTCCCAGAAAGTCATGCCAAACCAACTAAATTAGTATTCCAATGGCCGACTAAACTAATCCCCTCTGCCTACACAATCCTCATATCCTTCCATTTCCCTCATTCATTTGCCTATCTAAACATCTCTTAAATTACCCTAATGTATTTGCCTTTACCACTGTGCAAAAAAAAATCTTGCCCTTCACATCTCGTTCGAATTGACCCAGTTTCACCTCAACCGCATGCCCTCTGGTATTAGATATTACAATCCTGGAAAAAGCTCCTGTTTACTCTGTCTGTGCCTCTCATAACCTTGTAAATCTCTGTCAGATCTCCTCACAGCCTCCGGCGCTCCACAGAAAAGGTTGTTGAGTCGATTGAAGGTTGAGAATGATATATTCTTGGGTACTGAGGCAATAAAGGAACACGTGAACCAGTTGATTAGACGTATTATTGGGCATGGCGTTACTGAATGGGGAAGCAGGGGTGTGCGTTTGAAAGAAAAGAAATGTTTTTTTGTAAACTTAGCCATCATGGGCACTAACCTCCCCAGCAGCAAGAACATCTTCAGATTATGATGCCTTAAGAATGTGGTGTCCACCATCAAGGAACCCCAACACTATCCAAGACATGCCCTCTTCTGTTTGCTACCGTCCAGGAGATGGTACAGGAGCCTGAAGACACACACTCAACATTTCAGGAACAGCGCCTTACCCTCCACCACCCTATTTCTGAAAGGTCTATGAGCATATGAACACTATTTCACCATTATGCTGTCTTTTTCTACAACGTATACATTTATTATTTGTTTATTTAACTGGATCAGCCATGATAAAATGGCAGAGCAGACTTGATGGGCCAAAGGGCCTAATTCTGCTCTTATATCATATGGTAATTTAAAGTATATTTTATGTTTTGCACTGTACTGCTGTCACAAAACAGCACACTTGATGACATATGTCAGTGATAATAAGCTTGATTTTGATTTCCTTTTGGAGCACCGTTGTCTCTTGTTATCTGGGATTTTCTCCAGAATTAGACTTCTCCAGAATCTCTTATTCTCCAGAAGAATGAAAGGTGACCTCAAATGTGTCAAATTCTGGAGGAGTTTGATGGGGTGAACATACCTACTGGTGTGTGGATTGAGAACCACAGGGGAGGGGCGGTGGATGGGGGTGATGTTCTGAGCGTCGGAGGAATTTCTTCTCTAGTGGGTCGCGAAAGCTGAGTCTGGCAGATTGCTTGACGACAGGGGTCAGGGATTACGGGAAGCAGAATGAAAGAGGACTGAAGCCAAGATCAGACGGTTTGGCCTGGAATGGTGAGGCAGCCTCCTGGACCATATGGGAAGCTCCTGATGCAGTTCCTTACGCTCCATGCCTGACCTTCAGCTGACATTGTTCAGGTAAACACCCATGTATAAACACAAGAGAGTACCCAAGTGTGATCTCATTGCTTTGTGGAAGTTTGTTGTCCATCGATGGGCTTCTGTATTTCATTTATTACCACTCACATAATTTGCGGTGTTCTGAGTTTAAGAAGAAATGTGGGTTTGCTTACTACTGTTGCACAGTGGTTATTGTAAAGCCTTCATCTCATGTTCTCAATATTTATTGCTTATTTACTTATGAATATCTTTTGTATTTGCAGTTTGTTGTATTTTACACATTGGTTGGTTGTCTGTTCTGATGGGTGCAGTTTTTCATTGATTCTTTGTACTTACTGTGAATGTCTGCAGGGAAATGAGTCTCAGGGTTGTATATGGTGACATATATGTACTTTGATAATAAATGTACTTTGAACTTTGAACTTAACAGTACCACCTGTGATATCGAGATTCAATTGCTGCTGCTGTCTGTAAGGAATTTGGAGGTTCTTGATGTGACCATGTGACCCTCCACATTCCCAGGATGTATGGGTTAGGGTTAGTGACTTGTGGGCATGCGATGTTGGTGCTGAAAGCGTGGTGACATTTGCAGACTTCTTTCTGGTACAATCCTTGGACTGTGTTGGTCTTGATGGAAATGACATATTTTACTGTATGTTTTAATGTTTCCATGCTTAAATAAAGTTAATCTTTATTTCTTTCTTCACTTTCTTCTTTCCTTCCTTCCCTTCTTCCTTCCTTCCTTCACTCCTTCTCTCTTTCCCACCCTCTAACCTTCATTCTGTCTTTCTACCAGATATGGGCAAGTTGTCCAATGCAGTCAACACCCGTGTTGTTCTGCTTGATGTGTTTGTGTGAGGTACAAGTCCAGAGCTCTCTTCTCTCCAAACATTCTCTTTGTTTAATGTGGGCGGGTTCATCCCAGCAAGTAGTGACCTAACTGTCATTGATAAAGCTCAGCTGGAGAGACAAGTTCAAATTCCAACACGGAGCGGCTGAAGAATTTTACTTCCAGTAATAGATAAATAGATAACTTTGATAATAGTGGCATTGAAACAGCTTGGTTGCCCTGAAAGCAGAGAGACACTGAGACCGCGAAGCAAAAGATCAGCTACTGGAGGAACTCAGCACGTCAGGCTGCATCTATGGAGGCAGAGGGATAGTCAAAAGTGACCTCTACCTTCCCTCTGCCACCACAGATGCTGACTGACTTGTTGAGTTTCTCCAGCCTATGAATATTGAAAGGCCTAGATAGAGTGGATGTAGAGAAAATGTTTCCGATAGTGGAAGGGTCTAGGACCAGAGGGCACAGCCTCACAATAGAGGAATGACCATTTAGAACAGAATTGAGGAGGAATTTCTTTAGGTAGAGGGTAGCAAGTCAGTTGAATTCAATGCCATAGACAGCGGTGGAGGACAAGTTATTGAATATTTTTCTAACTGGCCCAGATCCGACTGCACTCTTTGAAAGCTTTCCTTGCTATCCACTAGGCCCCCAATCTTGGTGTCACCCACAAATTTGCTGATCCAGTTTACATTATCACGCAGATAATTGATATAGATGACAAACACCAATGGACCCAGCACCGATCCCTGTGGCACACTACTAGTCACAGGCCTCCGGTCTGAGAGGCAACCATCTACAGCTATTGTCTGTTTTCTCCTGCAAAGCCAAAGGCCAATCCAATTGACTACCTCATCCTGAATGCCAAGCGACTGAACCTGCTTGACCAACCTCCCATGTGGGACCTTGTCAAAGTCAATGTCAGAGTTAGGTATTTTACACAGAGTGTGATGGGTGCCTAGAAGGCATTGCCTGAGGTGATGCTAGAAGCAGATACAATAGGGACACTTAGACAAGCACATGGATGTAAGGTAAATGAAGGGCAATAGTGTATAGGAGAGAAGGATTAGATTGATTATAAAGTATGCTTCTATAGGTCAGCACAATATCGTTCTATGTATTATGTTCTAAACATTATCATTATACCCGCCTTAATGTCTTCCTCTGGCAGCTCATTCCACCTACCTGCCACCCTCTGCACGAACAGGTTGCCCCCCATGTTTTGTATCCCTCTATAAGGCACCCCTCAGCCCTGCTACGCTCCAGGGGGATAAAAATCCCAGCGTATCCGGTGAATTCCTATAACTGTGTTGCACTGTTTAATGTTCTTTAGATAAGCACATGAAATGCGGAAAATGGAAGTATATGGACATTGTGTAGGTGGAAGAGCTTAGGCCAGTTTGTCATTTGATTGCTAATTTAAATGGTTTGGCACAGTATTGTGAGGTGAAGGGCCAGTTCCTGTGCTATACTGTTCTATGGTCTATGTTCTAACACAAACCAGCCAGTTTCAAGTTTTTGGGGATGGACATCAGCGGGGAGCTCTTTTGGTCTATTATCCTTGATAGTAGGGAAGGCACAATAGCTGCTACCTGAGGTGCTTAGGGAGAGACAATCTTTCCCAAAAATTTCTGGCCAACTTTTATCGATGTGTGATAGAGAGCATACTGACATATGGAATGACAGTGTGGTACTCTAGCTGCAGCAGGACGGATCATAAATCATTTCAACGGGTGATTAGGACAGCATTGGGACCCAACTACCGGACCTGGAGACAATCTTCAACTCCCGATGCTCGTAACATCATTAAAGACAAATTCCATCCGGGACTCTGTCTGTTCAATCCCCTGCCATCTGGTAGGAGATACAAAAACATCTTAGCCAAGACTGTTAGACTGAAAGACAGCTTCCCGAGGGCTGTTATGCAGCTGAATAATGCTGCACCCCGGCTTGGCAATGGCCTTTGAGTGTTACGGACTGCTATAGAATGTTGGCATTATTTTTATTTTTTTTAATTAAGCCATACCTCATACTTTGTAAATATCTGTTTGCATGGACTGGATTAGCATTGCAATCTCACTGTCTTCAGCATTGACAATAAAGTTCTATTCTAAGCCCTCTGGTTCCTGCTTTGGAAAGTCAAACCAGCTTAGGAAGTTGGCCGGCTGGGTCTTTCTTCCTTGGAACTAAGAATGAGGGGCAACCTTATAAAAATGTTTGAAATTATGAGAGTCTTTGATGAGCTGGATGGTAACAGGTTAGGGAAGTCCAAAACTAGGGGGTATAAGTTTAGGATGAGAGGGGAGAGATTTAAAAGGACATGAGGGGTAACTTCTTCACCCAGAGAGTGGTAAGGATATGGAACGAGCTGCCGGGGAAGTGGTTGAGGCAGGTACAGTGGTATAGGTAAATGCAGGGTATGGAGGGATATGAGGTGAACTCAGGAAATTGGGTTTAGCTGGCTGGAAAACGTGGTCCAGAACAGTTGGTCCGAAGAGTTTCTACTGTTCTGTTTTGCTCTATGACTTTAACATCCTTGTAAATCTTTTCAACACCCACTCTATCTTTAAAGATTAGCTTTCTTTGTCACACGTACATCGAAACATGAAGTCAAGTGTGTCAGCTGCGTCAAACCAAATCAGCAAGGATTGTGTTGGGCAGCCCGCAAGTTTGGCCTCGCTTTTGGCACCAACATAGCACGATTCACTAACCTTATCCCGAACTGTATGTCTTTAGATTGTGGGAGGAAACCAGAGCACCCGGAGGAAACCCACACGGTTAGGGGGAGAACACACAGATGAATTACAGACAGCAGTGGGAATCGAACCCCGATCGGTGATTGCTGATCCATGTAAAGCGATTAAACTAACTACTACACTACCATGCCACCCCCTTAACAACACCCTTCTCTGTAGCTGGACGAGACCACCGAGATTGGTCTCACCAACAACTTCTGCGTTCAGTGACCTGACAAGTGTGCCAAATTAATTCTTCACCGAACCGTCTTCAGAAAGGGGAACCTGCCATATTTCCTAGGTCCGGCCAAGCACTGACTCTAGGGCACAACAGGTTTATTGAGTGTTAATGTGGCAGGGGTGATTTCAGTATCAATGAACCATTTTTACTCCCTCCAGTCATTCTGTCTTCCTGCTCTGCCCTGTAGACTAGTGACCTCTGCATCCCCATGCAAACAGTTCCCTGTGCTTGTTGCAATGCAGGGCAGGAGAGCCTCGGCTGAGCTTAAGCTGATGAATTGGGACTGGCAGATTGATTCTGTCATCTACGAGTAAAGAACAACCAGGTTTGCCTGAAAACTTCACGGACCATGGAGGATTGAATCCGCAGCAAGATTAACTGTAAGAAACTTGCTTGGTCTTTACTGAAGGATCACTGTGCACACAGACTTGATAATTTGCTATGTACACGTAGGTCTAGCTTGATAAAGCTTCCAGTTGTTGAAATATATAGCCTGTATATTTCTATCTGAAGTCTGCAATCATTTCTACTTAAAACCTGATCTCATAGAGAATGTTTTGAAATATTTTGCTCGATTATGTGTCACACGTGATTGCTGTGTCTGAAGGTTGTGAGTTCAAGCCCCACTCTAGTCTGGCATTCCAGTGGAACGGTGAGGCGGTGATATATTAAGGACGGACTTGTTTAAGATGAATTAACAGTTGAGGCCCTGTCTGCTCCTCGATCGATGGGGAATATTCCTCTCCAGGGAGAGAGCAGGGATGTTTCCCTGGTGTCATTTATACCTTGAAACAGATGATTCAGCCAGAAGCGCGTCGCTGTATGCCAAGGTTTGTGTATGGAACGTGATTACATGCTGAAAGGTGCTGCTTGCCGGTTTGGGACATTGTGAGGATCTGGGACGGAATCAGTGAATTCGTGTGTGGTCTCCAACACCTGTGATCTCACGAGGAACTATTAAGCAGAGTGCGATTGTGTTCATTAAAATTCAGGTGGATAGGTGGAGAATTCATTGAACATAGAACTGTACAGGCCCTTCAGCCTTCAATGTTGTGCTGACCTATATAAACCTACTCTTAGGATAACAATTTAACCCTTCCCTAGTACATAGCCCTCTATTTTTCTTTCATTCATGTGCTTCTCTAAGAGTCTCTTAAATGTTCCTAATGTATCTGACTTTACGACCACCCTTGGCAGCATGTTCCATGTACCGACCATTATCTGTGTAAAAATACCTGCTTTTGACAGCCCCTCTATACTTACCTTCAGTTACCTTAAAAGTATCCCCTCTTGTATTAGCTGTTGCCATCCTGGGAAAGAGGCGATGGCTCTCCACTCTTCTTAACATGCTTGATAGGGTGGAAGCAGGGACGAAATCTCCCCTGGCGAAGCGGTCTAAGATCAGGGGGCACAATCTGGGGGTAGATTGAGGGGAAAGGTCCTCACTCAGAGGAAGATGTTGGTTGTCCGTCATATCTGACGATGACAGGAGAGTTGTGTGGGAGAGCTTTTAAAGTGGAAAAGCTGTTGTACTGGGGCAGTTCCACTCTCTCGACTTCAGAAGTCCGGGTCGAGTCGTATGAGTAGTCGTCACAAACCGGGGTCTTCCTTGGTGAAGCTGGATAACTATGATTTCTTCTCAGCCTTGACATGTCCTTCGCTCTCCATGAAGTGTTGCAGATCTGCCTTCTTGGCCGTTGGATCTCACTGTTAATCTCATCTGCCTAGTCAGCTGGAGCGGACTTCACATGCTAGGACAGGCATGTCTCTGTCCCACCGGCTACCCTCTCCCAGTTCAGGCTGCCCATTGAAGTGATACACTGGGGTGTGACTGCTGTTGCATGCAAACTGCTACTTGGAGCCACAGGTGAGAGATGAGTGTCTGAAGAGGACCAAAGGTGAATGAGAATGGACATGCTGGGCCACTTCACCACACAGGAGGGTAAATCTTTAGAACGCTCTACCTGAGCGACTGTGGGAGCTCAATTTTTGAGCTCATTTGAAACACAGATTGATTAACTTCTGGACATTAAGGAAATGAACGGACATTGGGGGAATGCTGGAAAAATGGCTCCAAGTCATGATCTTGAAGAAAGATTGAACGGACTCAATGGCCTGGATGGCTGCCTCTTGTTTTTTTTTACGTACACATGTCTGTCATTGATGACAGAGTCCCTGGGAAGTACCAAAAAATTCCCCAAATGCACTTCAGGAGTGTTTACCAAACACCAGTGACACCAAGCCACATAAGGAGAATTTGAATCAGATTTATTATGTTGTGAAACATGTTGCTTTGTGACAGCAGTACATTGCAATGCATAATGGAGAAACCAGGAATTGATACAAATATTACCAGAATTGCAATAAGAAATTTTTTTTCTTATATACATAAATAAACGTAAAATCAAATTTAAAAATATATATTATACAAATAAACTAAGTAAGTAGTGTAAAAAGACAGCAGAAAAAGTGTACTGGTTAGCACAACACTTCACGGTACCAGTGACCCAGGTTCAATTCCCCCCACTACCTGTAAGGGGTTTGTACATGACCGCGTGGGTTTCCTCCAGGTGCTCTGGTTTCCTCCCACAGTCTGAAGGCATACCGGTTGGTATGCAAGTTGGTCATTGTAAATTGTCCCATGACAGGCTAGGGTTAAATCAGTGGGTTGCTGGGCAGCATGTCACAAAGGGCCTATTCAGCACTGTAACTCCAAAAAAAAACAAAAATTACAGTAATTGCAATAAAATATATTATAAATTGCATATTGTAATTTACATATACAGTTATAATTTTTTCATTTATACATATGTAAACATTAAATAAAATATATATTATAACTAAATTAAATAAGTAGTGACATAAGGGAGCGCTGAACAGGTGCTACACCTTACCCAAGGGTGACCTGCAGCCAGCAGAGGGAAGGAGTGCCTTACACTTCGTTGGTAGAGACACATCTCCACCCTGTCACTTGTGTGATCATAGTAACACACACAAAATGTTGGAAGAACTCAGCAGGTCAGGTAGCGACTACGGAAATGAACGTTTCGAGCTGAGACCCTTCATCAGGACTGGAAAGAAAGATGCTAGAATAGCAAGCAACACACAGCAAAGTTGCTGGTGAACGCAGCAGGCCAGGCAGCATCTCTAGGAAGAGGTACAGTCGACGTTTCAGGCCGAGACCCTTCGTCAGGACTAACTGAAGGAAGAGTGAGTAAGGGATTTGAAAGTTGGAGGGGGACGGGGAGATCCAAAATGATAGGAGAAGACAGGAGGGGGAGAGATGGAGCCAAGAGCCGGACAGGTGATTGGCAAAAGGGATATGAGAGGATCATGGGACAGGAGGTCCAGGGAGAAGGAAAAGGGGGAAGGGGGGAAAAACCCAGAGGATGGGCAAGGGGTATATTGAGAGGGACAGAGGGAGGAAAAGGAGAGAGAGATAAAGAATGTGTGTATATAAATAAATAACGGATGGGGTACGAGGGGGAGGTAGGAGGCTCACCAGCAACTTTGACTTTCAGTTAGTCCTGACGAAGGGTCTCAACCCGAAAGGTCGACTGTACCTCTTCCTAGAGATGCTGCCTGGCCTGCTGCGTTCACCAGCAACTTTGATGTGTGTTGCTTGAATTTCCAGCATCTGCAGATTTCCTCGTCTTTGCCAGAATAGCAAGCTAGGGGGAGGGGAATGAGGGCAAGGAGATGAAGCCTTTTTGGAAAGGTGCAGGGTTGGAGAGGAACGAATTTGCTGGGACCATGGGAGAAAGGGAGGAAGAAATAGCACTGGGGAAGTTGATAAACAGGTGAGAAAAGTAAGAAAGAGATCAAAGTGGGGAATAGATGATGAAGAATTGGGGAAGGGAAATAATAAATAAACAATTTAATTAATTAATTACTGGAAGGAGAAATCGATGTACATGCCATCAGGTTGGAGGCTATAAAGGAGGCTGTAAAGTGATCATTGTGGTGCTAAATAGTAGTGAATCAGTCTCCCCTCGGTCTCCTTCAGTCCAGGGGAAACAGCATCAGTCTATCACTTTCTGTTGTAACTTGAGCTGTCCAGTCCCAGCAACATCCTCGTGAATCTTTTCTGCACTCTTTGCAGCTCCATCACTCCCCCTCCTACACCTCTTCCAGCTGCTTGCTCCTGAGTTATTCACACACTAACAATGGCAAGTTCTGTTATTCTTCCCACAAGTTCTCTACCTGATACGTCTACTCTCAGGATTTCAGACTATTTGATGTCACTTCCCGTACACAAGTGTAAAGGAGAACAAAATAATTGTTACTTTGGATCCAATGCAGCACAAACAAAAACACCATAAGATAAAGACCACAATAATAATAAAAACACAATAAATACAAATATATCAGATAACTTATATACATCGATTGATTGTATGCCCATAGAGTGACACTAAGCACTGACAGGAAATGATAAAGTAATGATGGTTGGGGGTAGTTGGGAGAACAGATGACCTGTGCAAGGGTTACTTCTGAAGTGTATAGGACAGATGGTGACTGTTGGCTGCACCCATTTGGTAGCAGTCTCACCCCTTTGGTTTGGAAAACAGATTGTTAAATTTCACTCTAGGAGCTGAATGCATAATCTGTCCTGACAGACTGAGTTAATGTCACAACGCTACTGAATGATATGGCAATCATATTCCATTCCAATAAGAAGATTGTGCATTTTCGTAGCACCAGTATTGCTGTAAAATGCCCCAAAGTAGTATGAGAACTCATTACTTAAGCCCTGTTACCTTTTTGGGGGAATAGGACACTGACAGCAGCTCACCAGAATCCTCTGTCCTGGGTCAGTCTTTCTCATTGTCTTCAAGTGTAGCCTGTCTTCTTCCTGTCCCAGGGATGAGGTCTTTGGAACTTCTGTTGGCGTTTCTGTCACTCTGGGTTTTTATGGGGTGTGTTGCTAGCCCCATGTCCAACCCTCCTCCCTTCACAGCAGGACTTGGATCCATCTGTGGCGGAGTTAAGTTCATGGGATGAGAGGTTGATTTTCCTCATGCTGGGGAAGTACTACGAGAAGTCATGGAGCAAGAAGCAAGGAAAGAGGCCCCTCATCCCAAGCTGGTGTCCTTTCCCCAGGGTCTGTGTGCGCTGCAGTAGTGTAGTGGTTAGCGTGATGCTATTACGTTGGAGTCCAGAGTCCTATCGCGGTGTCCTCTGTAAGGAGTTTTTGTACAACCTCCCTGTGGAATACATGGGTTTTGCCCGGGTGCTCCGATTCCCTCCCACAGTCCAAAGACGTACCAGGTAGGTCCACTGTTCATTGTAAATTGTCCCGTGATTAGGTTAGGGTTAGTTGGGGTTGTCAGAGCATGGCTCGAAGGGCCAGAAGGGCCCATTCCGTGCTGTATCACAAATTAAAATGATATAAACAAAATACATAAAAGTCTAATACTGGAGGGTCTGCATTTAAGGTGGGGGGGCGGTAAAGTCGAAGCAGATGTGTGGGGGCAGGTTTTTTCTTACACAGAGACTAGCAGGTGCCTGGAATGTGCTACCAAGGATGGTAGAGGAGGCAGATATGACAGAGGCACTTTAGACAGGCACATGGATATGCAGGCACTGCAGGGATAGGGACCATGTGCGGAGAGATAGGATTAGGTGCCATCAGGTTAATTAGTTTGGCATGACATCGCCTTTTCCTGCGCTGTACTGTCTGTCCTCTGTTCCATGAGCAAGGAAAAGATGACTGGTTAATAAAGAACAGGACACAGAAAGTAGGTGTAAACAGCTCTTTTTCACATTGACAGCTTGTTAGTTGCAGGGTGCCAAAAGAATCAGCAGTGGTCCTCAGTAACTTGCAGCCTGTATTAATTACTTGGAGCAGCAATTGTTAAACTGTGGGATCTGATCCAACGTGGGATCTGAACTCCTCGCTGGTGGGTCTTGTGTTTGGGGAGGGTTTATCTCTGTCTCTCAGTTGGCTGCTGCTATGCTTGGCTGAGAAATCCTCTCTGTTATCACCTCCAGCCTCAAAACACACAGACACATGCGTGTGCACACACAAACATATGCACATGTGCAATATGCATTCACACACACACACACACACACACATATGTATGTGCACACATATACGCACACACTCCCATCAGGGAGGAGGCTACGTAGAATCCACACCAGGACGTTCAGACTCAAAAACAGTTTCTTTCCCCAAGCAGTAAGGGTGATCAACACCTCCACCCTCTAACCCAACCCTCCACACCCCCAACCACCACTACTTTATCATTTCCTGTCAGTCACCTTATGTACAGATGCTCCTGTGCCTAGTGTCATGATATGGACATACAATCAATCTATCTTATATATTTACATTTATTGTGTTTATTTATTATTTTGATTATTATCTTATTATCTTTTTAGCTAGTAAGAGATTTAAGAGGGGGAGGGGGAGATTCAAAATGATAGGAGAAGACAGGAGGGGGAGGGATGGAGCCAAGAGCTGGACAGGTGATTGGCAAAAGGGATATGAGAGGATCATGGGACAGGAGGCCCAGGGAGAAGGAAAAGGGGGAGGGGGGGAAAACCCAGAGGATGGGCAAGGGGTATAGTCAGAGGGACAGAGGGTGAAAAAGGAGAGAGAGAGAGAAAGAATGTGATAAGTTAATATCTTCCTTCAGTTAGTCCTGACAAAGGGCCTTGGCCCAAAACGTCGACTGTACCTCTTCCTAGAGATGCTGCCTGACCTGTTGCATTCACCAGCCACTTTGATGCGTGTTGCTTGAATTTCCAGCATCTGCAGTATTCCTCGTGTTAACATTATCTTATTGTGCAATTTTTTTTTTGTACTGCATCGGATCTGGAGTAACAATCATTTTGCCTTGTGTACTGGAAATGACTTTAAACAATCTTAAACACAAATGCATGCTCTTGCTTACACAAACACGTATGCACACATAAAGACATGTGTACATAGTCACTCACACAGATGTACACACACATGCAAATTTTCACACAGACACACGTACAAATGAACAGGCACACACCCCGAATCAACTATGATCCTTTTGAATGATGAAAGAGCTTTGAGATACCGGAGCAGGACAGTGGCGTTGTGCTGTTGTCTCATGATATCAGAGAACTAGGTTGACTCAACCTCTGGGCTGTCTGTGTGAAATCTGCATGTTTTCCCTGGATCACAAGCAGTCAGGCGATTTTCACTACATCTTGCTACATGTGACAATAATAAATCAGTTCCAATATCAATGGTACAAGATGGCAATAGGTCAAGATGGACTCTTGACCTCATAATCCACCCCATTATGATCTTGTACCTTATTGTTTACCTGCACTGCATTTTCCCTGCGGCTGTTACACTTTGTTCTGCGTTCTGTTTTACCCTGTTCTACCTCAGCACACTGTGTAATGATCTGACCTGTATGAACAAGCTTTTCACTGTATCTCAATGCCTCCAGTAATATTCCAATTCCGTCAGAATTGGGATAGGGAGTGATGTGTTAAGTTTTCAGTGGGAGAGAAGGTGGTGGAGTGGTGGGTAGAACTTGGTAGGTGGTTGTCTTAGGAAGAGCTGAAATAGCATGTGAGGCCCCCATCGGTCTGGGTCACCCATGGATGTTGTGTCCTAGCTGTCTAAATAAGCAGGCTTGGGCAGTACAATATAGAGAGCAAACTGTTGCCCATGTAGCAAGCTCCTCCTCTCCACACATCTGATGAACCTAAAGGAGCGGCAGAGACCGATGCAGCTTGGCACAAGTGGCAGCGTGGAAGTTGCCTGTGAGCATTGAACTCAATGTAGGATTGCCTTAGGGACTCCAGCTTTGAGAAAAGAGTTCTCCTTCTCCTAGATGAGCTCCCAAACACAACTGACAAGCCCCATCTGCCCAAAGAGGCTGGTTTTAAGGTGCCAGTAATCCACCTTTGCCTCTTCTCTCCATTCAGTAGAAACAGTTCTGCTGGGCTTAGTAGCACAGGAAAGCCAGGAGCTGGACTTCGTTGTCAGAGGTTACTTGAGATGCACGCCACTGGGAATATTTAGTAGGTAGTGGGAGATTGTCCCCACTACAACTTCTGGCTATAACTACCTTCAGGAACTTGAAATAGCCTGACGGTGGAGTTTGCCAGCAAATTCAACTTGTGGGTCTTTGTTTTTCTTATGAGCAAGCTAGAACTTTTCTCCTTTGAAGGAGGATGAGGTATATACTGTAAGTTGATAAGAGATGTAGATCGGAGTGGACTGCCAGAGATATTTTCCCAGGGAAACAATTACCAATACAAGAGGACATCCTTTTCAGGTGATTCGAGGAAAGTTGAGGGGAGATATCAGAGGCAGGTTATTTTTTTTACACAGAAAATGGTGAGTGCCTGGAACACACTGCTAAGGGTGGTGGTAGAGGCTGACACATTTGGAGCATTTAAGAGCCTCTTAGATAGGCATACGGATGTAAGATCAATGGAGGATTCTAGGAGTGCGCTGCAGCGGAGGCATCCAGGCTGGAATTGGTGCTGCCCCCAGCGCTCGCTCGGCAGAAGACACGCTGCATCGTGGTCGACTGCAGACTTCTGCGGCATTCATGGCTCGGGTCTGGACTTTTTTATTGCGTGGCTGTATCTTACTGAGATGTTTATGTGCTGGTATGTGCTATGTGTGCTTTGTGCTGTGTGACGGTCGGCACTGTGTTTTGCACCCTGGCCCCAGAGTAATGCTGTCTTGTTTGTTGTACTCATGGGTATTAATGTATGGTTGAATGACAATTAAACTTGAATTGAATTGAGTAGGTTAAAACATTCATGGACCAAAGAGCCAGTATTTTTCTGCACTGTTCTGTGTTCTATATTCTATGTAATGTATCAGTGGTAAGGTATTGAGTTCTGATATGGACTTGGTTAAGACATAAGCTGCAGAGGTTTGGCAGAGTTCAAATACTAGGGAGATGGAGTCCCTTCGTGATCCAGCCGGGGATCCTCTCTCAATAAATGCAGTGATTTAATGAAACGATTGGCCGCTGTTCATTTTGCTGAGTCTGGAATTGGAGTGCACACAAAATGGCTGCCAGATCTCCATACATACCAGCAATGCAAATTAACTCACTCCCCGTGAAGTGGTTTGAAATGTTTCCTGACACATGAGATAATGTGTTACCTATCTCCTTTATAGGGAACACACCACTTTCCAGCTTGACAGCACTAACTCAGCTTGAACTGGAAAAAAAAGACTCTTGTATAGATTATATCGAATTTTTTTTACAATTGATGCTGAGTTCTTAAGTCTTCGGTGAAGTCTCTGTAAACATTCCTTCAGGGCTTATATCTATCTTAGGAAAAGATTACTGTTATGTTCCAATCTATAGCTTAAATCTGATGCACAGTGCTTATGCTAAATTACTTTTTATTAATGTGGAGTTAGAATGAAGCCTGGCTCACACTAAAACTTTCTCTCAAGTTTATTCCGTTCCTCTTGCATTCACTGTAAGGTTCAATACCAAATTCAAGATTGTTGATTATCATTCTCCTTTACACTTGTGTACTGAAGAACAAAATGATTGTACTTCAGCATTTTGTGTGTGTTGATTGTTACTCCAGACCTGATGCAGCATAAAAAACCCAATAAGCATAAAAACACAATAAAAATAAATACAAAAGCAATCCTACAAAACACAATACACAAGTAACTGTTGAGTGTGGCTGTATACAAATAGACTGATTGTATTGGGATAAAGTGACACTCTGTGCACTATCAGTACTTATTATTTCCTATTTTATTTTACCTGCACCTCGTGATGCATTGGCTGACAAGCTTTGCCATTTCCTTAGCATTTGTCATTTTTTTTTGTGAGACTGAGTTGCTAGCTTGACGCTCAACCCAGCACAGATGGAATGTGTGCAATGAGCTGACTGGATTCGAACATAAAACCACATACCTCAGTTTGGTGTGGATGCCACTATGCTACCGGCTAGCTTTATTGTATGCTCTTATTTCTTTCAATGAATACTTATCAAAACAGCTGTAACTATGGGATCTGTCTCATTCTGGACTTCTGAAGACCTTCTGGACAATATTGTCTTAAGATCCTCATTGAAGTATTCAATATTGAAAGGCCTAGAGAAAGTGGATATGGAGAGGATGTTTCCAATAGTGGGGGAGTCTGGGACCAGAGGGCACAGCCTCAGAATAGAAGGACATCCCTTTAGAACAGAGAAGAAGAGGAATTTCGGTAGCTAGGCGGTGGTGAATCTGTGGAATTAATTGTCACAGACTGCTGTGGAGACCAAATCATTGGATATACTTAAAGCATAGGTTGATAGGTTCCTGATTAGTAAGGGCATCTAATTGAACTAATTGACTTGTATGAATATAAGGTAAGGAGTCTTTATATGTGATTTAGCTTAATGTATTGACATATATATTTTTTGCCTGTACTCTATATTTGTATAAATAAAAAATATTGAAAGAGTAAGGGCATCGAAGGTTACGTGCAGAAGGCAGGAAAATGAGGCTGAGGGAAAATATATCAGCCATGATATGTATATCAGCCAGAGCAGACTTGATGGGCCAAATGGTCTAATATCACTCCTATATCTTTTGCTCTTATTAAGACATGAACCGTTCTGGTTATTGGAATTTGCAATTTTTCACTGTGTGTTCATCCTATGGGATATGCATATTTAGTGTGGATCTGTGTGACCAGGTTAATTGATTTTTGGTTAGTCAGGGCATCATGGGCGGGAGGAGAGAGAGCACCGCACCACGCGCGTGCGCTGCCCTCCAGTGAAAAGTGATATCATATCTGTTAAATAGGGGCCGTGGACAATTCTGATTTGATGGAGAATGGATGTGAAAGCACAGAGGAACATCTGGAGAAATTTCTGAAACGCTTGTTCGCTGCTGTCATTACTGTGTGGTCGGGAATCTTTCGGAGGGTAGGCCTCAAAATCCCCGGCTTTGCCTGCTTTTGGCGAACGAGGTTGAGGTCGAATTGTTCGGACAGAGATGGCGCTCAGTACTCGGTGTCAGAGAGCTGATCAGAGCTCGAAGTTTTCGGATGACTCAGAGTTGGACTGTGGTCGGCATGGCAGGGAGAGTTTTTCTTCCTTCTCCCGTCTGCGTGAGACGTGGGACATTTGAGAGACTTTGAACTTTTACTGTACTCATGGACTTCTTCATCAAGTTATGGTATTGTTGCACTGTTGTAACTATATATTACAATTATGTGGTTTTGTCAGTTTTTTCAGTCTTGGTCTGCCTTGTGTTTTGTGATATCACACCGAATGCATGCATTACTAAATGACAATAAAAGAGGACTACGTGTCTTCATAATCTAATCAAAGGTTATTTGGAGAAGGCAGGAGAAAAGAGTTGGCAGGGTAATGAATCAGCCATGTTTGAATGGTGGAACAGACTCGATGGGTTGAATGGCCTAATTCTGCTCCTTTGTCCTATGATCTAAATTAGATTTTGGTCATAAATAAGCATTTAGTTCAGGTATAGTCATTTAGTTACATAGTGCGGAAAAAAGCCCTTCAGCCCAACTCATCCATGTTGACCAAATGCTACCTGATCCCATTTGCCTGCTTTTGGCCCATATTGCTTAAAACCTTTTCTATCCATGTACCTGCCCAAAGGTCTTCTAAACATCTTTGGAGCAAAGGAGAATGCGGTTGAAAGGGCTAGTAAATCAGCAAAGATGAAGTGGTGAGCAAACTCGAAGGGCCGAATGGCCTGATTTTGCTCCTGTGTCTTATGGTCTTTTAGCATGTGAACATAAGGTAACTTTGATGGGAAATAACCAGATCATTATTGGCCCAGGACTCTCTCCCCAATCCAGCATCAGGAGGGCGTGGCATTGTCAGATGCACCAACTGAATTATTTATAAATTCCCAAAGCAATGATGTCAATATTTTTGCACAGAATAAAGCAATATAGGCAGCAGACAATTTGAGCACAACATGTTCTCATGGATAGTAGTGCGGTCACTTGAGTCAAATATAATGCTCTCCTAAGGCAGGGTTTCGCAACCTTTTTTATGCCATGGACCCTTACCATTAACCAAGGGGTCCATGGACCCCAGGTTGCAGACATCCCACTTCTCCCGGAAGCTTCGGGAATCTCCCGCATATTGATGGCAGCTCTCTGATGCCCGCAAATTATATACAATATCCCGGATATCGTTTTTTTTGAGAGGGAGAGGGAGAGGGAGAGGAAGAGGGAGAGGAAGAGGAAGAACGAGAGGGAGCATCCTGATTGGTCTCTCTTCGTGCTAAGTAGACCTATCAGTTTTCTCTGTGGGCGGGCTTTGCAGTCGACCTCAAAAATAATGACAGTGTTGCTCGCTACACTGTTTCCAACAGCACCTTTTCTATTGCCCATGGTGGGTTAAAATGTAAAAGACATGTTGAGGTGAGTTTAAAAGGTGTCATTCGTTCATTAGCTTAGCTAACGTTACTTAAACTAGCTGGCTAGCTGCTAAGGAGCTACTCTATTGATGTCCTACGTGATGAGGCCAAACTCCCTGTAGACTTGCTTAAAGTTGTAATAGAATAAAAAAAAGACTCCATGATAATATAATATAATACAAGTACATATTTAACATCACATTTTCTGCATATACTCAACTTGGTTTACAGATTAGACAAAATCACTAAACAAAGTATTACCTACACCCTTGGAGGTCGACCGGGGTGGGGGGGGGGGATATGGGGTGGCGGGGGTGCTACCTCCCTGAAATGAGTTTTTGCAGGGATGTCTGAGGTTGGGAACCCCTGTCCATTGGTGGGTCCTCAGGTGGCTGTAGAGGCCAATCCAGGATGCACATGTTCTGACGCAGTGTGGGCACGAGTAAGTGGTGGCTCTGGTTAGTGGTTGGGTCTTTTAGTTGTTCAGTCTCTCCTTCCTCAGATGTCACTTGTTCTCTGCGGCAAAGCAGAAGTCATTCTCATGCAGCACAGCTCCCTCTTGAACAGATTTCCTCCAGGTATATCTATTGAATGCAACGTCTTCCTGGTTTTCAGATATAATGTTGAATTTCTTCAGACGGACGTTGATCTTATCTTTGAAGCACTTACTCTGTCCACCAGTGACATGCTGACCTTCCTTTAAGTGGGAGTAAAGGATCTGCTTGGGGGCGATATGAGAAAGACACGGCTGCCTTGACAAGTACTTACAAATACTGAAGCCATGCCAGCCACAGAACTCAGCAATAGTGGTGCTGAATTGGAACCCTTCACTGTGGGGACAGGAGTCAAACAGGGCTACATCACTGCACCCACCCTATTCATTGTTGCCATCCTTCATCTCATTGTCCAAGACCTGCCACACAAATTGTGATGTGACGTTAATTAAAAATAAAGATAGCTTTATTTGTCAAACGTACATCGAAACATTCTGTGAAATGGTTTATTTGTCTTAACGACCAACACAGATTGAGGAAGAAAAGTGATAATAAATGACTTTGGCCGTGGAATGAGGGGTGGCCTCATTGAAGCCTATCCAATGTTGAAAGGCCTTGACAGAGTGGATGTGGAGAGGATGTTTTCTACAGTGAGGAGTCCAGGACCAGAGGACACACCCTCAGAATAGAGGGGTGTCCTTTTAGAATGGAGATGAGGAGAAATTTCTTTAGGCAGAGAGTGGTGAATCTGTGGAGTTTATTGCCACAGGCAGCTGTGGTGGTCGAGTCATTGGGTCTATTTAAGTCAGAGGTTGATAACGTTTTGATTGATCAGGACATGAATGGACAAAGGTAGAAGGCAGGAGATTGGGGCTGAGACGGAAAATGCATCAGCCATGGTGAAGTGGCAGCACAGACTCGCTGGGCCAAATGGCCTAATTCTGCTCCTATATCTTATGGTCTTATGGTTTTATAGAATGATTGTTGGTGCCAAACGGGGTCATTTGAGTATCACAGAAACTGTTGACCTCCTGGTATTTCGCACACAACAATTTCTTTACAGAGAGTGGTGTAGAAAACAAAAAACAAATCCAGTGAATGGCAGTTCTGTGGGTGAAAATGCCTTGTTAGTGAGAGGTCAGAGGAGATTGGCCAAACTGATTCAATTTGACAGGAAGATGACAGAACTCAAATAAATATACACATAACAACAGTGGTGTGCAAAAGAGCATCTCTAAACGCACAATGCGTTGAACCTTGAAGCAGACAGGCTACACAGCAGAAGACCACAAACACATACACTCAATGTCCATGTTATTATGTACAGGTGGTTCCTAATAAAGTGGCTACTGAGTGGATGGCTTACTTATTCAATGTAAGAGAGCAGATAGCAGGAAACCAGCAGAGAGCCAGTTTGCTTCACATTTGTCATCGGGAAAATATTAGCAGTTAAAGAATGTATATCCGAGCTCTTGGAAAAGATCAAAGCAATTAGGCATGTTAGCTGACATGTGTGAAAGGGAAATCATGTTTGACCAACTTATTAGTGTTTCTGAAAAAGTAACACGTGCTATGGACTAAGGGGACTGAGAGTCTGCACTATATTTCGATTTCCAGAAGGTGTTTGATAAGGCGCCATATCAAATGCTGCAGCTTTATTGCAGAAGGAGAAGAACCTTGTGTGTAGGAGGTAACATATAGTATATTGTCATCACCGGCAAGATGTAATGAGCGTGTGCTACAAGTGTTGTAGCTGTGGCTGTAACGCTGAACAATTTATGTAAAAGATCTGGATGAAGGCAACGAAGATCTGGTTGCTAAATCTGTTGATGACTGAAAGCTGGGTAGCAAAGTAATGGACTCACTCTCAAAGACTTTACAATTCATGTTCTCAGTATTATTTATTAACTATTTATTTATTTATTATTATTTTTTGTATTTGTAGTCTGTCTTTTGCACGTTGCTTGTTTGTCGGTCTTTGGTGTAGCTTTTCATTGATTCGATTGTATTTCTTTGTTCTACTGTGAATGCCTGCAAGAAAATGAATCTCAGGGTAGTATATGGTGACGTGCACTCGATAGAGTGGATATGGAGAGATCTTTCCTATGGTGGGGGGGGGGGAGAAATCTAGGGCCAGAGGGCACAGCCTCAGAATACAGGGACGACCACTTGGAATGGAAGTGAGGAGGAATTTCTTTTTATCCAGAGGGTGGTGAATCTGTGGAATTTGTTGCCCCAGGCGACTGTGGAGGCCAAGTCTTTGTGTATATCTAAGGCAGAGCTTGATAGGTTCTTGATTAGTCAGGGCATCAAAGGTTATGGGGAGAATGGAATCGCAAGGGATAATAAATCAGCCATGATGGAATGGAAGAGCAGACTTGATGGGCCAATTGGCCTAATTCTGTTCCTATATCTTATGACATTCAGAAGTTGACACTTTTTCACTGCACTCCGCCCCCACCATTCCCAACACCCTGTGTTCCTGCTCTCCATTCCACATTGACAAATACAGTACTGTGCAAAAGTCTTAGGCATCCTAGCTATGTCAATGTGCCCAAGACTTTTGCGCAGTACAGTAAGCCCCAAGGAATAAAGATCTAACTTGGTGAACCTTTCCCTATTAACTCAGATGCTCTAGCTATGACAACAACATCATAAATATTTCCTGCACTATTCCAGATCATTCTATTACAAGGTGACCAAAGCTCTACACATTACTCTGTCCAGCCTCACCAGTTGCTTATACAACCACTCAGTGCCCTAAATGATGAAGGCCTGCATGCCAAATGCCATCTTTTCGTCACCATGTCTACCTGTGACACTGCAGTCACCTTGGTCGGCAGAGATGTGTTGGGTTGAAGGGCCTGGTTACCATAAGACCATAAGGTATAGGAGAAGAATTGGGCCATTTGGCCTATCTAGTCGGCTCCACCATTTCACCATGGCAGATCCATTTGTAACACACTTTCTGGGCTGGTATGCAAACTTGACTCGGCTTTGCGATTGACTGTGGGACTCAGTGGTGAGGAGGCCACCTTTCAAAAAAATGTATACGTCTAGGGTCGGTATCACTTGGGATTCAACCAAATGGAAGAAGCCTCGATTTGACTGAATGCTGTGTAAATACTGCCCATACACTATTGTCGGTTGGCAAGAAAATAACAGATTGTACACCTCGTAAAATTATAAAGAAAGTATATTTACAAATTTCAGCTGTATCGAACAGTAAGAGAAAAAAAAATAATAGAAGGGCCCATTACAGTTAAACCAGTCCAATGCGCACGTAAAGTTGGAGCTCATCCTGGAGTTTTCTTTATTCACGTGTTGGACCCACAGTCTGTGTAAAAGCACACACCACATTCCGAACGTTGCTCAAAATCCATCTTGAATAAATGGGCTCTCTCTTGGGAGTATTGTCCCTTTCTGATTGGAGCCATTCATCTGCACAAAGCACTTTCTGCCACAGGGACTTGCCTTCCAACGCCATTCTGCGGCATCTTCCCTTATCCGCTGCTCTCGCCAAAAGCCCCCCAAACCAGACTACTGCTCTTCAGAAAACCTTTTCCCATAGTTCTCCAGAAACTTCTCCCACATCCCACAAACCTAATTGGCTGACACACATTCCTAAATTGGACAACATATCTTTAGCGGAAGCCAAAACATGGTTCACTGCTTTTACAGAAAGCGGCTAATATAAACTACTTCACAACATAGCAGGGTATTACACATTTTCACTCTCAGCCCCAATCTCCTGCCTTCTTTCCTATTTCCCTTCATGCCCTGACCAATCAACAGACATCCCAACCTGCAAAAACTCATTTCAGGGAGGTAGCACCATCAATTTGCAGGAGACTTCCAGGACAGGTGGAATGATTGCAATAGAGTAGCTCCTTAGCCGCTAGCCAGCTAGTTTAAATAATGTTAGTTATGCTAATGAATGAATGACACCTGTTAAACTCACCTCAACATGTCTTTTACAGTCTTAACCCACCATGGGCAATAGAAAAGTCACTGTTGCAAACAGTGCAGCGAGCAGCACTGTCATTATTTTGACCCCTATTAGGCAGGGGTACACTTTAGTGTAGACTGGGGTGACGTACGTTTTATATTTTCTTTTTTTGGAACTCTCTGCCACACTGACTTTTTTTGGAACTCTCTCGCTCGTGGTCGCTCTCACTCGCGCTTGCTTTCTCGCTCTTGCTCTCACTCTCACTCTCTCCCGCTCTCTCGTGCTTGCTTTCTCGCTCTCACGCTTGCTTTCTCGCTCTCTCTCGTGTTTTCTCTCTTGCGCTTACTTTCTCGCTCTCACTCTCTCTCGTGCTTGCTTTCTCGCTCTCACTCGTGGTCGCTCTCTCTCGCGCTTGCTTTCTTGCTCTTGCACTCGCTCTCTCGCTCTCTCTCGCGCGTTCTCTCACGCTCGCTCTCAAAAAAATCAATTTCTGGGAAATTGTATATAATTTGCAGGCATCAGGGAGCCACTATTAATTTGCGGGAGACTCCTGGACCTTCCGCGAGAGGTGGGATGTCTGAATCAAGAATCTATCAACCTCTGCTTTCAATATACATAAAGACCACCTCCAAAGCTGCCTGTGACAAAGAATTCCACAGATTCACCCCACTCTGGCTAAAGAAATTCCTCCTCAACTTCATCCTGAAAGGATGCCCCTCTATTCTGAGGCTGCGTCCTCTGGTCTTAGACTCTCCCAGCATAGGAAATGTCCTCTCCGTATTGTTCTGTGACTTGAGGTGCTGGTGACGTGTAGATTTTTCCCTCCTGCTACATCCTAATTCTGCCTTCTTCCCCCTTCCTTTTCAGTCCTGATGAAGGGCTCCTGCCCAAAACATAGGCTGTTTATTTCCTTCCATACTTGCTGCCTGACCTGTTGAGTTCCTCATGCATTTTGAGTGTGTGTGTGTGTTGCGCAAGATTTCTAGCATCTGCAGAATCTCTTGTGACTAGGAGTATTGGAAAGTTGCCTGCGCATGTTAGGCCATAGGGCCTCATTCTGTGCTGTAGACCCTAAACTCAGTCTCAGAGTCCTTGGAAAAGCATTTCCGATGAGCTGACTCACCCTTTGTCGGCTGGAGCTGGGAGGAAGGACAGACTCTCACCCACATAAATAAAGGAGCACAGCGTGGAATGCAAAGCCCGGAGATTGGCTGGTTTAAATTTAAATCAGGCTGCTGTTGATGACGGAGTCTCGGAGCTGGGAAGTGCGGCAGGCAGGGAAGAGAGAGAGGGGAATGGCCAGCACTGGCAAGTGGCCACCGCTCTGCTAAAGAAAGCGAAATAAGCCAAAGGCAAACTGTCAGACAGTTTACTGAATTGTTATCCGCATTCGCACAGCAGATTAATTACTCCAGTAAAACCAGGATAGTGTTTACTCTGGCGTGAAGCCAGCACAAATCACTGGGATGCAGAGAGGGGTTGCACTGATAGAGATCACACGACTTTGCAGAGAAATCACTGCCGAGTCTTTCAAAGAGACCTCCTCTTGGCTTGGCTGAGTTGAGATGTTACCAGCATTACCCAGTATGCACTCGAAGGCCTGTCTCCTCCCTCCAGGCACATCCTGCCATTAGTCAGGGAAAACCATTCACAGATGTCTGTAATTGATGCCAACTGTGAACTTTCAGATGTTCCTCATGATTGTGTTTATTGTGCTGTTTGTGGCGCCAAAAACAGGAAAACAGATGTAACTCAGTTCTTGCTCCCACCAATAAGACATGCCCAGCTCTCGCCTTTTCCATTAGACCATAAGGCACAGGAGCAGAATTAGGCCAGTTGGCCCATCAGTCTGCTTCACCATTCCATCATGGCTGATTTATTTTCCCTCTCAATCCCATTCTCCTGCCTTCTCCCCATAACCTTTGATGCCCTGACTAATCAAGAACCTATCACCCTGCACTTTAAATATACCCAATGACTTTGCCTCCACAGCCATTCGTGGCAATGAATTCCACAGATTCACCATCCTCTGGCTAAGGAACTTCCTTCTCATCTCTGTTCTAAATGGACATCCCTCTTTCCTGAAGTTGTGCCCCCTGGCTAGAGACTCACCCACTAGAGCAGGGGTTCCCAACTTGAGGTCCACAGACCCCTTGGTTAATGGTATCAGTCCATGACATAAAGAAGATTGGAAATCCCTACAGTACAGGAAACATCCTCTTCATACCCACTCTATGTAGACCTTTCAATATTCAATAGGTTCCAATGAGATCCCCCCTTCTTTTTCTAAACTCCAGCGAGTAGAATCCCAGAGCCTTCATATGCTGCTCATATATTAACCCTTTCCTTCCTGGAATCACTTTCCATTAGGCCACCCCTCCAATATCCACTCAGTTGTACCGTTGATCCAAACCATGCATTATACGGGTGACTCTGCAGCACAGTAGTTAGTGCGAATGTAGAAAGTCCTTAGTGATAGTGTTGGGAATTGAACACTAATCGCTGGTGCTGTGAAGTTTTGCCCTAATCACTGTGCTACTGTGCCTCCTCCACCAGACCTCTCAACCTTCTCATATTGAGTAATTCTTCTTGTTTTATTTCTTCAGTAATTTCCTCTCTGTTTTTGTAACACCCACAAAATGCTGGAGAAACTCAGCAAGTCAGTCGTCAGAGGGAATGAACAGTCATGGTTTCAGGCCACTCCTGTCAGGGAGGAGGCTACGTAGCCTCCATGTCAGGACCACCAGACTCAAATTCAGTTACTTTCCCCAATTAGTAAGGCTGATCAACATCTGCACCCACTGAGCCACCCCTCCAGACCCCAACCTCCACTACTTTATTATTTCCTGTCTGTCACCTTATGTACTCGCTCCTGTGCTTAGCATCACTTTATAAACATACAGTCAATTCATGCATATAAGCTATCTTATGTATTTATATTCACTGTTTTTTTATTATTATTGTTGAGTTCTTTATCTTGTGGTGTGTGTTTCATTTGTGCTACGTTAAGAATTATTATATTCTCCTTTACACTTGGAAATAATTTTAAACAATCTTGAATCCTCCATCAGTACTAGGTAATCATCAATGGCCAGAAATGTCAACACTTTATTCCTTTCCGTAGATGCTGCCTGAGCTACTGAGTTCCTCCAGCATTTTGTGTGTGTTGCTCTGGATTTCCAGCATCTGCAGAATTTCTTGCATTTGTTAGGACGGTGAGTTTTTGGGGATTCCAAGACATTCCAGGAGATTTGGCTGTGACTCAGTGGTAGACTTGGCGAAAACACCCCCTTAGCACGTCAGGAACTACTGTATCGAAATATCCTATTACTGCCAGAGGGCAGGTCAACAGGAGCAGATAGGAAAATAGTTCAGCTTGAGATACATTTTTTAATCGAAACTTACAGTGAAATGTGTAGTTTGCATTAACAACGAGCACAGCCTGAGCCTAGCTTCACTTTAGGGACATACAATCAATGTATATAAGCTATTTTCTGCCATTATTTTTATTCTGCATTTTTTTTAATCATTGTGTTTTTTATCTTATTGTGTGTTTTTCTGGTGTTGCATTGGATCTGGAGTAACAATTATTTTGTTCTCCTTTACACTTGAGTACTGGAAATGACATTAAGTAATCTTGAATCTAAACCCAAGGTCGTGATTATGGAACTAAGTTTGGGAGCTAGTTAGCAAAAGTATTTGTGATTTGGATACTTACGGTGAAGTCAACTGCAGGAACCATATTAGTGAAATTGTTCCTCCCCTCTGTAGAATCCTTAATTGAGAGCTGGAGTGAGACAATGCTTTGAAGAATCATTTCAGAAGAGTGGGGATTGATTAGTAACTGCACACTTCATTAACTCTGCACTTTTTCGATCGCATTAATTGGAAATTCTATCCTAATTTTCAAGTGCGAAGTGTCAGTGCGATGAATAAAATATGCTGAAATTAGCATCAGATACCTTTGGTTCAGCTGGAGCTCTGGCACACCAGGTTGATGGTGATTCAAATCAAAATTGCTCAGGGCGTAAGGCAGTGAATTCCACACCCAGCTGTGAATGACGTAGATTTACTGCCAACCCATTTCTCTCAGACTCTCCACCAAGCTTTTAGACAATAAGGCATAGGAGTAGAATTAGGCATTCAGCCCATCAAGTCTACTCTGTCATTCTATCATGGCTGATTTATTATCCCTCTCAACCCCATTCTTCTGCCTTCTCTCCGTAATCTTTGACGCCCTCACTATTCAAGAATCTATCAGCCTCTGCTTTAAATATGCTCAATGACTTGGTTTCCAGAGCTGGCTGTGACAACAGATTCCACAGATTCACCACCCCTCTGGCTGAGGAAATTCCTCCTCATCTTTAAATGGATACTCCTCTATTCCAATGCTGTGCCCTCTGGAACTAGACTTACCCACAATTGAAAACATCCTCTCCGCATCCGCTTTAGCTAGGCCTTTCAATATTCCATAGGTTTCAATGAGATCGTTCACCCCCCCGCCCCCCCCCAATTTCTTCTAAACTTCAGCCAGTACAGGCCCAAAGCCATCAAACGCTTCTCATGTGTTAACCCTTTCATTCTCATGCACCTCCTCTGTAAGTTCTCCAATTCCAATATATCCTTTCTTAGCTAAGTGGTCTAAAACTGCTCACGATACTCCAAATGCAATCTTCCTTTCTTTTTTAATCTTTTTATTAATTTTCAAATGCATAAACATAGCACAATACCAGTACGAAGAGATTGGGATTACATTATTGGTAATTAACATATGCAAATAAAAACTACAGATAATACAGGTATATTGGGGCTCCCAAACTCTTCATATAATTAAACATAAGAAAAAAATGAAAAAATATCAAGGGGAAAAAACACCAATTAGGGGAAAAAAAAATAAACTAACTGAACAGAAACTAAACTAAACAAAACTAAACAAATGCAATCTGACTGCATTGTTGAAACAAATACTCAGGAGTGAGCAACAACACTGGAACCCAGTGTGACCTTCTGCTGCCTGTAGCCCATTGAATTCAAGGTTTGACATGTTGGAGCATTCAGAGATGCTGTTCTGCACACCACTGGTGTGAGTTGCTGTTGCCTTCCTGTCAGTGTGAATCGTCGGTCCATTCTCCTCTGACCTCTCTCATTAAAAAGGCATTTGCACCACACAGAACTGCCGTTCACTGGATATTTTTGCACCATTCTCTGTAAAGTCTAGAATATTGAGCACAAAAATCCCGAGAGATCAGCAGTTTCTGAGGTACTTAAACCACCCCATCTGGCACCTACAGTCATTCAACGGTCAAAGTCACTTAGATCACATTTCTTCCCCATTCCAATGATTGGTCTGAACAATAACTGAACATCTTGACCATGTCTGCATGCATTGAGTTGCTGCCACATGAATGGCTGATTAGATATTGGCATTAATGAGCAGGTGTACAGCTGTAACTAATAAAGTGGCCACTGAAAGTACGTCCATATTCTCATTTTCGTTTATTGCATTATTAATTTATTTCTGTAATTTGCAGTATTTTTATGCCTTTGTACTGTACACTGTCCTGAAACAACAAACAATATGTCATATAAATCAGTGATAATAATCCTGATTCTATTTTATCAGTGGGGGGTGGGTGGGTCTGAGCTTTCAGTTTGAGGATTGACTGCCCCGTCTCTACTTCTTGATTTAGAAAACTATCATTAGGACCCTTGATGAGATGTAAAACTTCCTTTATCAGCATAGTGTAGCAACACTATGGGCTTTGGTTTGTTATTGTTTGCCTTGTGAACTTCCTTGTAAAAATGGAGTACAATTTTGGATTAAATTATGCACTTTTTGTGAATGTTGCTTATCTGATATCTGTGCCCCTGAAGCTGTTACAAATAAGTTTTTCATTGCACCCCCGCAAAATGGTCACTTTATGGACACGTGATCAACATATGCATATAGGCTATCTTATAGAGCATATACAGAAGGGTACAGCAATGTTGTGAAAACCCAATTAAATTAGTAATCAAATGGTTAACTGATCTAGTTAACCATTCCATTCCCCTCACATTCCATTTCATTTCCCTCACATTCATGTGCCGATCTAAACGTCTCTTTAAATATCTAACATATCTGCTTCTACCACCACCCCAGGCAGTGCATTCCACCCATACACCCACCATTCTCTGTGTGAAAAAAGTGCCCCGTGCATCTGCTTTGAAATTGCACCCCTCACTCTAAATCAGAGGTTCCCAACCCAGGGTCTACAGACCCCTCGGTTAATGGTAGGAATCCAAGTCATTAAAAAAAGTCGGGAACCCCTGCTTTCAATGCATACTTGCTGGTATTAGGCCGTTCAATCCTTGGAAAAAGATACTATCCGTCTACTCTATCTGTGTCTCTCATATCCTTATCGACCTCTATCAGATCTCTCCTCAGCCTCCACTGCTGCAGAGAAAACAGCCCAAGTTTGTTCAACCGCTATGTCAATGATAGCACATGTCCTCTAATCGAGACATCATCGTATCAAAAACCTTTTTCGCACTTCTCCAATGCCTCAACATCCTTCCTATAACGGGGTGACCACAAGTATACACAATACTCCAGATATGGCCTAATTTTGGGTTGTATTTATATTTATTGTGTTTTTGTTAATATTGTGTTCTTTATTTTATTCTGTTTCTTCGTGCTGCATCGGGTCTGGAGTAACAATTACTTCATTCTCCTTTACACGTGTGTACTGGAAATGACATTCAACAATCTTGAATGTACTTGTGTACTTGACAATAAACTCCACCTTGACTTTAATATGTCCCTAGCACATGGAGGAAGGCTGTTTGATCCACGATGTACTCTGTCCCTTTCCCCTTTATGTTTTTCCCTGTAAGCCTATATATTTGTGCCAGTCCAAACACCACATAGGAAAACTTGGGCCTTTGGGTCAAGTTCCATTCTGAATGCAGCTGGGAGAGCCACTGCCTCACGTCCCTCTTGACTGACTTATTTTCCCTCTCAACCCAATTCTCCTGCCTTCTCCTGTAACATTTGATTCCCTTATTAATCAAGAACTTATCACCCTCTGCTTTAAATAGACTTGGTTCCAGCACCATCTGTGGCAATGAATTCCACATATTCATCGCCCTTTGGCTAAAGAAATTCCTCCTCATCTCTGTTCTAAAAGGACATCCTCCTACTCTGAAATTGCACCCTCTGGTCCTAGACTCCCTGTGGTAAACCATATATATGTTGTAACTGGGTTAACTGTCTGGACACACCCCTCTGCTGACTGCCCCTGTGGCTCCTCCCACAGACCCATGAATAAAGGTGATTTCGCCTTGCCCCTCCCCCTCAGTGCGGGGGCAGACACTCAGCATGGAAGTCGTATTGTACTGCGAATAAAAGCCTTTCAGTATTTACCCTACTTCTGTCTTTTGGAGTTATTGAAGGTGCTTCACTCCCCCACTATAGGAAACATTCTCTCCACATCCACTCTATCTGGACCTTTCGATATTTGATAGGTTTCAATTAGACACCCCCCTCGTTTCTCTAAAGTCACTTGAGTACAGGCCCAAAGCCATCAAACCCACCATCAACTCTGCTCTCTAACGCATCTCCCCCATTTCATGCGCATCTGCTCTCACTTCATCCTCTCTTCACCCCACTAGGAATAGGGTTCCCCCGGTCCTCACCTACCACCCCACCAGCCTCCGGGTCCAACATATTATTCTCCGTAACTTCTGCCACTTCCAGCGGGATCCCACCACTAAGCACATCTTTCCCTCCCCCCCCCCCCACTTTCCGCAGGGGTCGCTCCCTTCGTGACTCCCTTGTCCACTCATCCCCCTCCATCCCTCCCAACTGATCTCCCTCCTGGCACTTATCCTTGTAAGTGGAACAAGTGCTACACATGCCCTTACACTTCCTCCCTTAGCACCATTCAGGGCCCCAGGCAGTCCTTCCAGGTGAGGTGGCACTTCACCTGTGAGTCGGCTGGTGTGATGTACTGCATCCGGTGCTCCTGATGTGGCCTTCTATATATTGGCGAGACTCGACGCAGACTGGGAGATCGTTTTGCTGAACACCTACGCTCTGTCCACCAGAGAAAGCAGGATCTCCCAGTGGCCACACATTTTAATTCCACATCCCATTCCCATTCTGATATGTCTATCCACGGCCTCCTCTACTGTAGGGATGAAGCCACACTCAGGTTGGAGGAACAACACCTTATATTCCATCTGGGTAGCCTCCAAATTGATGGCATGAACATTGACTTCTCTAACTTCTGCTAGTGCCCCATCTCCCCCTCGTACCCCATCCGTTATTTATTTATATACACACATTCTTTCTCTCTCTCTCCTTTTTCTCCCTCTGTCCCTCTGACTATACCCCTTGCCCATCCTCTGGGTTTTCCCCCCCCTCCCCCCTTTCCTTCTCCCTGGGCCTCCTGTCCCATGATCCTCTCGTATCCCTTTTGCCAATCACCTGTCCAGCTCTTGGCTCCATCCCTCCCCCCCCCCCCGTCTTCTCCTATCATTTTGGATCTCCCCCTCCCCCTTCCACTTTAAAATCTCTTACTAGT
Source organism: Mobula hypostoma (assembly GCF_963921235.1). NCBI lineage: Eukaryota > Metazoa > Chordata > Chondrichthyes > Myliobatiformes > Myliobatidae > Mobula > Mobula hypostoma. The sequence goes on along the minus strand of NC_086110.1, from coordinate 73,156,742 downwards.
CTTCCTTCAGTTAGTCCTGACGAAGGGTCTCAGCCCCAAACGTCGACTGTACCTCTTCCTCTAGATGCTGCCTGGCCTGCTGCATTCACCAGCAACTTTGATGAGTGTTGCTTGGATTACCAGCATCTGCAGAATTCCTCGTGTTTATGTTCTTCATTGTTGAACACTTTCATTGCTGGGATGATATTGGTAGGGTGAACGGCCACTCTTAAGTTATCCTTAGTATGTAGATGGTCAAGTGATGAGACTAAAACAGGAACCCAAGAAAGCGCAGAAGCTGGAACCTGGAGCAACATAGAGTCTGCTGAAGGAAGGTGGAGTAGGGTAAAGGGTAACATTGAGGGATGAAGGGCCCGTACTTGTACTGTTCCATGTCATCCCATTGAGAAACATCTGTGGGAGGACAGCAATTGTCAACGTTTCATGTTAAGACCTGCATCAGACCCACAGAATATTTCTTTAAATTAAATTAATTAATTTATTTAGAGATACCACACAGAACAGGCCCTTCCAATCCCTTCGAGCTGCTCCACCCAGCGACCCACCGATTTACCCCCCAGCCTAATCACCGGAGAATTTACAATGACCAGATACCCGACTAATCAATACACCTTTGGGCTGTGGGAGGAAACCAGAGCACCTGGAGGAAACTCATGCACACACAGGAAGGAACAAATGAACTTGCTTACGGAGGTTGCTGGAATTGAACTCCAAACTCCAGAATGCCCCGAGCTGTAATAGCGTTCCCCTAAAGCTACACTACTGTAGCGAATGTAAATGGGTGATTGATGTGCGGTACAGACTCAATGGGCTGAAGGGACTGGCTTGATGCTGTGTGAATCCGCGACCGCGACAACGAGCGGATAATGAATTGACTTCACTAGGTGGGCCACACGATGTCACCTGGGTGGGAAGAAGAATGAATGCAGTGTTGTGCAGTAGCACAACAGCTCAAGTTGTGACTGTCACAATAGCTTCTTTTGGATGCCAGTCAGCTGGGCAATGACTATGATTAATGATAATATAATATGCACCAGTACATTGTAATCTAGCACTGAAAGTGTGTTACTTTTCCAATGATTCCTTTCACTCCCTGTCAGCCGCCTTTATTAAGAAACTTATCTTGAATCACAGTGCTAAGCAATAAAAATAGAACACGGAAACCAGCATGGAAATAGTGCAGATCCTGGCTCTGCTGCTGACTTAACAGAACAGGACAGCACAGGACCAGGCCACTCAGCCCCCAGTTTCTTTCCTTATTGAGATACAGTATGGAATACGCCCTTGCAGCCCTTCAAGCCGTACTGCCCAGCGACGCCTGATTAAACCGACCCCCAACATGGGACAACCTACAATGAGGAATTAACCAATTGAACCGAGGAATGAAACAGGAGCACCCAGAGAAAACCCTTGCACTCAGCAAACTTCTTATAGAGGACACCGGGATTCAACTCCAGACTCTGGCACCCCAAGCTGTAATGGTGTGGCGCAAATGCTATGGTGCCAGGGAGCATGTCTGCGCCGAACATGATGCAGAATGAAACTATTTCATTTTTGCCTGTACGTGATCCCTCCATTCCCCGTCTATTCATGTGTCTAACTTATTAAAAACAGTGGAGGGCAATCTTGTCCCCATAAAGTCACTCAGATTCCTTCCCATCCAGAAGCCGTGGATTAACCATGAGGTCTGTAATCTGTTGAGGGCCACATCAGAATTATTCATGCGTGACAACCAAATAAGAAACAACAGGTCCAGGTACGATCTCTAGAAAGCCATCTCACATGTGAAATGACAACCTGTCTGCAACAGGGCTTGAATGTTGTCAGCACCTACAAAGTGAAACCAAGTAACATAGGTAACACTAAAGCCTCTTTCCCAGATGACCTCAATGCCTTTTAAACTGCTTCAGTCGTCAAAACCTGGCTGACACCTTCACGAGCTTTCACACCCCCCGACGATGCTATGCTTTTAGTCCATAACACCATCAGACATAGAAGCAGAATTAGGCCATTCAGCCCATCAAGGCTACTCCACCATTTTATCATGGCTGATCCCGGACCCCACTCAACACGTACACCTGCTTTCTCACCATATCCTTTGCCCTGACCAATCAGGAAACCATCAGCTTCTGTCTTAAATATACGCACAGTCTTGGCTTCCACCACAGTCTGTGGTAGAGAATTCCACAGATACACTGCTCTCTAGTTTAAAAAAAAATCCTCCTTACCTCTGTTCTGAAAGGACACCCTCAATTTCAGGCTGTGACCTCTAGTTCTTGATACCCCCACCATAGGAAACCTCCTCTCCATATTCACCTTATCTAGTCCTTTCAACATTCAATAGGTTTCAATGAGATCATCCCGCATTTTCTAAATTCCAGTGAGTACAGGCTCAAAGCTGCCAAACGCTCCTCATATGGAGCAGGGTAGACAAGGAAAGGCAGTGGATGTCATTTACTTGGATTTTCAGAAGGCATTTGATAAGGTGCCAAACATGAGGCTGTTTAACAAGATAAAATCCTGTGGTGTTATAGGAAAGATACTGGCAAGCAGGGTTCCCAGAATCATCCTTGTGAACCTCCTCTGGACTCTCTCCAATGACAACATATCCTTTCTGACTAGTGTCTTATAAAGTCTCAGCATAACCTCTTTGGCTCTTATATTCTATTCTTCTAGAAATAAATGCCAACATTGCATTTGCCTCATTTATCACAGACTCAACCTGCAAATTAATCTTTTGGGACTCTTGCATGAGGACTTCTAAGTCCCTCTGCACCTCTGATGTTTGGATCTTCTCCCCATTTAGATAATAGTCCACACTATTGTTCCTCTTACCAAAATGTATTGCTGTACGTTTCCCAACACTGTATTCCATCTGCCACTTTTTTGCCCATTCTTCCAATTTTTCTGAGTCCTGTTGCAATTACATTGCTTCCTCAGCACTACCTACCCCTCCACTTATCTTCATATCATCTGCGAACTTTGCCACAAAGCCATCATTTGCATTTTCTAAATCATTGACAAACAACGTGAAAAATAGCAGTCCCAATACTGACCCCTGAGGAACACTACTACTCATCAGCAGCCAACCAGAAAATACCCCTTTTATTCCCACTTGCTGCCTCCTGCCTGTCAGACATTCCTCTATTTATTCCTGGGATTCCTGATTCCTGAGATGGCAGGACTTTCATATGATGAAAGACTGAATCGACTAGGCTTATACTCTCTGGAATTTAGAAGATTGAGGGGGGATCTTATTGAAACATCTAAAATCCTAAAGGGATTGGACAGGCTAGATGCAGGAAGATTGTTCCCGATGTTGGGGAAGTCCAGAACGAGGGGTCACAGTTTGAGGATAGAGGGGAAGCCTTTTAGGACCGAGATGAGGAAAAACTTCTTCACATAGAGAGTGGTGAATCTGTGGAATTCTCTGCCACAGGAAACAGTTGAGGCCAGTTCATTGGCTATATTTAAGAGGGAGTTATATATGGCTCTCGTGGTTAAAGGGATCAGGGGGTATGGAAAGAAGGCAGGTACAGGGTTCTGAGTTGGATGATCAGCCATGATCATACTGAATGGTGGTGCAGGCTCGAAGGGCTGAATGGCCTACTCCTGCACCTATTTTCTATGTTTCTATGTTTATGTTTCTATGCCAGTATCTTTCCTGTAACACTATAGGATTTTATCTTGTTAAGCAGCCTCGTGCTTGGTACCTTATCAAATGCCTTCTGAAAATCCACGTAAATGACATCCACTGCCTCTCCTTTGTCCACCCTATTTCTTACTTCCTTGAAGAAATCTAACAGATTTGTCAGGCAAGATTTCCCTTCACAGAAAGCATGCTGACTTTGACTTACTTAATTATTAGTCTCCAAGTACCTTAAAACCTCATCTTTAATAATAGACTCCAACACTTTCCCAACCACTGAGGTTAGGCTAATTGCACAAAAATTTCCTTTTCTTCTGCCTTCCTCCCTTCTTAAATAGTGGAGTGACATTTGCAGTCTTCTAGTCCACTGGGACCATGGCAGAATCAAGTGATTCTTAAAAGATCATGACCAATGCATGTGTTATCTCTTCAGCAACTTCTCTTAGCACTCTGGGATGTAGCCCATCTGGTCCAGGTGACTTATCCACCTTAAGGCCTTTGAGTTTGCCTAGTACTTTTCCTTCGTAATAGCAATGACACTCACTCCTGTTCCCTGACACTCACAGACCTCTGGCACATTGCTAGTGTCTTCCACAGTGAAAACTGATGCAAAGTACTTATTAAGTTCTTCTGCCATTTCTTTGTCCCCCATTACTATCTCAGCAGCATCATTTTCCAGTAGTCCAATATCAATTCTCACCTCCTTTTTACTCTTTATATGACTGAAAAAGCTTCTGGTATCCTGCTTTCCTGCTTTATATTATTGGTTAGTCTGCCCTCATAGTTCATCTTTTCCCTTTTTATTGCTTTTTCGTTGCCTTTTATTGGATTTTAAAAGTTTCCCAATCATCCAACTTCCCACTCACTTTTGCTACCTTTTATGCTCTTTCCTTGGCCTTAACTTCCTTTGTCAGCCACGGTTGCCTACCCCTGACATTTGAAAACTTCCTCTGTGGGATATATCTATCCTGTGCCTTGTGAACTGTTCCCAGAAACTTCAGCCACGTCTGCTATGCTGTCATCCACGGCTGTATCCTCCTCCAATCGACCTGGGCAAGCTCTTCTCTCATAGTCTGTGGCCGATGTGAGAGCATCCTTCAGGAGTGTGAACCCAGAGGAATCATCCAGTCCTGACAGTGTACCTAGCCAAGTATTAAGAACTGTACTGATCAGCCGCTGGAGTGTTCCCTGATACCTGTAACTTCTTGCTTCAGCAGTCTGAGGTACCCACCTGCTTCAGATAGGCTTCAATCATCCCAGTGCCTCAGGAGAACGTGGTAACCTCCCTCAATGACTATCATCCAGTAGCACTTGTATCCACTGTGATGAAGTGCTTTGAGAAGCTGGCAATGAAACATATCAATCCCTATCTGAGAAGTGACTTGGGTCCTCTCCAGTTTATGTAGTGACAGCAGGTCAACAGCAGGTGCCACCTCATTGCTCTTCACTCAGCCTTGGAACATCTAGCCAATTAAAATGCCAGGATACTCTTCACTGACTCTAGCTTAGCATTCAATACTATCATCCCCTCTAAACACTGAATCATGAAGCTTCATCACTTTGGCCTCAATACTTCTTTGACTAACTTGATCCTCAGTATCCTCACTTGCAGACCCTAGTCAGTTCTGAATGCCAACAACAAACATCTCCTCCACAAACTCCAGGTGTACTGTGCACATAGCCTCCTAATCTAATTGCTTTATATTTGAGTTTGCTGATGACACCACTGAAGAGAATCAAGAGGAGGTTTGCTAGAACGATGCTGGGAGTGAAAGGGCTGACAGATGAGGATCATTTGATGGCTCTGGGCCTCCACTCACTAAAATTTAGAGAAATGGGGAGGGATCTCATTGAAAGCTAACTTAGTATTGAAAGGCATAGACAGAGTGTATAGGGAGAGGTTGTTTCTGATAGTAGTTGAGTCTAGGACCAGAAGGCACAGACTCAGAATGGAGGAACGTCCTTTTAAAACAGGGATGAGAAGGAAATAAAAGGGTTCCCAACCTGGGGTCTACAGACCCTTGGTTAACGGTAGAGTTCCATGGCATTAAAAAAAGGTTGGGGAGTGAGGGTGCTGAATCTGTGGAATTCATAGGTACAGATGAATGTGGAGGCCAAGTCATTGGGTATATTTAAAGAAGAGGTTGGTTAGAATCTTGTTGAGACAGGACATCAAAGATTACAGGAAAAAGGCAGGAAAGTGAGGTTAAGAGGGTTAATAAATCAGTCATGATTGAATGGCAGAGCAGACTCAGAGGACTGAATGGCCTAATTCTGTTCCCCTGCCTTATGGTCTAACCTGCATTTTATTACCTTGGGTGCAGCAGAACTGAGATTCAGTGATGTCGTACATTGAGTAAATGCCATTACTGTTGAGTGCACTTGACCATGAATGATTTTCTGCTGCTGAGGCATATTGACAGTGACAGCTTACTGTCCTTTAGGCCTAATTTAAAAGTTTGTTTTCTTGTCAGTTAAAACTTCTCTACATTTTCCTTTGTTCCAGATTGAAGGTCAAATTTTGAAGGCAGAATACAAGGTTAATGGCAGCATTCTTAGCAGTGTGGAGGAACAGAGGTATCTTGGGATTCACATCTATAGATTCCTCAAAGTTGCCCTGCCAGTTGATGGGGTGCTATGTTGGTCTTCACTAGTTGGGAGATAGAGTTAAGGTAATGTTGCAGCTCTACAAAACTGTGGTTAGACCACACTTGGAATATTGTGTTCAGTTCTGGTCGCCACATTATAGGAAGAATATGGAAACTTCAGAGAGGATGTAGAGGAGATGCACCAAAATGGTCCTTGGACTAGAGAGCATGTCTTATAAGGAAAGGTAGAGTGAGCTAAGGCTTTTCTTTTTTGAGTGAAGGAGGATGAAAGTTGATTTGATGGAGGTGTATAAGTTAAGAGGCATAGATTGAGTAGACAGCCAGAAACATCTTCCCAGGGTATAAATGATAAATACAAGGAGCATAATTTCAAGGTGATTAGAGGAAATTATACAGGGAATGTCAGAAATAAGTTTTTTAAGAATTGTGTGTGGATGAAATGCCATGTCAGAGTTGGTGTTAGAGGCAGATACACCTGTGATGATAGGAAAATGGAGAGCTATGTGGGAGGGAAGGGTTAGATTGAGTTTGGAGTAAGTTGAAAGGTCAGCACAACATTGTGGGCTGAACAGCAGTATAGCACAGTACAGGCCCTGTGTTCTCTGAGGGGCTTTGGACACTGTTAAAAGACATGAGGAAGAACGTGCCTGAAAGCAAGCTACCTATTTACTGAGGGACAATTGTCAAGTCACCTCCTTTACAAAGTCTGGAGGGATTGATAAGTTATGCACTCATAATTATCCAATACCTCATGTCCTCTTCTCCTTGCTTCCGTCTGGGAGGAGGGTCAGAAGCCTGAAGGCACACACTCAATGATTCAGGAACAGCTTCTTCCCCATTTCTGAATGTCCATTGTACCCATAAACACTACCTCACTACCTCTATTCTATTTTTGTAATTTACCGTTTTTTATTTATCTACTATTATGTATTGCATTGTACTGTTGCCACAAAGTTAACAAATTTCATCTGATATGTCAGTGATATTAAATCTGATTCTGATGGCTTCCAAAGAGGGAAAGTCAATGGCATTCCAGCTTTTGAGTCCTGGGTGGACTGAAAGGCCTAGATAGAGTGGACATAGCAAGGATGTTGGGGAGCCTAGGTCCAGAAGACCTTGCCTCTGAATAGAAGGAAATCCCTTTAGAGCAGAGATGTGGATAATTTTTTTTTGGCCAGAGAATGATGAATCTGTGGAACTCATTGTCTCATATGGATCTGGAGGCTAAGTTAATGGGTATATTTAAAATGGAGGTTGAAATGCATTTGATTAGTAAGGGCATCAAAGGTTATGTGGGAAAGGCAGGAGAATTGGGTTGAGAGGGTAAATATATCAGCCATGATTGAATGGCAGAGCAGACTTATAGTCATAGTCATACTTTATTGATCCCAGGGGAAATTGGTTTTCGTTACAGGTGCACCATAATTAATAAATAGTAATAGAACCATAAATAGTTAAATAGTGATACGTAAATTATGCCAGTAAATTATGAAATAAGTCCAGGATCAGCCTATTGATCCTTGATGGGCCAAATGGCCTGAAGCTACTCCGATGTCTTTTGGTCTTCTTAAGACATGGGCAGTTCTGGTTGTTGGAAGCTGCAATTTTTCTCTGAGGATGTTATTGCAATAGAATATGCACATCTAACATGAAAACTCCAAGGTCTATGTCACCTGTTTGAAAGTGGTCACACTGTCATTGAGTCCTACAACGTGCAAACAGGGCATTGGGCCCAATATGTCCACAACAATGAATGGGCACCATCCTGGATTAAGCCTTTCTTCCAGCACTGGGCTTATAACCTCGAATGACTGGACAATTCAAGTGCCTGTGTAAGTACTTAACTAAACACTGGGAAAAATATACAAACTCCCTACAGACAGCGGCGGGAATTGACCCCAGGTTGTTGGTACTGTAAAGCATTGTGCTAACCACTATGCTACTGTGTTGTCCATTACCTGCATGCTCATGCATCCAGCAGCCTCTTAAATGCCAGATATACCATATCGCCTGCACTCAGGGAGAATGGAACCAGCTTCTCCAGTCTCTCCTCATATCTGCAATCCAGTGAAGATCCCAGTAAATGCCTCTGCAATCATGTCTTCCCACAATCTATCTGGTGCTTCGTGTAGCTCTCCAGGGGAGAAACTTACAGATAGCAGCGGAATTGAACCGAGGTCGCTGGTGATGTAAGTCATTATGATCACCACTGCACATTGCTATTATTGCTATTAATTGGTTTATTATTGTCACATGTACCAAGATAAAGAGAAAAGCTTCTCTTGCATACTGTTCATACAGATCAGATCATTACACAGTCTATTGAGGTAGAACAAGATAAGGCAATAACAATGCAGAATAATGTGTAAAAGCTGCAGTTAAACAAGTATAAAATCACAACAAGGAACTGTCCTATGCAAAAGTCATCAGGCACATATACTGTATATATCTAGCGTGTCTAAGACCTTTGCATGGTATAGTATTTGTCAAAGTAGAGTGGAGAGCGGAATTTGAAAATCTAGCAGGAGCAAAGGATGTTAGGAATGGTGAGGTTGGAGCACCAAGAGAGGGGTGTGGGGTAGGTGGCAGAGAAGGAGTGCCAGGGGCAGGAGGTGGCACGTGGAGCAGACAAACCCAGCCCCGAAACATCAGGCAACATCATTTGATTCCAAACAATTGGTTTATTGATCAATCCAGAATGTCTCTATGGTGTTTCCTGCTCCCTCCCCTCTCCTTTCCCCTCTCTCTGCCCCCTTTCCACTCTCAGTCCACAATAGAGACCCATATCAGAATCAGCTTTATCACCTCTCACGTATGTCGTGGAATTTGTTACTTTTTTGTGCAATACATAAAATTACTACAGTACTGTGCATGAAGGATTTCTGACTGAAGGTTGACTGTTTCTTCCCATCCATCATGTGGCCTTACCTGCTGAGCTCCTCCAGCACATTGTGTGTATTGCTCTAGATTTCCAGCATCTGCAGTACCTCGTGTCTATGTATATGTGCCTATAACTTTTGCACAGCACTGTTGATTGTGAGGCCAAGAGCCCATCTTATTATACAGGAGGTCCATTCAGGAGTCTGGTCACTGCAGGATAGAAACCCGAGCCTGGTGGGTATGTGGCTTTCAGGCTTTTGTATCTTCTGTCTAATGGGAGAGAGGAGAAGAGAGAATGTCCGGGATGGGTGGGGTCTTGGATTCGGCTGGTTACGGAGACAGCGAGAATTATCTGCCTCCCCTTCACGTAGACGTGACACCATCGGACTGAATATGTCAAATACCACTCTATCAAATCGATACCATTTGTACAGAGAGTGAAATATGAGAATACTGGACAATATTTTATAGATGACAGCAGTGCCCTTTAAATTTCTCTTCAGCTCTGGCTTCTCTGGAACTCAAACAAAGCGCATCAAAAAATTGAAGATTCAACTCCGTAGTCTGAGCAGTCAGGAGAAAATGAGAAGTGACAGGTTATGAAACAAAAGGAATCTTTTGCTTTTAACTGACAAAGCAAGTCCTGTCTCTCTCCTGCTCAGGGTCTGCAAGTGGGTCTAGGAAGCAAGATGTTTATTTTGAGTCTCCCTCAAAGCAAGGAAGTCTTAAAGGGGCAGAGGAGAGTATCTTTGTCTCCTCTAAGGCACCTATTTTTCATTGTCGATCACTGATCAATGTTCCGATGCTGAGGAGGATGCTCTCCCCTTTGAGTGGTGCCGCCCAGCAATCCTAATCGTGGGTCAACTTACACGACCAATTATCCTACTAACCAGTATGTTTTGGGAGGAAATCGGACCATCCAGTGGAAAAGAAAGCATGCATTCCTCGGGGAGGACATACAAACTCCTTACAGAGGATGCTAGGATTGAACTGTGAACTCTGATGCCTTGAGATGTAACAGTGTCGTGCTAACGACTATCCTACCACAGTGCCCCATGGTATAAAACAGAAAATGCAAGCTGTCTGCTTGGCCTATCAAACCTGCTCATGGATAATCGCCCAGATAGAGCCCCTTATTCCCTTTGTCTTCCTGCGTCCTGTTCCTTTCTCTAAACTGTAGAAAATCATCTAACTCCATAATATACGCAAATTGTGAGAAGCACTCGGCAGGGCCAGGCAGCATCTCTGGAATGTACAGCTGACGCTTTGGGCCAAGGCCCTTCGTTGGGACTGGAAAGCAAGGGGGGAAACCGAGAGTCAGAGGTGGGTGGGAGGGTGGTGGTGGGAAGGACGACAAGCTGGAAGGTGAAAGGTAAAGTCAGAAGGGTGGGAGAGGGGGATGAAGTAAGAAACAGGGAGGTGAACATGGAAATGGACAGCTGAAGAAAAGGAATCCGATTGGAGAGGAGAGTGGCCCATGGGAGAAAAAGAAGGAGGAATTTAATCAAATTAAATTGAACTGAATTTACTTTTTTCAATTGAGGGGCACCATGGGGATGTGACAGGCAGGTGAGGAGAAGAGGTGGGAAATTGAACATGAGGGAAAGAGGAGGGAAAAAATATTACCTGAAGTTGGAGAAATCGATGTTCGGGCAATCATTTTGGAGGCTATCTAGATGGAACACGAGGTGTTGCTTTTCCACTCTGAGAGTGGCCCCATCATGGCATGAGGGAATGGGAATGGGGCGAGAAGTTGAAATGGTTCCTCCGTAATATCCTTATCACGGTGTTCTGGAATTAATGGGGTACTGAGCATTTATTTTCTGCCATCAGTGAACAGTTTTGAATATGGAAGCTCGTGCAACTGCTGAAGATATAAACATGAATCTTAAGTATTTTTATTGTTTTATTTATTTAGAGTTGCACCGCAGTAACAGGTCCTTCTGGTCCAACAAGACCGCACTGTCCGATTACACACCTGTGACCAATTAACCTATTAACCTCTATGTCTTGGGAATGTGAGAGGATACCATAGTTTGGAGCAGGTTAGAGATGGGCTGAAGGGCCTGTTCTGGGCAGACCTGTTCGATGTTCTATGTCTCTATGTACGATATCCTTCTCTACAGATGCCGCTGGACATGCTGAGTATTTCCTGCATGGTCTGATTTTGGATCCCAGCTGTACATTACTTTGGGCAATAAGTTTTACGGGGATTGTCCGTTCTACACACAACACCAAAGGCTGTTCGTGTACTTTCTGTTATCAAGGTTAACACTTGTAGCTGTGACGGTATAAACAAGATGTTTAAATGTAGAGCGAATCGAAAGGTATAGATTGAATTCTGGTCCCGGAATTCATCAATAAGTATTGCCAACAGCAACCTATTAATTCATTTCTGTTACCTTGCAAGTTCCAGATACTGGCGAATTATGGATTACAAGCAATTTTGCTTGCTAGAACTTACAGTTGGTGGTTCAGCCATCATATTTGTATCTTTGTAAGAATCCTCCAATTAAGTTCCGATTTGCATAGCTCTGCAATTTCCTTTTCTACATATCACCTCTCAGTTCTTACTTCATCACCTCCTTCCCCATCCACCTGATCTCACCTATCATCTTCTAGCTTGAACTCCTTCTCCTCCCCCCATCTTATTCTGGCTTCTTCCCCCTTCCTTTCCAGTCCTGAAGAAAGCTCTCTGCCTGAAGCATCAGCAGTTTATTCCCCTCCATAATTGTTGCCTGACATGATGAGTTCCTCCAGCATTTTGTTTGTGTTGCTCTGGATTTCCAGCATTGGCAGAATCTCTTGTGTTTCTGATATATAGTCTACAAAATTTTACAGTGCAGGAACAGGCCCTGTGTCTATAATATCACCACAGCCAGTCAGATATGGTAGCACACAGGAGACAGAAGGTGTCTTGAAGCTCATTAGTTAGATTTGAGGGGATGATATTATTGAATGCTGAATTGTAGTCAATAAAAAGCATCCTGAAGTCCTGAAGAAGGGTCTCAGCCCAAAATGTCGACTGTTTATTCACTTTTATAGATTCTGCCTGACCCGCTGAGTTCCACCAGCATTTTATGTGTGTTGCTCTGCAATTCTCTGTCCTGATAATATACCCGATTTGCCAAATCTGCTTCCACAGCTTTCAGAAACAGTGAGAACAAGGGCTAAAAGAAAAATTTCCCCATCTTTCCACCTCCCTGCACTGCTGTCAGTTATATACCTTGTCAGTAAAAATAGCAGTATTGTTCACAAGGATTTTGAAACCAGTATTCAAGGCAGGTTGACTGGTGGGACCAGCTATGGGATCTGGTTGGAGCTTCAGGCTGAATTTGATCTGATCTATCTCTGGTCAGGTTGATACTGCTGCTGTGGTAATTTGTCACTGACACCGGTTACTCACTTGGCTCTGGCAGGAAACTGTTTATGATCATGGTGAAGTACTTTCAATTTCAGTTCAGCACTAAATGGTTTGGAGGTCATGTCTGCTGATGTGACAAGAACTGGTAACAGTATGAGTTTAACTAAAAAGGGTTGTATGCAGACATACAATTCACTTTGCTTTCACTCCTCTCTCCCTCTCTCTTTTTCTGTCTTTTTTCTCATCTATCTCTCTCTCTTTTCCTCCTCTCTCTTTTTTCTATCTCCTCTATCTCTCTCATTCTCTTTTTCTCCTTCCCTTTTCTCGCTCTCCTCTTTCCACCTCCTTCTCTCTAACTCTCCAACTCTCCCCTCTCTCTCTCCTCTCTTTCCCCCTCTCCATTTCTCCCTCTTCCTCCTGCTCTCTCCTCTCTCTCTTTTTCCCTCTCCCACTTCCTCTCCTCTCACCTTCTCTCTCTCTCGCTTTTTCTCCCTCTCCCTCTCACTCTCCCATTCTCCCTCTCTTCCTCTCTCCTCCCTCTCTCTCTCCCTCCCCCACTCTCTCCCTCTCCCACTCCCTGCTCCCTGTCATTATCATTAGTAAATCTCATTATCCTAGCACTGAAGCCAAGGCAAACACAAATTATGATATTCAGCCTGAAACCTTCCCTTCCTGTCCTGGTGTTCACGGACTCAGAATGCACCAAAGCATTTGATAACCAATGTAGTAACCGCAGTGGCTAATTTGAACACAAGCTCCCACAAATAGCAACAAGACAACGAGCCAATCAATAATTGCTGTTGGAAGAGGTTGATCGGTACATTGGGGAGAACTTCACTGCAGTTCTTGGAGCACAAATTATTTGTATTGATCCAAGAGGAGATGCAAGATCTCAATTGAATTGTGCTGCAGTTGAGAATTATGTGGCTGGTTTTGCTTTGGAGCAGAAACTGGATTGACCCCAGAAAAAAGGTCTGTGTTGCAAGGATGTGGCTGGGGGATGAACCCAAGTGCAGGACACAGATGCTGAGGCAGTCGTAGGCGTTAGCACCACCGCGAAAATCCAGGAGACGATGCAAAGCATAGAACTAATGGTTCTCAGGAATAGGAGACAAGGTTTGCTCTCACAAGAGTCGACCAATGAACTGGCAGCTTATTGCTGTGGTCACAGGGTTTTTATCCTGCCGTTTCTGATGGGAAGCAGGTGGACGTAGTTAGTGGAACCTGGGAATGATTGGACTCTAACTGAGGTGATTGAGGCCCAATTCTTGAGGCAAATGGGATTGCCAGAAGGGACCATGACGGTCTGATCATACACTTAACTTGCACCTCTAAAAGGCCTCTGATCTTCCAAATAAAAGCAATCCGGTGATGTCCTTTGTCCTCTGGACAACATACCAATCAACTTCTGATTCTGCTGTTTAGCAGTTGGTGACGATAGTCAAACTTCCCCTCAGAAACTTCACACCAAGTACACAGCAGTACTCCACTGCAGTGGTGAGGAGGTGCTGCACACTCAGCGTTCAAAGTAAATTTATTATCAAAGTACATATATGTCATCATATACAATCCTGAGATTCGTTTTCTTGCGGACAAACGCAGTAAATACAAGAAACACAATAGAATCAATGAAAGACCACACCCAACAGGACGGTCAAACAACCAATGTGCAAAAGGCAACAAAGTGAACAAATACAAAGAAAAAAAAGAGAAATAATAATAACAATAAATAAGCAATAAATATCAAGAACATGAGATGAAGAGTCCTTGAAAGTGAGTCCCTAATTTTTTGGGAACAGTTCAGTGATGGGGTGAGTGAAGTCATCCGCTCTGGTTCGGGAGCCTGATGGTTAAAGCGTAATAACTATTCCTGAACCAAGTGGTGTAGAGTCCTTAAGCGCCTGTACCTTCTTCCTGATGCCAGCAGCAAGAAGAGAGCATGTCCTGCGTGGTGGGGTGATCCCTGATGATGGATGCTGCTTTCTTGCGACAGCACTCAAAGGTGAACTGTCGGCAGTTGTTTCGAGTGGTCCATTATTCATCCCCAATTATCACCATTATGGTCAGCTCCTCCCTCCACAGATGCTGCCTGGCTTGCTGGGTATTTACAGCAACCTTCAGTCTTTGATTTTAGATCTAGTATCTATAATTATTGCTCTTTAATAATGATGTTAAAGAACTTGATTTAAAGATTTCAAGCTTAGCTTTATTTGTCACATGTACATCAAAACATAGAGTGAAATGTGTCATTCGCGCCTATGATCAGCCCAGCCCGATGACGTGCAGGGACCAACCTGTAAGTGTTGCCACACTGTTGGTGCAAATGCAGCATGCCCATAATTCACTGACCCTAACCTATATGTCTTTGGTGAGGGAGGAAACTGGAGCATCTGGAGGAAGCCCACGCAATCAGGAGGAGAACATACGAACTTCTTACAGCCAATGGCAGGAATTGAACACCATCTCACAGCTGGCGCTGTAAAGCACTATGCTCAGATGGAGCTGCTTCCCCTACATCGCTGCAGAGAACCACAGTGAGAAGCATCTTCCCCTGGCTACACATCATTAATGTAGCCCTCTTCTGTGGCCTTTGATCTCAGCATTTTGCGAAGGAATTAATGGTTTCAGCCTGGGAGCTCATTCCCTTGATGTGTTGAGGATAATATTTTGTTTTAATCTTCCATCTTACTGCAGGCTGTTTCATTCTAAACCTGGTTCTGCGTTGGCAACCCCTTAGAAAGAGCCTGCTCCCGGTTACATTTTTATAGTGGCGCTCCTCGGCATCTGAGATGTGTTCATTGCATTTCACACAGACCCAGGAGCGCGCATCAGAAAGAAAAATGAGCAGCAAATAATTCCTATTGGTTGCTTTAGGGCAAAGAAAAATTCAACTTGTTTTGTAAGATGAAAACAAAAGTTGTGTTTTGTTTCTCCATCCCTTTATCTTTCCCACCCACATTCTAGCTCACCATCTCCTCCTCCACTGCTCCAGGGATAGGCATCCTCTTGATCTCACCTACCACCCTTCCCTCTTCCTCTTTTCCCCTCTCTGACCTCTTGTCTCTTCTCCTCACCAGGCTCTCGCCTCCCACTGCTTCCCCTCCTTTCTCCCATGGTCCACTCTCCTCTCCTATCAGATTCCGTCTTCTTCAGCCCTTTACCTTTCCGCTCACTTAGCTTCACCCATCACTTTCTAGCCAGTCCTCCTTTCCCTCTTCCCACCTTTTTATTTTAGCATCTCCCCCCGCCCCCACACACCTTTCTTTCCAGTCCTGAAGAAGGGTCTCAGCCTGAAAAGTCGACTGTTTATTCATTTCCATAGATACTGCCTGACATGCTGAGTTCCTCCAGCAATTTGTTTAGGTTCCTCTGGATTTCCACCATCTGCAGAATCTGTTGGGTATGTGAGCTTTACTCGTTGGATGTTTCACTGCTATTTGGACCACCCGTGTGTGCTGGAACTCTTTCCTATACATGAGATCCTGCAGATTCTGGAAATCCAAAGCACCACAACAAAATGCTGGAGGAACTCAG
Source organism: Mobula hypostoma (assembly GCF_963921235.1). Classification (NCBI taxonomy): domain Eukaryota; kingdom Metazoa; phylum Chordata; class Chondrichthyes; order Myliobatiformes; family Myliobatidae; genus Mobula; species Mobula hypostoma. The sequence continues at coordinate 73,140,706 of NC_086110.1, read as the reverse complement.
CAGGTCAGGCAGTATCTATGGAGGAAAAAAAGTCAATGTTTCAGACTAAGACCCTTCTTCTGGACTAGGAAGAAAACATAGAAACATAGAAAATAGGTGCAGGAGTAGGCCATTCGGCCCTTCGAGCCTGCACTGCCATTTATTATGATCATGGCTGATCGTCCAACTCAGAACCCCGCCCCAGCCTTCCCTCCATACCCCCTGACCCCTGTAGCCATAAGGGCCATATCTAACTCCCTCTTAAACAAAGGGGAAGATGCCAGAATAAGAAGGTGGGTGGAGGGGAAGGAAGACAAGCCAGAAGGTGATAGGTGAAGCCAAGTGGTTGGGGGAGTGGGTATGAAGTTAGAAACTTGGAGGTGATAAGTGGAAAATGAAAGGGCTAGAGAAGAAGGAATCAGATTGGAGAGAAGAATAGGTCATGGGAGAAAAAGGGTCTGATTCTGTGCTGTAATGCTCTACAGTACGATAAGAATTAGGTGCAGGATTAGGTCACTTGATCCTTTATGCTTACATTTCCTCCATAATCAGTAATTCAGTGCTAATCATCTTCCTTGGCTTGGTTTCAAAGTTCAAAGCAAATTTCATTATCAAAATCCATATATGTCACCATGTACCATGCTGAGGTGCATTTTCCTGCGGCAATTCATAAATAGAAAGAAACACAATTTAATCAGCCAAAAACCGCATACAACAGATAGATAAACAACCAATAAACATATAAAAAGAAAAGAAAAAAAGTAATAAATAAGCAATAAATATCAAGAGCGTAAGTGGAATCAGTTCAGTGTTGGGGTGAGTGAAGTTATCCGCTCTGGTTCAAGAGCCTGTTCCTAAACCTGGTGTTGCAGAACTTGAGACTCCTGTACCTCTCCTTGACGGCAGTGGTGAGAAGAAAGAATTTGCTTGCACTATCTCAATCTTCACAAATTTGTTTTCTATCTAATACACTTTTGGTTTCTGTCTTAAATATACTTTGTGTCTAGCTTCCACAGACTAGATAAGTTTTTGATTACGAACAAGAGAAAACGTGCAGATGCTGGAAATCCAAGCAACACACACAAAATGCTGGAGTAATTCAGCAGGCCACTCAGCCTGCAGGGAAAATAGTCAAATCAATGTTTCGAGCTGAGAACCTTCAGCATGATTGTTTTTGATTAGTCAGAACTTCAAAGGTTACAGAGAGAAGGCAGGAGAATGGAGTTGAGAGGTGTAGTAAGTCAGCCATAACGAATGGCAATCAGACCCAATGGGCTGAATGACCTACTTCTGCTCCTATGTCTTATGGACCTCCTGGTTAAGAATTCCATTGATTTGGCTCATGGATAACCCTTCCTGCTAAGCATTTGACCCCTAGTTCGAGATGTTTTCTTTGTGGAAATGTGAAATGGGAGATAATTGAATAAAAATAAAAACACAGCAAGATGTAATCTAAACATGCTGATTGTTAATGGCTCTGCGAAACCGGGAGACATTTCACTGAAAGCAAATGCCCGTGTTCTTGAGTCAGCTTAGGCAGATTTCTTCAAAGCATTTTTCATCATTTCATTTATGGGGAGGGATTTTTTTTTTTGCAAAATAAAATGTGTTTGTGAGGCAAACCATTTCCTGAGAAGGGTCATTCAGCTGTGGACAAGTCTACCATTGTCCTGGGCTTTGCTGGTTAAGTAGTGGGGAGACTAGAACGTGTAATGTGGAACAATAGTGCTTTTCACTACTGTGTTTCAAAGCTCAGTCTCTCTGCTTTTCTCCCTCTCTCTTTTCCTCTCTCCCTCTTCTCTCACTTTTCCTCCCCCTCTCTCCCTCCCGCTCCCTTCTCTTTCTTTCCCTTACCTCCTCTCTATTTTTTTCACTCTCTGTCATTCTTTCCATCTCTTACCCTCTTTCACATTTACTCTCCCCTCTCCCTCCTGTCTCTTTGTCTATCTCTGTCATTCTTTCCAGCTTTTTCTCATTTACTCTCCCCTCCTCTCTCCTCTCTTCCTCCTCCTCTTTCTCTCTCTCTCTCTCTCTCTCTCTGTCACTCTCTCATTTTTATTCTCCTGCCCCCTCTCTTTCTCTTTGTAGCCCTTTCTCTCTCCCTGTCCCTGTCCGAGGCTGACATGAGACAGACTCAATCTCTCTCTGCTCACGTTGAACAGGCAGCTCAGGGACAGACAAACTTTCTGATCTACATCAACCTCCCTGCTTTGCTATAGCAGCCTTTCACAGCCGCAGGACATTCCAAAGCATTTTACAGCCAACAAAATTCTTTCTGAAGCACAGTCTCAGAAACAGAGACAGAAACAGTTTTTCTAATGACCTGGCTGATATTATAACATCCATAAGGACAATTCAGTGCCCTGGTTTAGATTTGCAGAGAATAGCAGAGTGCTGGAGAATGTTCTACAACAGTGGGACCTTGGAGTAGATGCTAATGTTTCACTGAAAGTGGAGTTACAGATAGTCAAGATAGTGAAGAAATCTTCTGGCACTCTGGCCTATATCAGCCAGGTCAGTTGGTGGGGGAGGGGGGCATGGAGCAGCTATGTTAGCCAAGTTTAAGAAGCATTTAGACAGACACATGAACAGGCAGGGAAAAGAGTGATACAGACCACATGCAATCAGATGGCATTAGATTAGATTGCCTTCATGGTTGCAATAGAGAATTGGAATTGAATTATTATTGTCACATGTACTGAGAATAAGCTTGCCTGGTGTACAGATCTAATCATTACGCAGTGCATTGAGGTAGTAGGCCTCCGTCAGTCAGGATTGACCATGGATATTGTATCCTAACTGTCTGGATACGCAAGCTGGGGCAGAATGATATGGAGAGCAAGCTCCTCCTCTCCACGCTTCTGATGAATGCAACAGAACGGGCGAGACTGATACAGTTTGGCACCAGCAGCGTTGCAAGAGTTGCCAGTCAGTGTTGAATGCAATGCTGGGACTCCAGATCTAGATTTTTCCCGTCCCTCGAGTTACTCCTGAAGCCTTCCCATGAGTGGGTATAACCACAAGGCAGCAGAGGTTTGAGATCAGCAGAGTTTTCCTTCTCCTAGATGAGCAGCTAGCCAGAGCTGATGAGACCCATCTGCCGAAGTGACTTGTTTTACGGCACCAGTAACCCACCTTTGCCCCTTCTCCTGTCAGAAAAGGTTCTGCAGGGCTTCGTAGCTAAGCCACACATGAAGGCTAGGAGCTGGACTAAATAGTTAGAGGCTATTTGAGGCACACGCCATTGACAGCATTTAATAGGTAGTGGGAGCTTATTGCCATGACCACCCCCCCCCAGCTACAATAACCTTAAGGAACCAAATGCATCGAGGTAGAACAAGTTTAGGCAATAACAATACAAAATGAAGTGTTACAATTACAGAGAGAGTGTAGTGCAAGCGGACAATAAGGTTCAAGATCAAAATAAGGTAGTTTGTGAGGTTAAGTGTCCATTTTATCATATTAGGGAACCATTCAATAGTCTTACAATAGCAGGGTAGAAGCTACTGTTGAGGGAAAGATGTGCTTAGTGATGGGAGTAGGGTGATGTCTATTTATACTTTATACTTTATTGTCGCCAAACAATTGATACTAGAACGTACAATCATCACAGCGATATTTGATTCTGCGCTTCCTGCTCTCTGGATTACAAATCGATAGTAAATATTAAAAATATAAATTATAAATCGTAAATAGAAAATAGAAAAATGGAAAGTAAGATAGTGCAAAAAAACCGAGATGCAGTCTGGATATTTGGAGGGTCCGGCCCAGATCCGGGTCAGGATCCATACAGCAGTCTTATCACAGTTGGAAAGAAGCTGTTCCCAAATCTGGCCGTATTTAGAACAGAAATGAGAAGGAATTTATCTAGTTAGAGAGTGGTGGATCTGTGGAAATCATCATGGACAGATATAGCTGCTAAGTTATTGGTATATTTAAAGTGGAGGTTATAAGTTCTTGCTTGGTCAGGACACCAAAGTGTGTGGGGGTAAGGCAGGAGAATGGGGTTGAGAGGTAAAGTAAATCAGCCATGATGAAGCAGACTTGATGGGCCAAGTGGCCTAATTCTGCTTCTATGTCTTATGGTCTTAGGAGCCGAATTTGGCCATTTACCTATTGAATCAGCACTGCTATTTGAATCATGGCTAATCCAGTTCCCTGCTGCTAGCTTTGATAGTTATATTTAAGAATCTGTGGCAGAAGAGAATGAACCCATGGCTGGGTGCTGCCGTGTTCAATCACCTCGTATGATAGGTTGAATTGCGCTTAAGGAGCAGGGTTGCTTCAGGGCTGTTTCTGCATGCCTGCATTAACAAGAGGAGCGTTTTGATTTGAGGCCAAGGTAAGGCTGGATCTGCTCTGATCAGCCTCAACATGTATCCCAGCATTTCGTGGGGAAGTGAAGTTCAGGTGTAACATTTGGATTCCTTCAGCTTACTCTAGTGAATTCAGTCTCAATTTTGATCCGGGTTTGGCTCTGGTGAGGGCATCAAAGGATGTGGGGAGAAGATAGGAGAATGGAATTGAGGGAGATAACCAAATCAGCCATGATCGAATGGCAGAGCAGACTTGATGGGACAAATGGCCTATTTCTGCTCCTCTATCATAATATCATAATGTCCCAGTGTCTCGGTTCAGGTAAGCTGTGAAGTTGGTTCAGTTAGTGGATGTTGCCTAACCCACACTTTGTCCAAGTCATGCATCCACTCCTCTTGGTCCATCATTGTCGAAATTTTGAAGTCCATGTCCCTTTAATCTCTTCGTGAACTCCTCCCACCCTCCCTCTGTAACTTCCTCCAGTCTTATAATCCTTCAGGACCTCAGCTCTTCTTATGCCAACCTAGTTTTAGTTGGACCTTTGTCATTGGCCCTGCCTTCAGTTGACAAAGCCAGTTTTCCTTCCCAAAGCTTCCAGCTTCTCCACTACAGTTTCCCTGACAACCACTCTTGTGGCCAGGCTGCCCTAGAACCTCCTCGTGACAGATGGTACATTTTGTTTAGTAATAATTGGGGTGTCATGGTAGCATAATGCTATAATAGCCCTGGTGATGCGGGTTCAATTCTGCCGCTGTCTGTAGGGTATTTCTACATTCTCATCGTGACCACAAGCCTTAAAAGTCAGCTGCAGGATGTCTTCACTTCTGTTTCTCTAGGTCGATCTCACACTTCGGGTGCTCTGGAGCAGCCAGAGGGAATCCATGAGATCACAGGGAGAATTTATAAACACCACACCGGAAGGTGTTGTAGCTGTGAGATGGTGACCTCACCAGTCGTACCACTGCACTACACTTCCATCTGCCAGTTTCTCTCATTGCTTCCCATGACCATGTGGGTTTCCTCCGGATGCTCCAGTTTCCACCCACATTCCAAAGATGTAGGTTAAATGGCTACATGGGTATAATTGAGCAGATGGGCTAGTTGGGCCGGAAAGTTCAAAGTTCGAAAGTTCAAAGTACAGATATGGCACCATATACCAACATTTCCTTGTGGGCTTACTCAATAAATCTGTAGAATAATAACAATAACAGAATCAATAAAGAAGCACCCAACAGTAGAAAACAAACAGAAATAAATAATAATAATAAATAAGCAATAACATATCGAGAACATGAGATTCAAGGTCCTTGAAAGTGAGTCTAAAGTTTGTGGGAACATTTCAATGACGGGGCAAGTGAAGTTGAGTGAAGTTATCCATTTGGTTCAAAAGCTTGATGGATGAGGGGTAACAACTGTTCCTGAACCTGGTGGTGTGGGTCCTGAGGCTCCTGTACCTTCCTGCTGATGGCAGCAGTGAGAAAGGAGCATGGCCTGGATGGTGGAAGTCCCTGAAAATGGACGCTGCTTTCCTGGGACAGAGCTCTGTAAAGGTGTGTTCAATAGTTGAGAGGGCTTTACCTGTGATGGTCTGGGCTGTATTGGCTACTTCTGTAGAACTTTCCATTCAAGGGATTTGATGTTTGCATGCCAGGCTGTGATGCAGTCACTGAATATACTCTCCACTACACATTACAGAAGTTCATCAAAGTTTTGGATGTTACTGATGCCTTTTACGGTGACATATCTCTAAATAAATAATAAAATGTTATTATAATCTTCTTGGGATATGTACTATATGAAATGCTCTATACCAATGCAAATTGTTGTCAACGGCTGGCCTTTTAGCTATGCCTGAGAGAAATTGGCTATGTGGGACTCATTCACACCAATGTCCTCATCTGGCTGGGAGCCCAGTGCTCCTAGACTCCGTGCACTTACAATACAGCATGGTCATCCACACAAAAATGAAGCAGCATTGAAACTGTTTAGATTAGATTAGATTATGAGGACACGCAGTCCTCTTTTATTGTCATTTAGCAATGCATGCATTAAGAAATGATACTATATTCCTCCGATGTGATATCACAGAAACGCAGGACAGACCAAGACTGAAAAACTAGCAAAAACCACATAATTATAACATATAGTTACAACAGTGCAACAATACCATAACTTGATGAAGAACAGGCCATAGCACAGTAAAAATACATCAGATACGTCAGATACCTTGATGTTGGAAGACTTCTAATGAGCTAGTGATTGCATGATGTTTTGATGAAGACTTATCTAACAAGTGGGCAGCATTGTAGTGTAGAGGCTAGCATAAGGCTTTACACTGTCACTGTCTGTAAGAAGTACATACATTATTCCTGTGGCTGTGAAGGTTTCCTCCGGATGCTCTGCTTTCCTCCCATATTCCAAAGACAGATGGATTATGGTTATTAAGTTGTGGTGTTGGAAGCACAGTGTGTGGGTACGTGGCCAAGTGGTTAAGGCATTGGACTAGTGACCTGAAGGTCGTGAGATCGAGCCCCAGCTGAGGCAACATGTTGTGTCCTTGAGCAAGGCACTTAATCACACATTGCTCTGCGATGACAGTGGTCCTAATGCCTTCCCTTGGACAACATTGGTGTCGTGGAGAGGGGAGACTTGCAGCATGAGCAACTGCTGGTCTTCCATACAACCTTGCCCAGGCCTGCGCCCTGGAGAGTGAAGCTTTCCAGGTGCAGATCTGTGGTCTCGCAAGACTAACAGATACCTTTACTGGAAGCACAGTGATACTTGGGGGCTACCCCCAGCACATCATTGGACTGTGCTGGTTGTTGACATAAGCAATGCATTTCACTGTATGTTTTGATATTTCTACGTACATGTCTTTATCTTGAGGTCTTGGGGTCTGAGTCCATAGAACGCTCAAAACAACTGCACAGGTTGACTCTGTGGTTAAGAAGGCGTACGGTGTATAGGACCCTGGTCAGACCCCACTTGGAGTACTGTGCTCAGTTCTGGTCGCCTCACTATAGAAAGGATGTGGAAACCATAGAAAGGGTGTTTACAAGGATGTTGCCTGGATTGGGGAGCATGCCTTATGACAGGGGTGGCCAACCTTTTACAGTCCATGCGTCAATTTTTTCAGGCATGAGTTCAGATGCACCATACAACTCTTGTACCCCCATTCAATTCTTGTAAAATATGTTAATATAGACATATTTGGCATTTTTACATGATATGTTGATTTAATATAACGACAAAGTAAGCATTGCTTACCTGAATTTAACAAATATATTTTGTCTTCTTTTGATTTCTTCCTTTTTCTTATTCACATATTCCTTCTGTAACTCAGACCCAAGCACTAGCTTAAGTTTTCCTTCTACTTCAGTCTGATGCTGTGTTTTATAACAGTGGTCCCCAACCACCAGGCAGCAAAGCATGTGCTACTGGGCCATGAGGAAACGATATGAGTCAGCTGCACCTTTCCTCATTCCCTGTCACGCACTGTTGAACTTGAACATAGGGTTGCCAACTGTCCCATATTTGCCGGACTAAATTGGTTTGTCCCATACGGGACCGCCCTTGTCCCGTATTTCCCCCGGTAAGGTACAGCGTACCTATGAAACCTTTCGTGCTGAAGTGACATGAAGTGAAGAAGCAATTACCATTAATTTATATGGGAAAAATTTTTGAGTGTTCCCAGACCCAAAAAATAACCTAACAAATCATACCAAATAACACATAAAACCGAAAATAAATAACACTAACATATAATAAAAGCAGGAATGATATGATAAATACACAACCTATATAAAATAGAAATAATGTATGTACAGTGTAATCAGGAAGATTAAGCCAAAACCGATTAGTGGGGAAAAAATTGGCGCCTACGCGCATGTGCACATCACATGCGCATGTCACGCATGTGCACACAGGTACACAGGTGCCTGCGCAAGGCTTCATGGTCATGGTGGTCTTCCCTGGGGTAAAATGTCCCGGGATTTGACTGTTACTTTTGTTCCTTATTTGGGGGTGAGAAAGTTGGCAACCCTAACTGTAAAAGACATGTTGAGGTGAGTTTAACACCACTTGAACACCCACCCCCACCCGCCCCCGGTCGGCCGGTCCGCAAGAATATTGTCAATACTAAACCGGTCCGCGGTGCAAAAAGGGGTTGGGGACCCCTGTTTTATAGTGTCTATTAAGATCATGTCTTCTATTATGTGAGAACGTGTTTTCACAATGTACAACGGTTTTCCAAACGGACCGCTATAATTAAGAACTCAGTTTCCCACTGTTCATTGAATTCACACTTACTATCATTTTCTGCTTTTCTTTTGCTCATTTTCTTTTGCACTGTGATGGGTAACTGAATGTAAAAACAAGGCTTAATTTTCGAAGAAGTACAAAACTGCAAATATTCACAAAGGACAAGCAAAGCACACCTCCGTAGGGCACGGGTGTCGATTGTAAACTGACTGGCAAGAACCTGCGACCCACCGCTGGTGCAAACGCCTGGCGCCTCAGGATCAAACAAGTATCAAACGTCTATTGAACAGTTATGGAACGACTGCAGAAAAAAAGTCCTTCTTTCCTAGTTTGACTCATTGAACAATTTTTTAATTGAAAACAAATTAATGTGAAAGAAGATAATATTCGCCAAAAGATGTGCACGAAATAATAAAAACGCTAAAAATAATTGCTAAGTTTTAGATTTATTCTCAGTGAAACCCATTTCTAGCTCTAACCTACTTGAATCCCTGTTATAGATTTTTTTTCAACAAATCGGTTTTTGGTTAATAGTTTTTGCATGAGTAGGCTTACTTTTTTATTATTATCACTGGGGTTCAATGTGCCACTTCTATTCATCCAATGCTCCACTTTTGGCACATGCGCCATAGGTTGGCCACCCCTGCCTTATGAAAACAGGTTGAGTGAACTTGGCCTTTTCTCTTCGGAGCGACAGAGGATGAGAGGTGACCTGATGGAGGTGTATAAGATGATGAGAGGCATTGATCGTGTGGATAGAGGATTTTTCCCAGGGCTGAAATGGTTGCCACAAAAGGACACAGGTTTAAGGTGCTGGGGAGTAGGTACAGAGGAGATGTCGGGTAAGTTTTTTATGCAGAGAGTGGTGAGCGCGTGGAATGGGCTGCCAGCAACTGTGGTGGAGGCGGCTAAGATAGGGTCTTTTAAGAGACTCTGAATAGGTACATGGAGCTTAGAAAAATAGAGGGCTAGTAATTTCTAAGGTGGGCCAAAGGGCCTATATTGCGCTGTAGGTTTTCTATGTTTCTATCTTTAAAAATGCAAAGACAGATATCATCTTCCACAGCCTCCGGATACTCTAAAAAATCAACATAGAGCATGATGCAAGACCCCACCAACAATATTTTAAAGTTTCAATGTTTTAAAACAGAGTTTTAAAGAACAACTCTATAAACCTTTGGTTAGATCACACTTGGAGTTCTGTTCTGGTCACCTCATTATACATTCAGTCAGCATCCTGGTAAATCTCCTCTGCACCCTCTCTAAAGGATGTTGATGCTTTAGAGAAGGTGCAAAGGAATTTACCTGGATGCTGCCTGGATAGGAGAGCATATCCCATAAGCAAACTACCTTCCCCTTCGCGATCCGAGTTCTGAAAGGACAATGAAGCCATGAACACTACCTCAGTATTTTTTTTTGCTTTCTTTTTGCACAACTTACTTAATTTAATTTTACATCAGAATCAGATCACTGGAATATGTTGTGAAATTTGAAACATATATTTCTTACTGTAATTCATAGTTTTTAAAAAAATTATGTATTGCAATATACTGCTGCAGCAAAACAACAATTTCATGACATACACCATTGATATTAAACCTGGTTCTGAAAAGATAGGGCTTTTCTCTTTGGGGCAAGGGAGGAAGAGAAGTGGCTTGATAGAGGTGTCAGAGCTTTTGGTGAGTTATGGCTCGCGTGGGTAGCCAGAGCCTTATTTCCAGAGAGACAATGGCTAATAAGGAAGGGCATAATTTTAAGGTGATGAAGGGTAGTATAGGGAGAAACTCAGAGACAGGATTTTTTTATACACAGGTAATGGTGGGTGCAATCGTAGAGCAGATACATTAGGCATATTAGAAGTCTCTGAGATAGGCACATGGGTGAAAGAATAGTGGAGGGTTATATAGAAGAGGTTAGATTGGTCTTGGAGTAGCCACCAGAGGGAAGTGATAGGCAGGTGAGGAGAAGAGAAAGGGGTAAGAAGGGAGTCAGAATGGGGAATGGAAAGAGAGGGAAGGGGGAGGAGCAATTTTCTCCAACCTGACAGTATAAACATCGGTTCCACCAACTTCTCCCTTTCTTGCCTTTTCCATTTCCCATTCTGGCTCTCCTCTGAACCCCTTCTCTTCACCTGCCTATCACCTTCCTCTGGCGGTCCTCCTCCTTCCCTCTCTCCCATGGTCCACTCTCCTGTCCTATCACGTTCCTTCATCTTCAGCCAAGACACTTCATCAGGACCTTATCTCAGCCCGAAACATCGACTGTTCATTCCTCTCAATAAATGCCCTCTTTTGTGTGTGTTGCTCTGCATTTCCAGCATCTGCAGAATCTCTTTGTTTACCAGGTTCAGGAACGACCATCAGGCTCCTGAAGCATGGATAATTTCACTCACCTCAACTCTGAACTGGTTCCACAACTTTCAATTCACTTTCAAGAACTCTACAACATTTTTACTTACTTATTCATGATGTGATCATTTATGTATTTGCATAATTTGTCTTCCTTTGCACATTAGGTCTTTGTTTATATATAGCAGGAGTTTCGAAACTGGGGTCCATGGACCCCTTGGCTAATGGCAGGGTTCAATGGCATAAAAACAAGTTGGCAACCCCGGATATATAGTTTTTTGTAAATTCTAACTACCTAAAAGAACTGAATCTGAAGGTGGTACATAAGTATAACATATAACCTAGATGTACTGCGATAATGAATTTGATTTTGATTATTTTAAGGCAAAACAACAGAGTTTTTGCTGGTGTCCTGGCCAACAGAGACCCTTCAATTAACATCAGTAAAACAGTGATCTTGTCATTTCTGGGAGCTTTCTGCATGGAACTCTCTGTTATCCTTCTCATACTAGACAGTGACGATATTTCAAAAGTATCTCTTCGGGTGTCCAAGGGCACAGAAAGCTGTAGAAATGCACATTTTTTCAGTGAGAGAGACACTTACACAAATTTTTTACAGTTCCGTTCCCACATAAAGCTAGCATTCTTTTGAAACAGTGGAATACACACCAGACTTTTAGGAATCTTACAGAAACTGGCTGACCTAGCCATCAGACCAGCAGTAGCAATTTTTTTTTGGGAAACCTTAGTATAAACCAAGAGGACTGCCAAACCTCCCAAGGAGATACCTTCATTGCTGAGACCTTGATTGGTAGCATAGAGGTTAGGAGCTGAAACACTCCTTCAGGACTCTGATGAATCCTCTTGTGTACTGATGAAAGGTCTTGGCCCGAAATGTTGACTGCTTATTATCTTCCATAGATGCTTCCTGGCTTACTGAGTGCCTTCAGTACTTTGTGTGTGCTGATTTCCAGCAATCTCTTGTGTTTGTGCTTGTTTGGCAAGTGATCCCTTGACTGATTTATATATTAATTACAGATATAGAACAGCCCTTCTGGGCCAACAAGCCAGGCCACCCAGCAACCCAGCTATTCAACTCTAACCTAATCTCAGGTCAAATTACAATATCCAGTTAACCTACCAATCATCTTCAGACTGTGGGTGGAAACCAGAGCACCCGGGGGAAATCCACGCGCATGTGGGAAGATGATACAAACTTTCTTACAGAGGAAACTAGAATTGAACTCTGAACTCCAACGCCCCGAGCTGTAATGGCACTGCACTATCCACTACCCTATTGTGGCTCCCCATTTTCTGCTGGTTCTTTGCATATTCCTGTCTTCCAGTAGTACACATCTGGTAAGGAAGGAGTAGTGGTTGGGGGAAGGAATGGTTGGGAGCAATTGGTTGAGAATATATATCACCCAGCAGATTACACTTACATCACAAGCAAACACCATCAGTCTTCTGTTATTTGCATCAATGGCCTTTTCAATTATAGCTGCCTAGCTTCAGGGCAAGGTACCATTGACAAAATGTACTGCAGCAACTATATATCTCCTACTTCATCACCTCCTTCTGAAACAAAATATGTTCAGATGTTTCATTAACAAGAGAAATGGCTACAATGGAAACTTTGTGGGGTTGCTAGAGTAGCAACACACATGGCCTCCTCTACTGGCATGATGAGGCCAGTCTCAGGCTGGAGGAGCAACTCCTCATATTCCGTCAGGGTAGCCTCCAACCTGACTGCATGAATATTGATTTTGCTAACTTCTGGTAAAACCTGCTCCCTCCCCTTTCTGTCTTTTTCCATTCCACTTCCTGGTTCCAGCTGACCCCTTCTCTTCTCCTCATCTGCTCCTCCCTCTGGTGCCCTTTCTCCTTCCCACTCTCCTCTTCTATCAGATTCCTTCTTCTTCTGCCTTTTACCTTTTCCACCTATCACCTCCCAGCTTCTCACTCCATCACGCCCCCTCACCCTCGTACCTTCCCCCTCATCTGGTCTCACCTATCACCTTGCAGCTTGTACTCCTCCCCCTCCCCCCACCTTCTTATTCTGGCTTCTTCTCCCTTCCTTTCCAGTCCTTGGCCTGAAACATTGACTGTTTAATAATTTTTATAGATGCTTCCTGATCTGCTGAGTTCCTCCAGCATTTTGTGTGTGTTGCTCTGGATTTCCAGCATCTGCAGAATCTCATGTGTTAATGATAGATTAGTTGCCCATCTGCTGTCAGCTACTAAATGTGCAACATTTCTAACCACAGCTCAGGTTGCCCACATTGCTTGGTCACTGAGCTGGATCTCTCACATCCAGTTCTCACTTTCTTCCAAGTGTTCCATCATACAGCTCCACCCATTGAATCATAATTTTGCAAATAATTTTCAGTATTGCATAGTATTATTATTTTTTTTACCAACATCCCTGAGTGAGAATAAATAACCTCTGTAAACTTCAGACAGAAATTGCTCACAAGTGTGATACTGGGGAGAGAGAGTGGTATGTTCACAGATAGCACCTCTATGTTAGCTGGCTACTTTCTACTGAGATTTGCTAATATGTTCGCAGTGTCGTATATTACCTTCTCCAGTTCAAAGGCACAATCATAATTACACGTGATATACTTCATAAACTGAAAAAAAATATTAGCTCTATAAAACTGAGTTCATCATTCTCAGATCTTCAGCTAGCCATGAACTCTGCCCGCTGCCTTGTTAACACAATCTTATTGAAATTTTACAGGCTAGAATCTAGTCAGGGAGTTTGGGGATTAATATAGAGAAGCTCAAATACCCAGAAGTGAGCTAAGGGCTGGAATCTAATCAAGGGGTTTGGAGAACTTCTATTGTAAATTGGGGATGGGTATAGGCTGGAATCTAATTATGAGCTTCAAGTGATTCATATACAGTATGGAATCACAGATACCTAAGAATCATTCACAGGCTAGAATCTAACCAAGGAGTTCAGGGTGTATATAAATAAAGGAGTTTAATTTAGGATTTTCTAATACTATGGTTATATTTTATTTGTTTTTATTTAGAGATACAGCACATTTAGAGATACAGGCCCTACCAGCCCTATAAGCTGCATTGTGCAGCAACCCACCTATTTAACTCTAGACTAATCACAGGACAATTTCCAATGACCAATTAAACTATTAAACGGTACATCTTTGGACTGTGGGAGGAAACCAGAGCACTTGGAGGAAACCCACACGCTCACGGGAAGAAACGTACGAACTTCTTAGAGAGGATGCCAGAATTGAACTCCAAGCTCTGACACCCCGAGCTGCAGTAGTGTCGCGCTAGCAACTGCACAGTGATTTAAAGTTATACATACCTTCTAAGGACACTAGGAAGCCAAGTGGTTTCAATAGCTCCTCAGTCAGAATTGTTGACATTAACTTTGTCAATTTGTAGCAAATGATTAAATCCAAAATTAACTGTACAGGTTTTTGAATCCGGTTCAACGAACTCAAAATGCTGGAGAAACTCAGCAGATCAGGCAGCATCTACAGAAACAAATGAACAGTTAACATTTTGGGTTGAGACCCTTCATCAGGACTAGAAAGTAAGTGGGAAGAAGTCAGAGTAAAAAGGTGGAGAGGGCAAGGGGAATGAAGACCAACAAGAAGGTGAAAGGTGAAGACAGGTGGGTGGAAAAGGTAAAGTGCTGGAGAGAAAGGAATCTGATGGGAGAGGAGAGTGGATCGTGGGAGAAAGGAAGAAAGGAAGGAGGAGGGGCACCAGAGTGGAAAATAGAAATAGAAGAAGAGTGAAAGGAGAGGGGAAAAGTAGAAAAGACAAAAACAAATTACTGGAAGAGAAATCGGTATTCATGTCATCAGGTTGGAGGCTATCCGGACGAAAAATGAGGTGTTGCTCCTTCATCCTGAGTGGCTTCACCTTGGCAGAAGAGGAAGCCATGTCAGAATGGGAATGGGGATAGGAATCAAAATGGCTGGCCACCAGGAAATTCCACTTTTAGCAGATGGTGCGAAGGTGCTCGACAAAGTGCTCTCCTAATTTTCAACGAGTCTCGCCAATGTAGAGGAGTCCGCATCAGGAGCACCGGACGCAATAAGTGGTCCCAGCAGATTCACAGGTGAGATGTTGCCTCACCTGGAAGCACTGTCTTGGGCTTTGAATGGAGGAGTGGGAGGAGGTGAATGGGTAGGTGTAGCATTTCTGTCACTTGCAATGATGGATGCCAGGAGGGAGATTTTGGGTAAGTCGATTGGACAAATGTGTGTTGCTCTGGATTTCCAGCATCTGCAGGATCCCTTGTGTTTATAATTTGAATACAGTTTGTTTGTTTGTTTGTTTTCTTCTTTTCTAATGTTTAATGTTATTTCCAGTACACAAGGTAGAGGGGAAAAGATAATCGTTACTCCGGATTCAAAGCAGCACAAAATAAACAATCAGATAAAGAATACAACAATAAAAAACACAACAAATATAAATACATAAGATAACTTATATACATAGCAACATACACAACATGCTGGAGGAACTCAGCAGGCCAAGCAGAGTCTATGGAAAGAGTAAAAAGTCAACTTTTTGGGCAGAGACCATTCACCAGGACTTATCGGTCTACTGTTTACTCTTTTCCATAGATGCTGCCTGGCATGCTGAGTTCCTCCAACATGTTGAGTGTATTACTTTGATTTCCAGCATCTGTGCAGATTTTCTCTTGTTTGTAATTCAACTTATTAGAACATAGAATAGTACAGCACAATACAGGCCCTTTGGCTCACAATGTTGTGCTGACCCTCAAACCCTGCCTCCCATATAACCCCCCCACCTTAGATTCCTCCATATGCCTGTCTAGTAGTCTCTTAAACTTCACTAGTGTATCTGCCTCCACCACTGACTCAGGCAGGGCATTCCACGCACCAACCACTCTCTGAGTAAAATACCTTCCTCTAATATCCCCCTTGAACTTCCCACCCCTTACCTAAAAGCCATGTCCTCTTGTATTGAGCAGTGGTGCCCTGGGGAAGAGGTGCTGGCTATCCACTCTATTTATTCCTCTTATTATCTTGTACACCCCTATCATGTCTCCTCTCATCCTCCTTCTCTCCAAAGAGTAAAGCCCTAGCTCCCTTAATCTCTGATCAAAATCATACTCTCTAAACCAAGCAGCATCCTGGTAAATCTCCTCTGTACCCTTTCCAATGCTTCCACATCCTTCCTATAGTGAGGCGACCAGAACTGGACACAGTACTCCAAATGTGGCCTAATCAGAGCTTTATAGAGCTGCATCATTACATCGCGACTCTTAAACTCTATCCCTTGATTTATGAAAGCTAACACCCCATAAGTTTTCTTAACTACCCGATCCACCTGTGAGGCATTTTTCAGGGATCTGTGGACATGTACTCCCAGATCCCTCTGCTCCTCCACACTACCAAGTATCCTGCCATTTACTTTGTATTCTGCCTTGGAGTTTGTCCTTCCAAAGTGAACTACCTCGCACATCTCTGGGTTGAACTCCATCTGCCACTTCTCAGCCCACATCTGCATCCTATCAATGCCTCTCTGTAATCTTCGACAATCCTGTACACTATCTACAACACCACCAATCTTTGTGTCATCTGCAAACTTGCCAACCCACCCTTCTACCCCCACATCCAGGTGGTTAATAAAAATCATGAGAAGTAGAGGTCCCAGAACAGATCATTGTGGGACACCACTAGTCACAATCCTCCAATCTGAAAGTATTCCCTCCACCACAACCCTCTGCCTTCTGCAGGCAAGCCAATTCTGAATCCACCTGGCCAAACTTCCCTGGATCCATACCTTCTGACTTTCTGAATAAGCCTACCATGTGGAACCTTGTCAAGTGCCTTACTAAAATCCATATAGATCACATCCACTGCACTACCCTCATCTATATGCCTGGTCACCTCCTCAAAGAACTCAAAGATTGATTATATATATAGTTTGATTGTATATCTATAAAGTGACGCTCAGCACAGGAGTGTCTGTACATTAGGTGACTGGCAGGAAATGATAAAGTAGTGGGTGGAAGTGTTGATCAGCCTTACTGCTAGGGAAAATAAGTATAATTGAGCATTGTGGTCCTGGTGTGAATGCTATGTGGCATCCCTGATGGGAGTGGGACAAACAGTCCATGAGCAGGGTGGGTGGGACCCTTCATGATGTTACTGGCCCTATTCTGGCACCTTTCTGTATATATGTCCTTGATGACAGAATTTACTGAGGATTTGAAATACAAAATAAACATAATCAATTCTGACCAAGGAGATATGAAACCCGTTTGGTTTGCTAATGTCTTTACAAGATACGCGTGCCTTTAAACCACTGTGATGTGGTTGATTCCTAATAAATGGGATTGGGCAGTGAATGCTGACTTTGTCAATGATCTCACTTCCCTTGAAAGAAAAAAATAATGAAAGGATTCATTTTCTTTTTGTATAGATGTATGTCTTTATGCTTCTAGCAAAGGAGAGCCTGCAGGTTAGCCTCAGGCAAGGTGTAGCACCTGCTTAGCAAAACCGCCGCCACCCCCCCCCGGCGCCTTTTCCCGAATCAAGGTCACGTGGTGGTTGGTCGGTTGAGCAGCTGAGCAGATAGTCTCCAAGAAGTATTGATATTGGCTGAAAGACACTGCTCAGTAGAAGGTAACGGCAAACACTTCTGTCTAAAAATTTGCTAAGAGCAGTCATGGATAGACCACGATCGCCCTTATCATACGACATGGCACATAACGAGCGCACGACTGATGTATGTATACATTGGGGAGTAATTTTCATGTTGAAATCCAAACAAGGACTTTGGGTTAAGTGTCATAGAACACTACAGCACAGGCCCTTTGGCCCATCCAGTCCTTGCCGTACTGTTATTCTCCCTAGTCCCATTGACCTCCACCTGGACTGTATCCTTCCACAACCCTCCCATTCATGTGGATAAATCTTTGCCTGGGAATGAAAAAAAAACTATCTGACTAAAACACAAGATTCCGTCGATGCTGGAAATGTTGAGAAACAGGCAGAAAATTCTGCAGGGATTGTGAGTCAGGCATCTATGGAGGGAGAAGAACGGTTAATGATTCAGCCGAGACCCTTCATGAGGACGAGAAAGGGAGAGGGCAGGTGCCAGACTAATAGATATTGACTCAGCAATTAGTGTTTGTTAACTGACCTGACTATGGCTGTCCAGCGCAAACCCAAGCAGAGCTGGAGGGTAGTACTGCATTCATTTGAGTTAGGGATGATTTTTCCCTAATTGGTTGTCTATTATTCCCTTATGGAGAATACCTGTGCAGGATTTTGTTTAAAGTGGGGAGGCTGATGCCCAATCAACCACCACACAGCCCAGTCTCTCAGTCTGACCTGACCTGGAAGCATCTGCAGGAACAGAAAAGGAAGGACATGTCGTCCAGCAAGTACATGAGCATCTCAAAGTTCAAAGATCAAGGACCGAGGACACTCACAGTAAACTCAAAGTAAACCATCCCAAACTGCATAAATTATTGAGCTGACATGATTCAACCGGACCATGGACCACTGTGTTGCTTCAGTACACACACACACACACACCCAAACCAACCCCAACCTGACACACGTGAACAAGAGTCCGCCATTTTATCCTCAAGTCTACTCTACATTTATAGATCATAGAACAATACTGGCCCATCAACCCACGATGTTGTGCAGATTTTTTAACCTACTCTGAGATAAATCTAACATTTCTCTTCCACAAAATATCCATTTTTCTTTCATCCGTGTCCATCAAGGTCTCTCTTAAACATCCCTAATGAATCTGCCTCACTACATCACTGTGTCAGCGCGTTCCACTCGCTGCGTAAGAAAAACTTAACTCTGGCATTCTCTTTCTACGTTCCTCCAAATTATGGTCTCACGTATTAGCCATTTCCAGCCTGGAAAACGAGCTGACTATCCACTCAATCTATAATTTATTCATAAGATCAGAATCTCATTTATTATCACTATCATATTTTCAAAGTTCAAAGTTAATTGATTATCAAAGTAGATATTGTGTATGTCACCATATGCACCGTACCACACTGAGATTCACATTGTTACAGGTGTTCACAGTAGGACAAAGAGGTGCAATAGAATCACTGAAAACTGCACACAAAACCAATAAGCAACCAGTTTGCAAAAGAAGACAAACTATGCAAATACATCAACATCACATTATAATAAATATATATAAGTAAATAAATAACGCTGAGGACACGAGTTATAAAGTCCTTGAAAGGAGATCATAGGCTGTGTTCAGTCAACAGTTCAATGTTAAGGTGAGGGAAGTTATCCCCTCTGGTTCAGGAGCCTGCTGGTTGAACTGTTCCGGAACCTGGTGGTGTGGGATCTAAGATTCCTGTATCTACCTCCCCATGGTGGTGGCGAGAAAGAGCATGGTCTGGATGGTGGGGATTCTTGATGGCAGATGGTGTTAATGTGTGGCAGTGCTCCATGTTGATGTGTTCAATGGTGGGGTGCATTTTCCTGTGATGGACTGGGCTGTATCCACTTCTTGCCAGCTTTTCTGTTCCTGTTTCCCCACCAGGCTGTGATGCAGCCAGTCCAGGATACTCTCCACGTGCATCTATAGAAGGTTAATCAAAGTTTCAGCTGATATGCCAAACCTGTGCAAACTTCTCAGAAAGTAGAGGCGCTGCCATGACATTTTTGAAATGGGATTAACGTGCTGATCCCAGGATGTGATAACACTCAGGAATATAGTTACTGACCTTCCCTAATTCCGATCCCCTTGTGAGAACTGGCTCATGGACCCAACATTTTTCTATCATTCATGTGCCTTATCTGAGAGATTCTTAAAATCCCGTAATGCATCTTCCACTACCACCACGACTAGTTGTGAATTCCACTCTCTGTGTAAATAAAATCTACCTCTGACATCTCTCCCCTCTACTTATCTCTAATCTCACTTTAAAATGATGTCCCCTCATGTTAGTCATTTCTGCCCTGGGGAAAAGCCGCTGGCTGTTCACTTCACGCTACACCTCTGTGAAGTTGCCTCTCATCCTCCTGCTGACTTCCTCCAGCATCTCATGTGTTACTGGTGAGCGGAATGGCCTGCCTGTGCTGACAGTGCCCACCCGACACTCTCCTTCCCAAATGCCCCGCACACCTCCTGTGCCTGTTTGTATCTACAGATTCCTCCAGGATTTTTTGTAAATGAACCTGCAGAACAGACTGCTGGAAGTGAAGGTACCATGTCACATCCCGGAGAATCATTAAATCTGCCACTACAGCTGGAGGGGAATCCAGCTGTGAAAAGCCCCTCTTGACACTAAGCTGATGTGGATGACAGCGGATGTGGAAATGTATTCATTGCCTCGGGTCGGTTGCATCAGTGTGTGCTGGCGAGACTTGGCTTCCAACAACATGCTGACCACTTCCTATTAAGGCCGGCATCAGCCTACCAGCCATCAAGGACATACATACAGAAAGTTGCCAGAAATGGTCCAGTAACATCATGAAGGATCACACCCACCCTGCTCATGGACTGTTCGTCCCACTCCCATCAGGAGGAGGCTAAGTAGCATTCACATCAGGACCACCAGACTCAAAAACAGTTACTTTATGGACATGCATTCAATCTATGTATATAAGCTATCTTCCATATTTATATTTATTGTGTTTTTTTATTATTACTGTTTTTTTTGTGCTGCATCGGATCTGGAGTAACAATTATTTCATTCTCCTGTACACTTGTGTACTGAAAATGACATCAAACAATCTTGAGTATTAAATATGAGAAGGGCCTTGCTGCATGAATGACAGGATTATTATTCATCACTTGCATTGGTCATGGAGTTACACAGCAGAGAGAAAGGCCCATCGGCCGGTCATATCCAGACTGACTCTTTTAATCAAAGTAAAAGAAAATTTATTATCAAAATACTTATGTTTTGATAATACGTATATCAAAACGTGGATGTTTCCTATTGTGGGGAGTCTAGGTCTATTAGGTCGGAATCGAAGAACATTCATTTAGAACAGAGATGCGGAGGAATTTCTTTCATCAGAGAGTGGTGAACCTATGGAATTCATTGCTACAGATGGCTGTGGAGACCAAGTCATTGGGTATATTTAAAGTGGGGGTTGATCGGTATTTGATTAGCAAGGGTGTCAAAGCTTACGCGGAGGAGGCAGGAGAATGGGGTTGAGAGGGATAATAAATCAGCCAAGATGGAATGGCAGAGCAGACTTGAGGGGCCAAATGGCCTAATTCTGCTCTTGTGTCTTATGCTCTTACATGTTTCTATATACTCTCCCGAGATTCTTTTTTTTGTGGGTATTTACAGGAAAATAAATACAATATAAATTATGAAAAACTATATTTAAACAAAGACTGACAAGCAACCAATATACAAAAGAAGACAAATTGTGCAAAAAATACTAATACTGAGAATATGAGTTGTTTACCCCTTGACCCTAATCGCTTGTTGTTTACCCCTTGACCCTATCCTAATATACATAATATGTATATTATGATAGTATTGATCTATATCCTGCCTATTAAAATGTCCCCAAATGCCTCTGAACCATATTGACTGTGTCTCAGTCCACCACCACCTCTGGCAGCATGACCCAGATACCATCAGTATGAGAGCGAGAATCAGGCCTATCATCATGGGCAGATGTCGTGGAGCTTTGTTGTTTTGTATCAGCAGTTCTGTGAAATTCATGCAGTGGCCAATTCAATAGGTACATTTGTACACCTGCTTGTTAATGCAAATGTCTTATCAGCCAATCACGTGGCACCAACTCAATGTGTAAAAGCATGCAGACGTAGTCAAGTGGTTCAGTTGTTGTTCAGACCAAATATCAGAATAGGAAGATATGTGATCTAATAAACTTTGAGGGTGGAATAATTATTGGTGCCAAATGGGGTGGTTCGAGTACCTCAGGAACTGCTGATCTCTCCTGGGATTTTCATGCATAGCAGTCTCTAGAGTTCATAGAGAATGGTGCGAGAAACAAAATAAAAAGACATTCGGTGAGTGGCAGTTCAGTAGTGGAAAATGCTTTGTTGCCTTGTCGATGGGAGATGTCAGAGGAGAATGGCCAGACTGGTTCAAGCTGACAAGAAGGCAACAGTAACTCAAATAACCATGTGTTACAACAGTGGTAGGCAAAAGAGCATCTCTAAATGCACAACATGTCAAATTTTGAAGTGGATGGGCTACAGCAGCAGAATACCAGGAACATACACTCAGTGACCACTCAGGTACAACAGATATCTAACAATGTGACCATTGAGTGTACATAAAAGGTTAAAGATTAACTTTATTTTGTCACATGTACATTGAAACTTTGTGAAATGTGAGTTTCCATCAAATCAAGTCAGCAAGGATGTGCTGAGGCAGCTCGGAAGTGTTGCCACGATTCCAGAACCAACACAAACATGCCTACAAGTCACTAATTGTACTATAAATTATAACAAAATTAATGAAAACATAAAGAAATAGTGCAAAAGGGCAGGAAAATAGTGAGAAATATGCACCAAATGCTGGAGGAAATCAATAGGTCAGGCAGCATCTCTGTTACCGTTTCAGGGTGAGGCCCTTCAAAAGAACTGGAAAGGAAGGGGGAAGAAGACAGAATAAGAAGGTAGGGCGGGGAGGAGCGAAAGCTGGAAGATGGTAGGTGATGCCGGGGGGGTGGGAGAAGGGTAATCCGAGAAAGGGTAGGTGGCTGTGGTCAGGAGTCTGGGTCAGCATATTGGGGTGGCGTTGATGGGTTTATGGTCTATTCAGAAACCTGTTGGTGGAGGGCAGGAAGCTGTTCCTACACTTTCTGAGTATTTCTGTGTAAACACTTAACCTTCATGTACCCTCCCCTCCCCCCATAAACACTTTCCATCTCCTCTTCATGTCAGGTCAAGTCAAGTGCACAATTAAGATGAGGTCTGTGTACAATGAAAAGCTCAGGCATCTAGGTTCAGACCAGTCTCAGCAGATAAATTATGCATAAATTATCCATTAATTATACAAACAGTGAAGAGAAAGACTGTGTAAAACAAGACATTAGTGCAAGAAAATCGGCAGCAATTCCATGTTTGCAAGAGCTGGTCTGTAGTGTTCCGCTGCTAAGGTAAGATCTCGTGCTGGTCAGTGTGAAGAACCTGATGGATGTAGATGTTCCTGAACCTAGTGTTGTGGGACTTTAGGCTTCTGTATCTCCTATGTGATGGAAGCAAAGAGAAGAGGATGTGTCCCGGATGGTGGGGATCTTTGCTGGTAGGAGCTGCCCTCTTGGGGCAGCGTCTTCTGTAGATGCTGTCAGTGCCCACTACTCCCTGCTGTCTCCTTGACTGCCTCTGGCAGACTTCGAGCTACTTATCAGAATGAGACCCAGAATCCGGCCTATTGTCATCAACATGTTGTGAAATGTGTTGGTTTGTGTCAGCAATTATGTGAAATACACTCAGTGGCCACTTCAGGTACATCTGTACACCTGCTCGTTAATGCAAGTATCTGACAGCCAATCAGGTGGCAGCAACTCAATGTAGAAAAGCACGCAGACATGGTCAAGAGGTTCAGTTGTTGTTTGGGCCAAGCATCAGAATAGTATTTATTTATTTATTTATTGAGATTCAGCATGGAATATGGCCTTCTGGTCCTTTGAGCCGTGCTGCCCAACAGCCCCCCAGTTTAACCCTAACCCAATCACAGGACAATTAACCTAGTAACCAGTATGCCTTTGGATTCTGAGAAGAAACTGGGGCACCCGGAGAAAATCCATGCATTCCATGGGGGAGATGTACAGACTCCTTACAGTTGACATCAGAATTGAACTCTGAACTCCAACGCCCCAAACTGTAATAGCGCCACACTAACCGTTACACTACCGTGATGTAAATGATGTTGACCGTGGAATGATTGTGAGAGCCAGTTGGGGTGGTTTGTGTTTTGCAGAAACTGTTCATCTCCTGGGGTCTTCATGCATAACAGTGCCTAGAGTTCACAGAGAATGGCGCAAGAAACAAAATATATCCAGCGAGTGGAAGTTGTGTGGGCAAAAGTGCCTTGTTGGTGAGAAAGGCCAGAGGAGAATAGCCAGACTGCTTCGCACTGACAGGAAGGCGATGGTAATTCGAACAAATACACACTACAGAAGTGGCGTGCATAAGAGCATCTTTGAACACACAGTGCAGATGAACTGTAGCAGCAGAAGCCCATAACCAGGTTCCACTTCTATGGCCACTTTACTAGGGTACACTACTGTACCTTAAAATGTGGTCCCTGAGAGTGTGTACTTCCCTTTAGGTGTAAAATTTTATGTGTGTTGTATCTGCAGAATTCAGTGTGTGTGTGTGTGTGTGTGTGCAAGAGAGAGAGGGATACACTATTTTTAAATGCAGAGTGCTGAAGTGGGTGTACCTGACAAATGTGTGTTTGATTACCTATCAGTACAATGAACACACTCCTTTGCCCTATTCAGGCACCAAGAGCCAGATCACTCGCCGACAGTTAATCACTTGGGGCGAGGTACATAGTAAAAATAATTGTGAATGCATTGAAAGAAAAAAAAACTCCAATTTCTTTTTTTTTATTTAGCCTAACCTCACAAATGTCTTTGAGTGTTTCTTTCAATAGACTCACTGAAAATAAATTGAGAGCTGACAAGTCTGTGTGGAGTTGAAATACATTTCCATTCAATGTCACGGTTCTATATCATGCACTGCCTACAAACAGGAGCAAGTTTTCCTGGAGTTTATAAAGCCCAGGGGTGTCTGTACTTTATTTATATTATATAGGATCAGAATCACAATCGGAATTTGGTTTAATATCACTGGCATATGTTGTGCTTTGTTATACAGCAGCAGTTCAGTAGTACAGTGCAATATATAAAAGCAGTAAGTCATAATAAGAAATATATATACTGTGTATATATAAAATTAAATATATGTAATTAATATATATACAGAATATGTCATGATTTTATTTTTGATTCGTAGCAGCTGTACAGTGCAGTACATAGGAATCATATAAATGATAAGATATTTCTATCGTCCATCATCAGCAATCCTCACCACCCAGGCCATTCTCTTTTCTCGCTGCTGCCATTAGGTAGAAGGTACAAGAGCCTCAGGACTCACACCACCAGGTTCAAGAACAGTTACTACCCCTCAGCCATCGGGCCCTTGAACAAAAGAGGATAACTATACTCGCTTGCCCTATCCATTGAGATGTTCTCACAGCCAATGATCTCACTTTAATGAATCTTACCTCGTTATTTCATGTTCTTGTTATTTATTGCTATTCATTTATATTTATATTTGCATTTGCAGTGTGTATAGATATATATACACACACATCATCATTATTTTGTGCTGTGCTGTATGACATGGGCGATTATGGTCTATTCGTGACCATGATTATTCTTGGCAAATATTTCCACAGAAGTAGATTGCCATCATCTTCTTCTGAGCAGTGTTTTTACAAGATGGATGGCCCCAGTCATTGTCAATACTCTTCAGAGATTGTCTGCCTGGCATCAGTGGTTGTATAACCCAGACTTGGGACATGCATCAGCTGCTCATAGGAGCATCTACCACCTATCCCCACGGCCTCATGTGATTCTACTTGGGTAGGTGGGGGGGGGTGGGGCGAGGCAGGTGCTACACCTTGCCCAAGGGTGACCTGGAGACCATTGGAGGGAAGGAGTGCCTTACACCTCCTTTGGTAGAGACATATCTCCACCCCACCACCCAATATAGTCTATAAATTAAATTAAATATGTAACATAAAAAAGAGCCAAAATGCAGTGAGTTAATGTTCATTGCCCATTCAGAAATCTGATGGTAGAGTGAAAGAAGCTGTTCCTAAAATGTTGAGTGTGTGTCTTCAGGCTCTCGTAACTCCCCCTTGGTGGCAGTAATGAGAAGAAGGCATGTTCTGGATGATGGGGGTCCTCAATGATGGATGCCAGATTCTTGAGACATTGCCAATGGGACATGTCCTCGATGGTGGGGAGGCTAGTGCCAGTGATGGAGCTTGCTGCATTTAAAACCCTCTGCATCTTTTTCCCATCGTGTGCATCGGTGCCTCCATACCAGATGTTGATGCAACCAGACAGAGTGCTCTCATGGTACATCTGTAGAAATTTGTGGGAGGCTTCAGGCTTCTGCACCTCCTGCCTGATGGTAACAGTGAGAGGATGTCATGGCCTGAATGATGGGAGATCCTTGATGATCAATGCCGACTTCATGAGGCAGCAACTCCAGTAGTTGCCAGCAATGTTCAGTGACTCTTAAACTGAACTTCTAACTTAACAAGACTTAACTTTTATACTGAATGCAGTCATCGTATTTGAACACATGGTCTAAACTTTACCACTGTCCAGGCCTTTGGAATTTTTTAATCCAGAAAGGGTTGTTGCCGTTTGATGGGCTGTGTGGTTCAAAGGGCCGGAAGAGCTTATTCTGTACTGTATCTCTAGACTCATAGAAATGCACAGCACAGAAACTGGCCCTTTGGCCCATCTAGTCCATGCTGAAAACTTTAAAACTGCCTACTCCCTTCATCCGGCTCTGGGAACATAAACCTTACCGTCTGTGTACCCATCCAAACTTCTCTTAAGCTTTGAAATCGAGCTCACATGTACCACTTGCACTAGCAGCTTGTTCTACACTCTCACAACCTTCTGAGTGAAAAAGTTTCCCCTCAAATTCCCCTTAAGTGTTTTTCCTTTCACTCTTAGCCCATGACCACTGGTTGTAGTCCCACGCAACCTCAGTGGAAAAAGCCTCCATGCATTTACCCTATCTAAGGCCCTCTTCATTTTGTTTTCCTCTATCAAATCTCCTCTCAAACTTCTAAGGAATGAAGTCCTAACCTATTCAATCTTTCGTCATAAATAAATAGAATCATCACCGCCTCCCCACCTTCCCAACCAACAAGCAGGAGGGCAGAGGATGCAGAAACAGCTGACTCAGCCTCAAATAGAAGCTTGTGCGACCTGAAGACTTGAGCAAAGTGACACCTCATCAAGTGTGACAAACTGCAATGTTCATCAAGCATTATCACTGCAATTAAAATTGAAAAGGAGGATTTGCAAATGAAGAGAATTGCTTTACATGAAAAGAAACACAATTTTAATGAAGGATTTTCAATCAAATGGGTAACTTAATTGAGGTTTTAATTTGCACGCCACATTGAAGCAAGGAAGTGTTTGAATTGGGGTCACATATTGCGGAGAACAAAAACCATTATGAAGTGTTTATTTTACTGAATAAAAAACAGAAACTCATTTTTTAATAAACAGAGGTCAGACTACAATAACAAGTACACTCAGTTTATTAGGCACACCTGTACACCTGCTTATTAATGCAAATATATAATCAGCCAATCATGAGGCAGCTGCTCAATGCATAAAAGAATGCAGACATGGTCAAGAGGTTCAGTTGTTCAGAGCAAACATTGTAATAGGGAAGAAATGTGATCTATGTGATTTTGACCGTGGAATAATTGTTGATGCCAGATGGGGTGGTTTGAGTATCTCAAAGACTGTTGATATCCTGGGATTAGAGTCAACAGTCCCTAGAGATTACAGATAATGGTGTGAAAAACTAAAAAAAAAATCCTGTGCGTGGCAGTTCTGTGGGTGAAAATGTGCTGTTAATGAGAAAGGTCAAAGGAGAAAAACCAGACTAGTTCAAGCTGACAGGAAGGCAACTATAACTCAAATAACCATGCATTGTGCACAGTGCTGTACAGAATGCACAGCATGTTGAACAGTGAAGTGGATGGGCTATATCAGAAGAAGACCACGAATATACACAAGAGGTACCTAATGAAGTGGTTGCTGAGTGTATATCAGTAAACAATCTCTCCACACGTTGGCAGTGAATGAGAAACCTTTTGTCTTTGGTCTCCATCATATGAGGTGAGCAAGGTCTACCTGCTGGTTCCTCCCCAGTGCCAGGCACTGTGAGCTGACACCTTCTGACCTTCGTATAAGATGCAGTTGGGACACATAATCGCCAAAACCACCTCACGGTCACGGAAACAGATTATGTACATTAATAATCACCACAACCAATTTAGAATCATACACCGGAAAAGGAAGTTGTTTAGCCTGAAGAAGATTCTTGGCCCGAAACATTTGACTGTTATTCTTCACTATGGAGGCCGCCTGGCCTGCTGAGCTCCTCCAGCACTTTGTGTGTGTTGCTTGGATTTCCAGCAAACATTGTAGGCTGAAGGACCTATACTGTGCTATACTGTTCTGTTCTATGTTCCACACAAAGAATTTCTAATTTCTAACAGGATTGAACCTGTTTCTCTAAAGCTGTAAGGTAATTCCAGTAACGTATGAGGGGTTTTGGCCTCCAACACCCTCTCATGCATCACTCTCCTCACACGTGACTCCCCAAAGGTGATTAATGTTTTTCACACACCCTCTCTAGCTGGCTACTCATCTCTCTAAATGGAATTTGCTTCCTCTATCCGCCCAATAAGTTTTGCTAGCCAATTATCCATCCACACCAATATGTTATCTTCTCTACTCAGTGTCCACGTTATCAGGTACCTCCTGTAACTATAACGACAGGCTCCCCAAATGTTGGATTATTAGAACATAGAACATATACTCAGTTATCTCCTGTCACACCTCTGTACTTCATAAACTGGCCATTGAGTATATGTTTGTGGTCTTCTGCTGCTGTAGCCCATCCACTTCAAGATTCGATGTGTTGTGTATTCAGAGATGCTCTTCTGCACATCACTGTTGTAAAGTATGGTTGTTTGAATGACTGTCATCTTCCTGTCGGCTTGAAACAGTTCAACCGTGTTCATCTGACCTCTCTTGTTAACGAGGTGCTTTCACCCACAGAACTGCCATTCACTGGATGTTGTTTGCTTCTCACACCATTCTCTTTAAACTCTGGAGACCGTTGTGTGTGAAAATCCCAATGGATCAGCAATTGGGATACTCAAATCACTCCATGTGGCATCAATAATCTTTCCACAGTTAAAGTCACTTTTGCATTTCATATTTCCTCCTCTACTTATGTTTGGTCTGTATAACAACTGAATATCTTGACCATGTTTTCATGTTTTTACGAATTCAGTTCCTGCCACATTATTGGCCAATTAGATATTTGCATTGATGAGCAGGTGGTCAGGTGTCCCTAATAAAGTGGTCACTAAGTGTATTGACATTCTTTGAAGGAATAGCTTGTAAAGTGGATAAAGTGGAACCAAACAGAGCACCATACTTCAATTTCCAGAGGAGATATACTTTTAATTGGTCCTACTCTGAAGCAACTTTTCCTCAAGGAAGTTTGGTTGAAGTAGTGTCCTGGAGATAAGGCTTTTTTCTTGCAGATGTTTCTGGTGAAATTCAAGTGGAACCAGCAACATCAGTTGTGGTTCAGTGAGTATCCTTGTGCTGAAGAATAGTGTGCTCATCTCCCAGTCTAGCCACTGAGTTACTGTGGTGTGGCGGGATTGCTGCTCTATTGCCAACGCTGTCACCTGATGAGATGTCAGACCAAAACCATGTCTACTCTGGAGTCAACCTGACAAATCCACATTCACTGTAGGGTGACAATGAACTAATATTCTTAAAGCTGGCAATCTGATATTGGCCAGTCTCTGTAAATATTGAAGATTGATAGGTTCTTGATTAATAAAGGCATCAAAGGTTATGGGGAGAGGGCAGAATGGAGTTGAGAGGAATAATAAATGGCGGAGCAGACTCAATGGCCAAATGGCCTAATACTCCTCCTCTGTTTTATTCATAGAATCATAGAAATTTACAGTATAATTACAGGCTCTTCGGCCCACAATGTCGTGCCGACCACGTAACCTACTCTAGAAACTGCCTAGAATTACCCTATTGTATAGCTCTCTATTGTTCTAAGCTCCATGTACCTATCTAAAAATCTGTTAAAGGACCCAATGTATCCACCTCTACCACTGTCGCTGGCCATTCTCCCCTGACCTCTCTCATTCCATGCACCCACCACTCTCTGTGTGAAAAACTTACCTCTGACATTCACCTTGTACCTACTATCAAGTACCTTAAAACTATGCCCCCTCATTTTCACCATTTTAGCCCCGGGAAAAGGCCTCCACACGATCAATGCCTCTCATCATCTTTTACACCTCTATCAGGTCACCTCTCATCATCCGTCGCTCCAAGGAGAAAAGGTCAAGTTCACTCAATCTGTTTTCATTAGGCATGCTCCCCAATCCAGGCAACATCCTTGTAAATCTCCTTTGCATTCTCTCTATAGTTTCCACATCCTTCCTGTAGTGAGGTGGCCAGAACCGAACACAGTACTCCAAGTGGGGTCTAACTGAGGTCTTATATAGCTGTAACATTACCTCACAGCTCTTGAACTCAATCCCACGGTTAATAAAGGCCCACACACCATACGCTGTCTCAGCAACATTCCTATTGTCCTATGACCAGCAGCAGGTTGAGCAGCCTCTGCTGGAGGAAAGGAATTGCCTATGCTTTAGGTCGATATCCCACCATATTATTATCTGCTCAGATTGGTCACTGTTGGTAGGATTGCACTGTATCAGATTGTTTGCAGGAATGTGGCAAGTGTGCATGTGGCTGTTAGATAGCGCGATGAATTGATTGGGCCTCCTACGTGTGCTAGTCCCTCTCTTCCTGCGCAGGCTTTTGAGTGTGCAGGCCTTTCGTCTCGGTGTGGCCGGTTCATCGCTCCCATGCTATAAGTTGCCCTGCGTGTACCATTACTGACAAATGAATTAGTAAAAATGTTTAACCATACTACCCTGTTGTCACACTTGCTCCATGTATACATGACAGGAATCTTGCTAAGCATAAATTGTCCACCTCAAACATTATTCTATTGGCTACAAAGCATATTGGGAAGTCACACAAGGACTGTAAATGCATTCTGGGACAAGGCCATACCGAATCCCTATCTCAGGGACAATATAACATGGACAAAAGTATTGAGAAAATATTAATTGGAGATAGATAAATACATAACACAATTCTGGATTTTAATCTCATCATTATGGTTTCCAGGAGCTAAATACATCTTCCAGGCCATGATCTCATCTCACTACTACCATTGGCCAAGAAGTACAAAAAGATTTAGGACCCACACCACCAGGCTCAAGAGCAGTTGCTACCCTACACTCATCAAACTGTTGAACCAGGTGGATAACTTCACTCACCCCAATACTGAATTGATTATACAACCTACAGACTCATTATCAAGAACTCTACGATTCTTGTTTCCAGTATTATTTGTTTGTCTGTTGGTTTGTTTGCACCGTTTGCGTTCTTTTGCACATTGTTTGCCTGTCAGACTTTGTGTGTATTTATTTCATTGATTCTATTGTATTCCTTTGTTTTCCTGCAAGAAATTAATCTCAAGGTAGTACATGATGACATATATGTACTTAGATAATAAATTTACTTTGCACTTTGAAATGCCTGCAAGGAAATGAATCCTAAGGCAGTATATGGTACCATCTAAAAACAAAAGATTCTGTAGATGCTAGAAATCCAGAGTAATGTAACACACACAAAATGCTGGAGGAACTCAGCAGGTCAGGCAACATTTCTGGAGGTGAGTAAACAGTTGACAGTTTGGGCAGTCTCTTCATCAGGACTATATGGCAATATATATGTGCTTTGATAATAACCTTACTTTGAATTTTGACTTTGACAAAGGTTGCAATCTGTTGTCAAGAAGGGAATGAACAAAGATTTTTACCTCAACACCTCCCACTTCCATCCCTGTCGACTTGCTTTCCAACAATCTGCTTCACCAGTGACTGGGATTATTTTAGGCTTGAATCTGAATCTCATTCCTTGTGACTGAGCAAATAAATTAACTAGCAAGGGAGGTTTAACAACAGAGTGTTTAAAGCATCTCATGAAGTTACTGGAAAAGCATGCACAGACAAATACAGATAGAAGAGAGCTGCTGGACTTGATCAATGTCATCGAATGTCTATCTCGTTAACTTGTAGTCACTGGAGAAGAAAATGACATTGCACTGGTTTGTACTCTTTACATTTTCTTCTCTCAATGAGTGAGCGCTTTTTGTTCACACACATTTTCTCTGCTCTCTTCTGCAGTCGACTGTTGAATGCATTGGGTATGATCCACTTTGAGATATAACACTTCTCCACAACTAGTATACAGGGACTGCTGTCTGTACTAATGGCTTCGACCAACTCTACTCAGCAAACTCCCATTTCCGGTGGCCTTGCTTGATGAACACTTTCTTCTCCCCCATTTTCCAATATTTCTCGCATCAATAAATATTTTTTAAACAGAAATGTGAGGGAAATAACAATTAAATCAGGTTCATTATCACTGCCAAATGTCATGAAATTTGTTGTCTTGTGACAGCAGTACAGTGCAGTACATAAAAAATAACTCTTAAGCTACAAAACTTTAAAGTGCACAAGATGTATAAAGAGATAGTGCTCATAGACCTTTCAGAAATATGAAGCAGTTACAAGCTGTTCCTGGATCATTTAGTATAGTTCTTCAGACTTCTGTACCTCCTCCTTGAT
Organism: Mobula hypostoma; assembly: GCF_963921235.1. Taxonomy (NCBI): domain Eukaryota; kingdom Metazoa; phylum Chordata; class Chondrichthyes; order Myliobatiformes; family Myliobatidae; genus Mobula; species Mobula hypostoma. The sequence continues at coordinate 73,108,252 of NC_086110.1, read as the reverse complement.
GGTAGTAATGCGAAGAGGGCATGCCCCAGACGATGAGGGTTTTTAATAATAGATGCTGCCTTCTTGACGCATAACCTCTTGGAGACGCCCTGAATGGCAGGGAGGGTTGTGCCTGTGATGGAGCTGGCCCTGTCTCTAGCCCTCTGCAGCCTCTTGCGATCCAGTGCACCACAGCCTCCCTACCGGAGGATGAGTCAGAGCGCTGTCACCCCTGTAGATCTGTAGAAGTTTGCAAGAGTCTTTGGTGACATATCAAAGGCGAACATGGACATCAGGCTATCCCGGCTGCCAGCCTTGTTAATTCATTTTCACATTCTCACACCAACTGTTTTGCCCTTGGCCTCCTCCACTGCTTCAGCTGTGCCCTTTGGCTCTTGGTTCCCTAACCTGCGATGAGGAACAAGTACATTCATCTTATCTGAGCCTCTCATGATTCTATGCACGTCTAGAGGATCTGTGCTAAGTATCTTGCACACTAATGAATAAAGTCACAACTTGCTCAGCCTCTCTTTGTAACTCAGTATCTCAAGTCCTGATTGTCATAAATTTTCTCGGCATTCTTTCCTGCTTAATACCCTTTCTCCTGTGACCAAAATTGAACACAATATTCCAAATGCTAACACGAGGCATTTAAGGTGATTGGAGGAATGTATGGCGGGGCGGGGGGAAGGAAATGTGTCAGAGGAAATTTTGTACATGCAGAGTGGTGAATGCCTATAATGCTAAGGTTGGTCTTAGAGGTGGAAACATCGGGACATTTGAGAAACTCTTAGAGAGGCACATGAATGAAAAAATTGGAAGGCTTTATAGGAGAGAAAGGTTGGATTGATCTTAGAGTAGGTTAAAAGGCCACAACATCATGGCCCGATGGGACTGTACTGCAGTGTGTTACATTCTAAACGTGGCCTGACCAGCGTCTTGTACAGCTTCAACATAACATGCCAACGTCTATTTTTAATGCTCTGCCTGATGAGGGCCAGTGTGCCAAAAGTTTTCTTCACCTCCCTGCCACCCTGATATTTGTGAGGAGACTTGGGTCTCCCGCGGCAACAACTCCTGCTGCCTTCAATAGTCCGGATGACAATGGCAAAAGGATCACTTTGTTCGATGCTGCGTAATCAGAGTGTGATGAAGTTGAGTTTGTTCCTCCTTAATGCCTTAGTTCTGTGCAATGATTCCATTTCCCCCTTGTCCATCAAGATTCAAGACAATCTGAGATTCAGCACGTTATCCTCTCTCCTGATCCTTCAGCCTATGTAGGGCACAGAGGAAATGATCAGATAGTGCCACCACAGTCTTTATTTATTTTATTTAGCGATACAGCGCAGAGTGGGCCCTTCAGGGTCTATGAGCCGACCCACTCCAGCAACACCTGACAACACCAACTTAACCCTAACTGGACAATTTACAATGGCCAATTAACCTATCCAGTACGTCTTTGGACTGTCAGAGGAAACCGGAGCACCCAAAGGAAACCCACCCATTCCATGGGGAGGACGTACAGAGACTCCTTACAGAGGATGGTGGAATTGTACTCTGAACTCTGAGCTGTAATAATGGCGCTAACTACGGCAGCACCCAGATTTACATCAGGAATAGACTTAGAACAAAGAACAGTACAGCACAGTATAAGCCCTACAGCCTACAATGATATCCTGACCTTTTAACCTATTCCCAAGTCCAATTTAACCCTTCCTTCCTGCATAGCCCTCCGCTTTTCTTTCATCCATGTACCTATCTAAGAGCTTCTTAATGCCTCTAATGTATAGAACAGTACAGCACAGTACAGGCCCTTCGGTCCACAATGTGGTGCTGACATTTTAACTTACTCTAAGACCAATCTAACTCTTCCCTCTCCCATAGTCCTCCATTTTTAAAAATTCCTGTGCCTATTTAAGAGTCTATCATTTTTTAAATTTATCGATACATCATGTAACAGGCCTTTCCGGCTCCTGAGACCGCACTGCCCAGTTACACCCATACCACCAATGAACCTACTAACCCGTACGTCTTTGGTACCTGGGGGAAACTGGAGCGCCCGGAGGAAGCTCATTTGGATGTGGGTGTGGGGGTGGTGGAAGTGCAAAATTCTCGCAGACAGCAGCAGGATTTGAACCCGGATCCCTGATGCTGTAATAATGTTATGCTAATCACTATGATATCATTGCGTTCCTGCATCTCCCTTTGCAACCATCCACACACCCACCACTCTCCCTGTAAAAATCCTACCTCTGGCATCCCCTCTATACTTTCCCCCAATCAGCTTAAAATTATGCCCTTTTGTGTTGGCCATTGCTACCCCACCCTGGGAAGAAGACATGGCTACCCACTCAATCTATGCATCGTATCATCCTATTTACCATAAATCAAAGCACCTCTCATCCTCCCTTGCCCAGAAAGAAAATCACTAGCTTGCTCAGCCTATCCTCATAAGAATACCTCTGCAAATGGAAATATCTGACCCAGCAGATGATAATGTGAATTTCATTCAGAGCCAGTTGTAGTTTCTTTACGCAAACACGAGGAAATCTGCAGATGCTGGAAATTCAAGCAACACTCACAAAGTGCTGGTGGAATGCCGCAGGCCAGACAGCATCCATAGGAAGAAACACAGTCGACGTTTCAGACCGAGAACCTTCATCAGGACCCTTTGAGACGCGTCGTCCTGACGAAGGGTCTCGGCCCGAAATGTCGACTGTGCTTCTTCCTATGGATGCTGTCTGGCCAGCTGCGTTCCACCAGCATTTTGTGTGTGTTGCTTGCATTTTCTTTATTTCTCTCTCTCATTCTCACACAGTACTGATGTTGGTCAATACCATGTCGACATTGACAGATGGATGAGGTGCCTGACTGGGTTCCCTTGGCTGCTGCCAACTCTGGTTTATCTGTAGTTTGTACTAGCCAGTGGCTCTGGCTAGTCAAACTGGACCTGTCACTCATGGCTCTGAAGCTACAAAACAGAGATGGTTCATACAGCTGCATCAGCTTTCAGGTGGCTCAACGTCGAGAAGAACACCATTATCATTCTTCTTAAGGCCGTTAAATCTCACAGCTGCTCACCCTTATGACGGTGATGGACTCGGTGAAAATGTGTTCGCTTGTTTGTTTTATCAGACAGGTTTACACTTGGTTGGCGGGGGAAGCAAGCCATTCAGTCTACGGTACGTGCTGTACCTAGTGCTTTTCTCAATCCTTCCACGTTGCTCTGTGTTGCCTTGTCAGTAAGATATTCCATCCTTTCAGCATGGTAGTGAAATGCTTTACTGAACCAGGCTTCAGATTTCACTGCTGTCTGTAAGGAGTTATTACATTTTAGTTCTATGTAATAATTAATATTGACCTCTGGAGACTGGGTGACCTAGAACACCGTAGCACAGTACAGACCTTCTGGACCATGATGTTGTTCTCACATTTTAACCTGTCGTGGTGGAGAACATTTTAACATGATGATGACGGGACACTTGTGTGGGAGAGTTTTTAAAGTGGAGAAGCCATTATACTGGGGCAGTTCCACTCTCTCGACCTCAGAAGTCCGGGTCCAGTGGCAGGAACAAGCATTACAACTGGGGTCTTCCTTGGTTGCAGTGGATGACCATGTCTTCTTTTGTGCCATATTAGGCCCTTGGCTCTGCTTGAAGCGTTGTAGAACCGCCTTCCTGTCCATTGGATCTCACTATAGATCTCTCTGCCCTGTCCACCAGAGCTGACTTCACACACTCAGACAGGCATGTCCCTACCTCACTGGGCTATGAGGCCCTGGTTTATCCTGCCTGTCAAAGCGGTGAAACGGGGGCGTGGCCACAGTTGCACGCAAACGGTTACTCGGAGCCACAGGCGAGAGCTGAGCGTCCAGTGAAGAGCAAAGATGATTGAGCTGCCCCTTCACCAGAGGTGCTTCCCCTCCTGGGATACCCCATACACCTCTTGCAATCAATCTAATTCTTCTCTCCTTCACAGCCCTCCAGTTTTCTGTCCTCCATATTCTATACTCTAACCTATTAATCTCTTGCTTAAACTTAGCCAATGACTAAGCCACCAGTCATCTGTGGTAATGAATTCCACAGATTCACCACCTTCTAGCTGAAGAGATTCCTCCTTGTCTCAGGTTTAAAAGGGTGCCCCTCTCTTCTGAGGCCAGTCGCTTTGATCCTAGTCCCTCCTAACAAAGGATGCACCCTCTCCACGTCAGCTGTGTTCACACAGATGACATTCTGACAGTACAGGCAGGAGAAAGATGCCAATTCCCCAGTTACACTGATCATAGAACATAGAAATTTACCTTCAGCCCACAGTATGTTGTGCTGACCATATAACCTACTCTAGAAACTGCCTAGAATTTCCCTACCGCATAACCCTCTATTTTTCTAATCTCCATGTACCTCTCTAAGAGGCTGTTAAAAGACCCTATCATATCCACTTCCACCACTGCTACCAGCAGCGCATTCCACATACCCACCACACTCTGTGTGGAAAAATTTACCCCTGACATCCCTTCTGTACCTACTTCCAAGCATCTTAAAACTCTGCCCTCTCGTGCTTGCCATTTCAGCCCTGGGAAACAGCCTCTGACTATCCACACGTTCAGTGCCCCTCATCATCTTAAACACCTCTGTCAGGTCACCTCTCATCCTCCATCGCTCCAAGGAGAAAAGGCCAAGTACACTCAACCTTTTCTCATAAGGTACTCCCTCCGATCCAGGCATTATCCTTGTAAATGTCTTTGCGCTCTCTCTATAGTATCCACATCCATCCGTAGTGAGGTGGGTAATCATTGGGTAACTCTAAGCGGCAAGAGACCTGATTGGCTCTGTCCCCCTTCACCTATAGAATGAGTTGCCCAGAGGCAGAACACTGACTCAGCTATCAGAGCTGCTGCTCTCGCCTCTGGAGAACCAGCTTCGATCCTGACCGCTATGTTTGCATGTTCTCCCTGGGTCCGCGAGGGTTTCCTCCAGGAAATCTGGTTATTACCTCATCCAGGTAATTCGGACTCCCCAACTATCGGAAACACTATTTCCACATCCACTCGATCTAGATGTTTCAATATTCAATAGATGTTAATGAGATCCTCATTCATTCTTCCAAACTCCAGTGAGTACAGGCCCAGAGCCATCAAGCACTCCTCATATGTTAACCTTTTCATTCCTTTCAATCACTCTGAGTCCCAAGATAATAGTCTGAAAATGACAAGAATGTGATAACCCAGAGATTTCAATTATTTAGGGGAAATGTTCTGTCTAAAGCGGAGATTAATAAATTTCCAAGCGTCTGTAATGGAGTAAGTAAAGAGAAACTATTTTTGGAGTTAGTATTCAGGAAGACGATGCAAGGTTATTGGTTAAAAGAACCAGTATGCGGATATGGACAGTATATGTTAACACAGCAGGCTGTCAGAATTGCACTGTGCTGCCTGTAAGCAAATTCACTTGAACCTAAATAAAGAAATTGGATCAGCACTCAATCAGGAAATGTCTGTGGGAAAAGAGAACTGGAAAAGGGAACAACTTGTTTAACATCTAATGTAGAAACAAGCCTTCTCATGGTAACCTTTGAGCGCTGACTAATAAAGAACCTATCAACCTAAATATATCTGATGACTTGGTCTCCATAGCCGACTGTGGCGATAAATTCCACAGATTCACCATCATCTGGCTAAAGAAATTCCTCCTCAGTTCTGTTCTAAAGGGATGTCCTTCTATTCTGAGCCTGTGTCCTCTGATTGTAGACTGCCCTTAAGGAAACTATTCTGACTTTAGTCTATTTTATCATACATCTCCAAGTATCTCAAAACCACATCCCAATGAGATCTCCCTTCATTCTACTGAAGTTCGGTGTATACAGGCCCAGAGACATCAAAGGCAACTCATACATTAAGTCATTCCCAGGATCATTCTCATGAGCCTCCTCTGCACCATTTCCAATACCAGCACATCCTTTCTTAGATATGGAGCCCAAAATTGCTCAAAGCACCCCACATGTGGTCCAACCGATCATGTATGAATCCTCAGCATTGCAAATGGCAGCACAGTTGGTGCCCTCCTCTGTGGCATTGTGGAGCTCTCTCAAGACTTCCAGCCTCCACAGTGGGCAGGGAGAGAAGCCAAGTTGTAATAATCAGTCAGAAAAAATATATTCAAGAATCTTTCAGCATCAGTCCATCATCTCGCTCACTCATTACTCCAGAGAGTGAGCTGGGTGGGGAGTGGGAGCAGTCGGGCTCTGAAATAAGGGCTGCATTTGCGTCTAGAGCAGAGGCTGGGTTCGGCAGTGTCAGGGTTGAACGTGGGTGGGTCTGTGGACAACAAGTGTGCAGAGTGTTGGAATATCTTCTGTTCTCCTTAAGTTTACTGGGTTCACAGGAAAATCATTGTGCTGCTGTGTATCACGTTAAATAATTAGCCGTGTAACTAAAATAATCAGTGGGGCAGCACAGTTCAAAGTTCAAAGGGAAGGTGAGATGTGTGGAACAGGCTAAAAGGTCTTGTAACATTTAACGTTCAAAGTAACTTATTATCAAGGTACATAGATGTCACCATATACAACCCTGAGATTCATTTCCTTGCAGGCTTTCACAATAAATACATAGAAACATAATACGATCAGTGTAAGACTGCACCCAACATGATGGCAAACAACCAGTGGTCAAAAGACAACAAAAAGAGAAAATAATAAGTAAATAAGCAATAGATATCAAGAACATTACATGAAGAGTTCTTGAAAGTGAGTCTACAGTTTGTTGGAACAGTTCAGTGATGGGCTGAGTGAAATTATCCCCCTCTGGTTCAAGAGCCTGATGGGTGAGGGGTAATAACTGTTCCTGGACCTCGTGGTGCAGGTCTTGAGGCTCCTGCACCTTCTTCCTGATGGCAGCAATGAGAAGAGAGCATGGTCGGGATCCTTGATGATGGATGCTGTTCTCCTGCGACAACACCTCATATAGATGTGTTCAACGGTGCGGGGGATTTTATCTCTGATGGACTGGACCATATCCATTACTTTTTGTAGGATTTTCTGTACCTTCTTCCTGATGGCAGAAGTGAAAAGAGGGCATGGCTTGGATAGTGGGAGCCCAGTAGAATAACAGTTAGTGCAATTCCCTAGAAGGGCAGGAGACCACCTTAAAGGAGAAAAAGGTTTGGGCAGGACATTGCAGGTGTGGCGTGGGCTGTTTGAGCTCCAGATTTGGATGGAGTGGGGGGAGGAACATGTTGGGGCATGAGTAAGATTGAAACTGAAGGAGCCCAGTGAGTTACAAACTGAAGGGAGGTTTGGGAGGGCAAGGTGCTGTGCTTAACAATGCCTGTGATGACCAAAAGAGGTTGAATTTTCGCCATTGTCTGTGAGGATTTTGCATGTTCTCCTTGTGACTGCATGGGCTTCCGCCAGGTGCTCCAGTTTCCTCCCACATTCCAAAGATGTACAGATGTCAGTAAGTTGTGCTGTCACCAGAAGTGTGGCTGTCCCCAGCACAATTCTCGATCTGTGATGGACAGTGACGCAAACAATGCATTTCATGCCTTTTCATGTTTCAAAAAAGTAAATATCGCTCTCTCTCTAATTACCTGTAAAGCCACCCCATATGTAGGGGTGTTATTAATGGTAACATCCAATAGGCAAGAAGATTTCTAATGAAGCACCACCAATGCCTGTGAGGGTGTTGGATTTTCTGAGATTTATTGCTTTGTTTGCTTGAATAGTGCTCATCAACTCCATCTGCCTGCGTTCTTTATTCCTGCCAGTTTGCTTGTTACCGTTCCAGGGCAAGGTCGAGTCCAGAGTTTTGTGCCTTGCACAGTTGATCAGAGGGTCAATAGAAATGGCACTGATGTGGGTGAGTGTGTTAATACAATTTTCCTTACCTGAGAGGCTGCCTTTGAGTAATTCAAAAGAAAAAGACTGATCGCTCTACTGCCTGCAGTATATTTAATTCTTTTAGTGGCTGGCAGTGTGAAGATCCGTCTCTACCAAAGGAGGGATAAGGTGCTCCTTCCCTCTGCTAGCCTGCAGATCATCATTTGACAAGGTCTAGCACCTGCTTAACCCCAGCCTCACCCCCACCCCCCTCCCGATCAGGGCCACGTGAAGCCATGGGAGCAGCTGGTGGAGGGTTGTAGGAGCAGCTGGTACATATCACAAGTCCTGGTTATGTGGCCATTGATGCCAGCCAGACAATCTCTGAAGAGTATTGATAATGGCTAGGATCACCTGTGTTGTAAAGACACTGCCCAGAAGAAGGCAACGGCAAACTATTTCTGCAGAAAAAATTGCCAAGAACTGCCATGGTAATGGAAAGCCCATGATCACCCACATTATATGACACAGCACATAATGATTAATAAATGAATGAATCAGTAGATGTCACACAATGAATGGTAGGGCCCTGAGGGAGTTTTGAGGAGCAGAGGGACCTTGGTGTACAAGCCTATGGTTTCCTGAAGGTGGCAGCAAAGGGAGATAAGGCAGTGAAAGAGTTGTGAGAATGTTACCTTCATCAACCAAGGTGTGACGGACAGCACTCAGTAAATATAATGTGTACAGGTGCATTTACACACACGCTCACACACACACGCTCACGCACACACACACACACACACACACACACACACACACACACATATACACACTCATACACAGTCACAAACACACACACAGACATTGCCTTCACATCCTGCTGTTGTGCATCAATGTCTTGCCCAGGATATTCTCAGAATGGGTCCCCAGTGGGTTGGCTTTATGGCACCTTTCCCACCGTACACTTAAGGATATTCCATTTCGTTGTAATAGGGATGTGTAAAAGTGCATATATTGTTTGTATATCATATTTAAGTTCGATGCTTCTGTTTATTTTGTAGTATGATTGTAACTAAATTGTCAGGAGCATCATATTCTGATTCTTGTGTAGACCGAAATGAACTTTGTGGGTAGTTAAAGATAGGATGTCTTGACCCCTAAAAACAGGACGGATCGCCTTCAGTAGCAGAGAGGGAGGGAGAGAGAGAGAGAGAGAGAGAGAGAGAGAGAGAGAGAGAGAGAGAGAGAGAGAGAGAGAGAGAGAGAGAGAGAGAGATAGAGAGAGAGAGACAGAAAGAGAGATAGAGATATATATATATATATGCCAGGACTTCACACGGGACATTAGCATGTTGCTATAATTGTGTTTTCTGGTAGACATCTTTTTGTAAATATTGGCAATTTTCTTTTTGCTATTTTTACTCATTTTTATTAGTTGCTTTTTTTTGAGTCATCAAATAAACACCCTTGCACAAAAGTGCTAAATGACTCCAGCCATCTTTTTCTTCTGTCAAAACCCCACGTACATTAACACAAGATATATTGAAAAACCTTAATAGTGTGGATATGGGGACGGTGTTTCCATTAGTGGTTGAGTCCAGGACCAGAGGGCACAGCCTTAGAGTAGAATGACATCCCTTTAGAACAAAGAAGATGAGGAAACATTTCTTTAAAAAAAGGGTGGTGAACTTGTGGAATTAATTGCCACAGACAGCTGTGGATGCCAAACTATTGGGTATATCTGAAACAGAATTTGATAGTTTCCTGATTAGTCAGGGCCTCAAAGGTTATGGGGAAAAATCAGGAGAATGGGGTTGAATGGGATAATAAATTGGCCATGATGGAATGGCAGAGCAAACTCGATGGGCTAAATGGTCTAATTCTGCTCCCATGCCTTATGGTGAAATGTTATAGAACACTACAACAGTAAGGTTAAAAAATTTTGGGGGGGGGGCCATAGCCGGAGAGATGTTTTAATTACTAGTCATCACACGATCAGTAGGATGCAGGCTTTCAATATATCAATGGTTCCTTGTCCTGAAAAGATGCTGCTTGGACCAGAGTTGCTCCAACAGGTTGGTTGTTACTGCAGATTCCAACACTTACTGCTCCCTCCATCTCCAGAGAAAGGAGTCAGATTCAGATTTATTTATGACATGCACATTGAAAAATCCTATAACTCAGTGGCCGCTTTATTAGGTACACCATTACACCTGCTTGCTAATGTAAATATCTAATAAACCAATCATATGGCAGTGACTTAGTGCATAAAAGCATGCAGACATGGTCAAAAGGTTCAGTTGTTGTTCAGACCAAACATCAGAATGGGGAAGAAATATGATCTGAGTGACTTTGACCGTGGAATATTTGTTGATGCCAGACAGGGTGGTTTGAGTATCTTAGAAACTGCTGATCTCTTGGCATTTTCACACACAGCAGTCTCTGGAGTTTACAGAGAAATAAATAAATAAAGGCATCCGTTAGTCTTGCAAGACCATGGATCTGCACCTGGAAAGTCTTCACTCTTCACTGGCAAGGGTATATGGAAGACAAGCAGTTGCCCATGCTGCAAGTCTACCCTCTCCACGACACCGAGGTTGTCCAAGGGAAGGGCATTAGGACCCATACAGAGTATCATCGCAGAGCAATGTGTGATTAAGTGTCTTGCTCAAGGACACAACACGTTACCTCGGCTGGGGCTCGAACTCACGACCTTCAGATCGCTAGTTGAATGCCTTAAGCACTTGGCCATGTGCCCACACGAACAGAGGATGGTGCAAAGCAAACAAAAAGAAAAGATCCAGTGAGTGGCAGTTCTGTGGGTGAAAATGTCTTGTTAATGGGAGAGCTGAGAGGAGAATGGCCAGACTCGTTCAAACTGAGAGGAAGGCGACAGGAACTCAAATAATGACACCTTACAACAGTGGAGTGTAAAGGAACTTCTCTGAACATGCAACATATGGAACTTTGAAATGGATGGGCTACAGCAGCAGAACATACATTTAGTGACCACTTCATTAGTTACAGGAGGTATCCAGTAAAGTGGCCACTGAGGGTAGAGAGAAATCAACCACCCGAGGACGTGCAGGGGGCACAACACTGTGATTACACTGGAGAGAATGCAGATGGGATTGCCTGGGGTGTACTTAACAGTTATGAGGAGAGACTGGATGGATTGGCACAGTTTTCCTTGGGGCAGGAAAACCTGATAAAGTAATGCAATATACTGAGAGACATAGATAGGGCAGATAGTCAGAGACTTTGCCCCATTGTAGAGGGGTCTAAAACTAGAAGGCATTGGCTTAGAGTAAAGCAAAATAATATTAGAAGGGAGATGAGGAGGACATTTCATCCAAAGTTAGTTTGAATCTGGAACACACTATTGGGGCAAAGACTCTCACAAAATTATAGAAGTATCTAGCGCCACACCTAAATTTCCAAGATTCCTGTACCTCCCCTCTGATGGCAGTGATGAGAAGAGGTCACATCCACGATGTGAAGCTTCTTAGTTACGGGTGCCATTTCTCTGAGGCATTACCTCTTGAATATGTCCTTGATGGTGGGGAGGGCTTTGCAGGTGATGGAGCTCACTGTGTTTACAGCCCTCTGCAGCCTCTTACGAATCTCCGCATCGGAGCTTTCATACCAGGCTGGGATTCAACCAGCCACCATACCTGTGTCTTTGATGCCGAACTGGATCTCCTCAGGCTCCTAGTGAAGTAGAGCAGAGGCAGGAAATGGCCATCATGACCTATTTTTAATCACAAAATGATTTTATCTGTTGGGGAATTGGTTCGGTATGGTTTGAGTTAGCAGTTAATAGCAGAGAGTGTAACACTTTACAGGGCCAGCTGTACGATTAGGGTTCAGTTACGCCGTGGCTGTAAGGAATTTGTATGTTCTCCCCATGGCAACACGTGTTTCCTCCAGGTGCTCTAGTTTCTTCCCACATTCCAAAGACATATGGGTTAGGGTTTGTAAGTTGTGAGCATGATTCCAGCTCATCCTGGAATTGTTTTGGTCATTGATGCAAATGATGCATTTCACTGTACGTTTCAATGTTTTGATGTATATGTGACAAATAAAACTAATCTTTAATCTTTAATTTTTGTATGGATCGCAATCGAACCCATACCCACCACTTACATTGGCAACTAGTTCCATACTCTCACCACACTCTGAGTGAAGAAGTTCCCCCTGATGTTCCCCTTAAATATTTCATCCTTCACCCGTGGTTCTAAACTCATCTAACCTCAGTGGAAAAAACCTGTTTGCGTTCACCCTATCCATACCACTCATAATTTTGTACATCTCTTGTCAAATCTCCCCCCCATTCTCTGACACTCCTAACCTATTCAACCTTTCCCTATCACACAGGTCCTCAGTTTCTGCAACATACTTGTAAATTTTCTCTGCTTCTTAGAACATGAGACAATTCAATGGCTTGCAAGCACAGCCATTGGAAAGCTGGATAATATAATTATTTTCAAGAAATTTCCCTAAATCCATATAGGAAATTGAGAATGATATATCAAACACAAACATTCCAATCACGCACCATCTTAAAAAAAGGTTTAGTCTGTTTATTAACCAAACACGGGCTTGTCTAAATTCTCCTTTCACAAACTCTGATTAACGGTTGGCAGTGTTTACATTTAAGCTCCATTTCATATTACTCTTTTCCTGTAATAACAATAGTCCTTCGTTCTTTCCTTGACCCTTCTAGGGGTTTTATTTTTCCAGCACTCGGCAATTTTGTGGGTTGTTTGGCTTAACATTTTTTCTGTGTTTATCACCCTTGTGTTAGGCAATTTCTTATGATGCGCTGGGGGTTTGATGTTTTTCTTTGAATGGGTTCCATGCTTTTCCTTGTCTTGTGGATGCCTGTGGGAAGACAAATCTCAGGCTTGTATACAGCACACATACTTAGACAATAAATACCTTTTGAATCTTTTGGACCCTGGTGAGGTCCGTGGTAGCGTAATGGTTTAGCTGATCACTTTAAAGCGATGGTTTCATCCGGGTTCTCCACTTTCCTTCCATATTCTAAAGCCATGTGGTTTCATTGTGTGTTTCAAAGTTTTGATGTACAGTAGATGTGACAAATAAAGCTGATCTTTCTTGATTCTCTAGAAGATCAAGATCTTTCTCCTCAGCTCCACTTTCATACACAACCCCCAGATTCCCTGATAAATTGGTAACTTAGTAAATTGGTTTATTATGTCACAGGTACCAAGGTTCAGTGAAAAACTTTGCTTTGCATGTTTTGAGGTAGTATGAGGGTAATAATGGAATACAGAATAAAGTGTTACAATTACAGAGAAAGTGCAGTGCAGGCAGGCAATAAGGTGAAAGGCCATAATTAAAGTTCAAAGTTCAAATAAAATTATTATCAAAGTACATACACATACAGTCCTGCGGTGTTTTTTTTCCTGCAGGCGTACTCAGCAAACCTTTAGAATAGTAACTGTAAACAGGATCTACGAAAGAGTAGGAACATAGAAGACCACATGGGAAGCATCCTTTCCACATCTACTCTGTCTAGACCTTTCAACATTTGAAAAGTTTCATTGAGATGAAAAAAGATAAAGAGATAAATTTGGTAGATTATGAAGTCAAGAGTCCATCTTATCATACTAGGGAACTTTTCAATAGTTTTGTAACAGTGGGGTAGAAGCTGTTTTTGAGCCTATGTACTTGTAGGCTTTTGTATCTTCTGCTTGATGGGAGAGGGGAGAAAAGAGATTGACCCTTTGTGCACAGGATATCTTTGTCTATCAGAAGAAAAACTAAAAGTAAACATCAAATATGCATATTTTACAAGAAAGAGTACAATTTAAACAAAAAAGTCAAATCTCTTGTGCTGTGAAGTGATCAAAGTTGTCACAGTATTGCTATACTGAGCAACACTATAGTGAATTGTGAGTTAAGCAAGTTGCTTTAAGAGCCAAATAGTTGAAAGGAAGTTACTTTTCTTGAACTTGCTGGTGTGGAACTTTGGGCTTCTGCAGCTTCTGCCCAGTGGTAGTTGTGAAAAGATGTTACGGCTGGGATTGGTGGGCAATCTTTGATGATGGACTTCCTGAGGGAGCGCATCATGTAGATACTGCTGATGCTGCGGGGGGAGGGGGCAATGTGCTACTGATATAATGGTAACAGAGTCCACTACTTCTTGCACTCCTGTGTGTTTGAATTACTGTACCAGACCATGATGCAACCAGTCAGATTCCTCTACTGAAATTTCTAACTTGCCAACAGGATATCTTTGTTTTCTGCCTTCATGCCTCAGAGGAATACATAGAATTCCAGCTCATATTAAAATAAAAAGAGTAATATGAAGAATTAAGAGGGAATTATCATTTTCCAACATAATCCATGGAGATTAACTGAACATATATCTGCAGGCAGTAAGTCTATTGCTTATGGAAGAAAATTGAATTTTTCCTTGTTTTTTTATTAATATCCTCTGAACAGTACATCACATATTAGTCTTGGAGACAGCCCCATTTGCATATATATATGAATCTGACTCCCCATGGGATATGTCTGCACAAAGGTGCGGCGAGGATAGTGAAAGAAATCAATAACTGCTAAAGCACCTGCAGACGTTGTCTAAATTGTGATTCCACTTCGAGAAGCAATTAGCCGTCCATCTTCAATTAGCGGGCACCTTTTGTTAAAACAATTACAAGAGGGAAGTCAATATTATTTCACTTAAAAGTTCTCCATTTTCGCTCGCAGATGCTGAAATATTGGACAGCGAGAGCTGGCGTTGTATGAGACTTGCATAATTCATGAGCAGTTATGGTGGTTGCAGGTGTGAGTGTGTGATTTGAGAGTCTAAATTAATAAATATCATTACTAGAGTACACGCCAAACCGTGACCTATCTGCAACCTGTGTCCTTTTAATACATTTACCCATCCTGTCCGGACTTGTTGTATAATCACTGAAAGGAAATTAGTAGTTATATAGAATACATGTGGTAACTGATTCAATATCAAACCCTGACCCTGAATTTCCCTCAGAGAATCACCACAGGTGGATATAGGAACTGCTTCAAATGAATTCACAAAAATAGAATGGAGACATAGGCAGTTATTTATTTCTGAGTAGCTCAGTTCTAGACTAAAGTGACATTTATCCATCATATTATTCTCATCATCGTGTCCCAGCTCTGGGAATGAAGGGCACCATATTAGCGTAGCAGTTAGCATGACGTTTTTACAGCTTGAGACGTTCTGGAGTTCAGAGTTCAATTCCCATGCCCTCTGTAAGAAAGTCTGCATGTTCTCCTTGTGACCGTGTGGGTTTCCTTTGGGTGCTCTCATTTCCAAAGACATACCTGTTACTAGGTTAAACTTTATACTTTATACTTTATTGTCGCCAAACAATTGGTACTAGAATGTACAACCATCACAGCGATATTTGATTCTGCGCTTCACACTCCCTGGATTACAAATATTAAATTTTAAAAATATTAAAAATAGTTAAAATTAGTAAATATTAAAAATTTAAATTATAAATCATAAATAGAAAATTGAAAAATGAGAAGTAAGGTAGTGCAAAAAAAAACGAGAGGCAGGTCTGGATATTTGGAGGGTACGGCCCAGATCCGGGTCAGGATCCGTTCAGCAGTCTTATCACAGTTGGAAAGAAGCTGTTCCCAAATCTGGCTGTATGAGTCTTCAAGCTCCTGAACCTTCTCCCGGAGGGAAGAGGGATGAAAAGTTTGTTGGCTGAATGGGTCGTGTCCTTGATTATCCTGGCAACACTGCTCTGACAGCGTGCGGTGTAAAGTGAGTCCACGGACGGAAGATTGGTTTGTGTGATGTGCTGCGCCGTGTTCACGATCTTCTGCAGCTTCTTTCGCTCTTGGACAGGACAACTTCCATACCAGGTTGTGATGCACCCTAGAAGAATGCTTTCTATGGTGCACCTATAAAAATTAGTGGGGGTTTTAGGGGACAGGCCAAATTTCTTTACTTTTCTCAGGAAGTAAAGGTGCTGGTGGGCCTTCTTGGCAGTGAACTCTGCTTAATTGGTCATTGTAAATTGCCTTATGTTTAGGCTGGGGTTAAATAGGTGGGTTGCTGGGCAGTATGGCTCGTTGGGCTGAAAGGGTCTGTTCCGCACTATTTCTAAATAAATAAATTCCTTACCTAACAGCAGTCTCCTTGCATTGGGAATGTTTGATGGGGAGTGTAGAGAAAGCTTTAACCTGGTTCTAACATGTGCTTGCCCGTTCTCTGGGAGTGTGTGACGGTAACTCTATTCCGGCTGCCCCTGCTCTGGGGATGTTTGATGGTGTTGGAACAGTGTAAAGTTGTTATTTTCTGGTAGTTTAATCTTTCCTATGCTTGCTTGTATTTTTATATAAACATCTATATACACATCATAATTCAGTGAATTTTCCAGTAATTGTTGAATACCACCATTCAGTCATGTTTTCCCTTCCGTGGCCTTCTCCCCATAACCTTTGATGTTGTGTCTAACCAAGAACTGATCAAGCTCTGCCTTAAATACACCCAACAACCTGGCCTACACAGCTGCCTGTGGTAATGAATTCCACAAATTCACCACCATCTGGCTGAAGAAATTTCTTCACATCTCCGTTTTAAATGGATGCCCCTCTATCCTGAAGCCATGCCCTCTTGTCTAGACTCCTCCACCATGGGAAATATCCTTTCCACATCTACTGTGTCTAGGCCTTTCAACATTCCAAAGGTTTCAATGGGGTTCACCCCTTTCATGGGTCAATTGCTATTTTCCTTTATTCTCAGCTTGTTTTTGTATAAGAGAACTATGCCATTTTTAGTCTTTCTTTTTAAAATTTCTTTCAAATCAAATCAAAATCAATCAAATCAACTCGTTTAATTATGAGTCAAACCACACAATAATACAGCTGAATGACACAGTGTTCCTCTGGGGCTAAGGTACAAAAACATACAGGCACATTCAAAATAGCGAGAAAGTAAAAAAGAACATAGTTATGCAAGAAAACACATTATTAGTACAAGACTCTGAGTGGCATCCTGCAAGTTAATGGTTTCCAGCAGTCTAGCCCGTAAATCCATGGATCGACAGGAGAGGCCACCCCTAACGGAGCATGGACACCACGCTGCACCACCTCCAGCATCTCCTCACCTGGACTGCAGCAGCAGGCAAGCCCACGGCTTGAGGCCTAGTCCTCGCTGCCACCAAGAACCAAGGTGACGCTGCTCCTCACCTCCTGCCTCACAACCAAACAGGGGAAACAGGCCTGTGGTAATCAATGTCCAACAGCGTCTCACGATCGCAAAAGACGTGTTCAAGGCTGTCACTCATGGTTTTAGTGCGTGCTGCCTTCACTGTCCAACTCTGGTGCCTTCAAGTAACATCATTCTTCGTTCTTGTAACACTTAATAAAACGGCTGAAAGCAACGAATTTTATGTCTCATTATTGACTTCTGGGGAACCTCTGGATCACAAAATCAGCAAATCCAAAATTACCTGGCTTTAATGTATGCTGTCTCATCTCTTGGGAATGTATGACTGAAAAGTGTAAAGGGAATTTTAACCCATGCGGTCTCTGTGCTGGGAATGTTTGATAGGACAGTGTGGAGGAAGTTTTGTCCCTGCTCTAGGAATGTGTCAGATGTTAGGCTCAGAGCCATCTTGAAAATTAAAATTCCCATCGCTGTCGGTAAGGAGTTTGTACAGTCTTTTCATGACCATGTGGGATTCCTCTGGGTGGTCCAGTTTCTTCCTACATTCCAAAGATGTTAGGGTTAGGATTAGGGTTAGTAAGTTGTAGGCATGCTATGTTAGTACCGGAAGCATGACGACATTTGCAGCTTCAGCCCCCAGCACATCCTTGGACTGTGTTGGCCATTGACACAAACACATTTCACTGTATGTTATGAAATTTCAATGTACGTGTGACACAGCTATTCAATATTCAATCTTTCTGCAAATTTAGCAATCCTTTTTTCCAGAGGGTGTGGTTACTAAGTCAGGTTCATGGGAAGTTTGAAGATGGTGGGACTTGAGGGAAACAGGGCAGAAGGTGAGAGAATTATGGAGAAAATTCGAAGGTTAAGATGGTGAATTCGCTTTGCTCCTTTGCACTGAACTTTAAGTGCTGTAAAGTTTATGTGACCAGGAAAAAGAAGTGGGCAGGAAAAATTATTGCAGGAATTACACACGTCAGCTATGGTGGCAGTACATCTAGGAGAAGGAAATGTGATCTGAAACTTCAGCTGCCTCGTGGCCATACCCACTCATGGGGAAGGTTTTGGGAGTAAATCCCGAGGGAAGGATGCGGAACTGGAGTCCCTAAGGCAGTCCTACGTTGAGTTCAACACTGACTGCCAACACCTACAATGCCGCTGGTGTCAAACTGTGTCGGTCTCTGCCGTTGCTTTGGGTTCATCAGATGCGTGGAGAGGGGGAGCTTGCAGCATGGGGAACAGCTTGCTCTCCATATCGTGCTGCCCTGGGCTGAATACTGGCTTGCATATCGACTTCAACTTAGACAGCGAGAATGCAGCAGTCATGGTCGATTCCGACCAAGGGAGTGTCTCCTCTCCTACAGTGAATAAAGATGTACCCTCTTGTGTCCGGTGGAGATTACAGTTACATTTCCAGAATCAGAATCAGAATCAGGTTTATTATCACCGGCATGTGACGTGAAATTTGTTAACTTAGCAGCAGCAGTTCAATGCAATACATAATCTAGCAGAGAGAGAGAAAAATAATAATAATAATAAATAAAATAAAATAATAATAAACAAGTACATCAATTACATATATTGAATAGATTATTAAAAAATGTACGAAAACAGAAATACTGTATATTAAAAAAAAGGGTCCAAAGATTCAATGTCCTTTTAGGAATCGGATGGCAGAGGGGAAGAAGCTGTTCCTGAATCACTGAGTGTGTGCCTTCAGGCTTCTGTACCTCCTACCTGACGGTAACAGTGAGAAAAGGGCATGCCCTGGGTGCTGGAGGTCCTTAATAATGGACGCTGCCTTTCTGAGACACCGCTCCCTAAAGATGTCCTGGGTACTTTGTAGGCTAGTGCCCAAGATGGAGCTGACAAAATTTACAACCTTCTACAGCTTCTTTTGGTCCTGTGCAGTAGCCCTTCCATACCAGACAGTGATGCAGCCTGTCAGAATGCTCTCCACGGTACCACTATAGAAGTTTTTGAGTGTATTTTTTGACATGCCAAATCGCTTCAAACTTCTCATAAAGTATAGCCGCTGTCTTGCCTTCTTTATGACTACATGAGTATGTTAGGACCAGGTTAGATCCTCAGAGATCTTGACACCCAGGAACTTGAAGCTGCTCACTCTCTCCACTTCTGATCCCTCTATGAGGATTGGTATGTGTTCCTTCGTCTTACCCTTCCTGAAGTCCACAGTCAGCTCTTTCCTCTTACTGATGTTGAGTGCCAGGTTGTCGCTGCAGCACCCCTCCACTAGTTGGCATATCTCACTCCTGTATGCACTCTCGTCACCACCTGAGATTCCACCAACAACGGTTGTATCGTCAGCAAATTTGTAGATGGTATTTGAGCTGTGCCTAGCCACACAGTCATGTGTATATAGAGAGTAGAGCAGTGGGCTCAGCACACACCCCTGAGGTGCGCCAGTGCGCCAGTCAAAGTATTTGACAGTTCTTTGCGTGGCAACTAATGAGATTAAATAAGTAAGTTTATAAGGAAAAGGAAAAGTTAGAAAATATGAGAGAAAACCTAGTGAACTAAATTGATAATTCAGTTTATTATTGAGTTACAGTGAGAAACTTGACTTGCACACAGATCAATTCATTACAACAGTGCATTGAAAACAACCACAGAGTGCAGAATAATGTTTTGGAGTAAAGAGAAGATGCCAACAGTGTATCTGGCCATGACTGTACTTCGGAGTTTGCCTGATGTTCATTTCTTGCCCTTTTTATGTTGCAAAGTGACTAGTGTTCAAAGTTAAATCATGAGTTGTAAGATACTTTAGGGTGTACCGTAGATGAACGTTTATCAAGTATTTACAACCTTAGACCACCATTTAATAAACCTAAGCTATGTGAAACATTGAAATAAATGCACTGCTGAAAATGTCATGTTCACTGAAGATTAAATTTGCTACAACTTCCAGTGGTAGCAGCATCTGTGAGAGGAAGGGAGCTGTCGACATTCTGTGTTGAAAGCCTGAATCAGGACTGAAGCGCAAAATGTTGGAGGAACTTAAGCAGATCAGGCTGTATCGATGGAGGGGAATAAACAATCAAAGTTTCAAGCTTAGATCCTTTATCAGGACTGGAAAGGAAGGGGGCAGAAGCCAGAATAAGAAGGTGGGGGAGGGCAAGGAGTAGATGCTGGCTGAAGCTAGCAAGTGACAGGTGAGACCAGGTAAGCGGGAAGGTGAGAGATGGGAGAGGAAGGATGAACTGAGGATCTGGCAGGTGATAGGTGAAGGAGGTAAAGTGCTGAAGAAGAAGGAACCTGAGAGGAGAGCAGAGTGGACCATGGAAGAAAAGGAAGGAGTTTGGGAACCAGAAGGAGGTGATGGACAAGTGAGAGGGGATCCAGAATGAGGAATGAAAAAAAAAGAAGCGGGAGAAATGACCAAAAGTTGAAGAAATCCATGTTCATGCCAGAGCCTCAGATCAGAGGCTACCCAGACGGAATATGAGGTGTTGCTTCTCCAACCTGAGCTTGACCTCATCGTGATTGTAGAGAAGGCCACGGATTTTTCTGGATTGAGAGGGAGATGGGATGATCTCTTCTGTCCAGGACTTAGAGGGGTGAGGGGATAATCTCTTCTGTCCAGGACTGAGAGGGGTGAGGGGATAATCTCTTCTGTGCGGGACTGAGAGGGGTGAGGGGATAATTTCTTCTGTTCTGGACTGAGAGGGGTGAGGGGATAATCTCTTCTGTCCAGGACTGAGAGGAGTGAGGGGATAATCTCTTCTGTGCGGGACTGAGAGGGGTGAGCGGAGAATCTCTTCTGTTCTGGACTGAGAGGGGTGAGGGGAGAATCTTTTCTGTTCCGGACTGAGAGGGGTAAGGGGAGAATCTCTTCTGTTCTGGACTGAGAGGGGTGAGGGGATAATCTCTTCTGTCCAGGACTGAGAGGGGTGAGGGGATAATCTCTTCTGTCCGGGACTGAGAGAGGTGGGGGGATAATCTCTTCTGTGCGGGACTGAGAGGGGTAAGGGCAGAATCTCTTCTGTCCAGGACTGAAAGGGGTGAGGGGAGAATCTCTTCTGTCTGGGACTCAGAGGAGTGAGGGGAGAATCTCTTCTGTTCAGGAGTGAGAGGGAGAGGGAGAATTTATTCAGTTCTGGACTAAGAGGGGAGAGGGGAGAATCTCTTCGTTTCGGAACTGAGTGGGGAGGAGGAGAATCTCTTGGGTTTGAAACTGAGAGGTGAGAATCTCTTTTGTTTCAGACTGAGGGGGAAGAGGGGAGATAGCCAGTGTAAAGAGAAGCAGTGAGACAGGAGTCTGAGGTGAATGACGGACTGAGGAGTGGGTGTAAGATGATATATTGTCTCACTCCACATTAAAGACCATAGTTTCCTTCATCACAAGCACACACGTACTGTCAAAAAAGGCCAGCAGGGATGCTGCATTTGTCATATCACTATCAATTCAGCTGTAAAGTCCTTGAGACATGATTAATTTCACAAGCTCTACGCAACAGATTCAGTGTTTCTCTTCACACAGACAGGGCTGATACAGACAGCGAGATAAATGTGTTGGAGCATGCAGTGGAATACAAGTAGGCATCTCTCTCTGTGTCTCCCCCTCCCTCTCTCTCTCTCTGCCTCTGTCTCTGAATCCATCTCTGTCTCTGTCACTCGCTCTCTCCCTCTTTCTCTGTCCCTCACTCTCTCACACTCCCTCTCTCTTTCTTTCTCTCACTGTCTGTCTCTCTCTTTCTCTCTACAAATATGGCGCAATTCGTCAGAGGTAAAGCCATCATTGAGCACATCAACACCGAGAGCTGTCATAGAAAAGCAGCATCCATCATCAGGGACACCCTCCACCCAGGCCCCACTCTCTTCTCACTGCTGCCATCAGGAAGGAGGTACAGGAGACTCAGTACCCCCAAAACCAGGTTCAGGAACAGTTCTTATCCTTCAATTATCAGGCTCTTGAACCAGAGGGGATAACTTCACTCAGCTTCACTCACCCCATCACTATGGACTCCCACAACCAATGGACTCTTCATGAATGTTCTCAAAATTTATTGCTTATTTATCATTATTTTCTTTTGTACTTGCACAGTTCATTGTCTTTTGCACGCTGATTGTTTGTCTGTCCTGCTGAGTCCTGTCTTTCATTGATACTATTATGTTTCTTAGATTTACTGTGTATGCCTAAGTAAATGAATCTCAGGGTTGTATATGGTGACATATATGTACTTTGATAATAAATTTACATTGAACATTGAACTTTGTACATCAAAACATACAATGAAATGCATCATTTCCTGAGGAGACTGAGGTCCTTTAACATCTGCCGGACGATGCTGAGGATGTTCTACAAGTCTGTGGTGGCCAGTGCTATCATGTTGCTGTTGTGTGCTGGGGCAGCAGGCTGAGGGTAGCAGACACCAACAGAATCAACAAACTCATTTGTAAGGCCAGTGATGTTGTGGGGATGGAACCGGACTCTCTGACGGTGGTGTCTGAAAAGAGGATGCTGTCTAAGTTGCATGCCATCTTGGACAATGTCTCCCATCCACTACATAATGTACCGGTTGGGCACAGGAGTACATTCAGCCAGAGACTCATTCCACCGAGATGCAGCACAGAGCATCATAGGAAGTCATTCCTGCCTGTGGCCAACAAACTTTACAACTCCTCCCTTGGAGGGTCAGACACCCTGAGCCAATAGGCTGGTCCTGGACTTATTTCATAATTTACTGGCATAACTTACATATCACTATTTAAATATTTATGGTTTTATTACTATTTATTATTTATGGTGCAACTGTAACGAAAACCAATTTCCTCCGGGATCAATAAAGTATGACTATGACTATGACTATCATTTGCATTAACAGCCAACACAATCTAAGGATGTGGGTGGAAGCCAGAGACCAGAGAAACACACATGGTCAAAGGGAGGATGTAGAAACTCTTAATGGTTATCAGTTTATTGTAAAATGAATTGGGATGTTCTGTAGATAAATGAAAAAGCAAGTCTTTACTCATAAACTTGACCCCCATTTAGTAAATAACATAAAGTCCCATTCCAATGCAAAAGCAACATCGGCCATCAGAATTGAACCTGTGTCTCTGGAGTTGTGAGCTGGCAGCTCCCACAACTGCACTGCCTGTATCTAAACAAGTCATGAAAGATGAACTGTTCTTCCTTCGGGGAAGATTTAAAAATCTGATTTCTCTTTTTGTGCTGTTGCAGGTTGTAAAGTTACAGCACCCTGGCCTGTGGAGAGGAAATGAAGCACAGTGTCGTATCTCAATGAAGGAACTTTGGCAGTGAGTCTCCTGCTCTGGGCAGAAATAAGGCTGTTCAGCTGCTGTTGGAAGCCTGTGCCCGATCTGACAAGCCAAAAGTACCGCAACGAGATGGGGAGAGACTTCTACCTGCATCTTCTCCTGGCATGTTTGAGCATTGCCCAATGGAGTCACTTCGCCCTTGCAAGAAATTCCACGGGCTCTCAGATGCCTGGTCAATCTCGACGTGGGATGGGTGTCAAAGGCCAAGTGCTTAACCGATCCAAGCGAGGCTGGGTGTGGAATCAATTCTTTGTGATAGAAGAGTACACAGGCCCAGATCCTGTGCTTGTGGGCAGGGTAAGTCTGTACCTCTCCCCTCCCAGATTATTTTTCAACACAATAACAATGTTATAGGAAGTCACATCCCGCACCCTGGGCATTTTCCTTTCTTTCTTCTCCCATTGAGCAGAAGATACAAAAGCCTGAAAGAACATACCACCAGGCTCTAGGACATCTTCCAACCTACTGTAATAAGGGGTTTCCAACCTGGTCTCCACAGACCCCTCGATTAATGGTAGTGGCCCATGGCATAAAAAACGTTTGGGAACACCTGTCCTAGGGGGTTCCTTCACATATTCTATGGTGTTCAAAGTTCTATATCAGTACAACTATATACAGGCCCTTTAGCCCATGATCTTGCGCCGACTTTTTAACCTGTTTCAAGATTAATCTAATCTTTCCCTCCTACACACATTTACATTTTTCTTTCATACCTCTGCCTATCTACGAGTCTATTTCCCTCTATTACTACTCCTGGCAGTGCATTCCACATACCCACCTCGCTACCTAAAAAAAAAACGACCTCTGACATCCACTCATGCTTTCATCCAATCACCTTAAAATTATGCCCCCTTATATTAGCCATTTTTGTATTGAAAGATGTTTGGCTGGCACTCAGTTTATAAAAGGTATCCTTCTGGAGAAACTATGTTGTATCCTTTCCATGGTTAAGTATATCCTTTTTGAAGTATGATATTCTGAAATGAATGGAGTATTTCTGAAGCATTCTGCCAAAGGCTGACAAAATAAGTTCTCACAAACTCACTTTTGCATTCTGTTCCCCTTGAGATACAAAAAAATCCAAAGTAAATTAGGAGAAAATGGGAAGGTTATGATCACTATTCCCTCTATGCTACACAGGTGTGCAGCCGCTCAGTAACTGAAATGCTCCCGCGCACATAGCCTTTGTTGCCATACAGCAGGAATTTTCTTTTATATCATGCTTTGTTACAATGCTGCACAGTTTTCAGGCCGTGTAAAAACTTCCTGCTCAGAGCAATGGCTGATCTGTGCAGCTGTAAAAAAACAATTAGAGGGAACATTGATGATAGATTAATCCTGCCAATCTTCACTCTGTGGTCCGTGAATCAATGCAACGTCTCCCTTTTGGCAAGAAATGTTACCTAAGCTAAACATCTGCTGAGTCTATACCTCACTTAGCCTTGATGATTGCACTGGGTGTCAGAATTCGGGAGAGAATCCTGTCTTGTTCCAAATTCAAACATGCAAGTGTAGATTAATATTGCTGGATGTAGAATGAAGCAATAAGGACAAAAGAAAGCAGTAGAGTATGATACAAACTCAGGAGACTAGAACACCCTTAGATATTTACGGTCCTTTTTTATGTTCATTCAAGGTATTGGTTTATTATTGTCACATGTACTGTAATATAGTGAAAAGATTTAGTTCTGCATGTTCTCTGGACGGATCATACCTTACATAATTACACTGAGGTCTTAAAAAGTAAACAGTATGCAGAATATCATACTGCAGTTGCAGAGAAAGTGCAATACAGGTAGATGGATAAAGTGCAAGGACCAGGATGAGATTGACTGGGAGATCAAATGTTCATCTTTTACCATTTGGGAGGATTGTTCAAAAGTATGATAATATGGGTTTGCTAATATGGAGGCATACAGCGTAGCGGTTAGCACATTTTGCAATCCCAGTGACCTGGGTTCAATTCCCGCGCTGCCTGAAAGGAGTTTTGTAAGTTCTCCCTGTGACCGCATTGGTTTCCCTTGGGTGTTTCAGTTTCCTCCCACAGTCCAAAGATGTACCAGTTTGTAGGTTCTTTGATCACTGATAATTGTCCCATGATTGGGCTAGGGTTAAATCAGGGGTTGCTGGCCTAGTCCATGATATATCTCAATAAATAAAAAAAATAATTTGAAGGTGATTGGAAGGAAGTATACAGGGAATATCAGAGGTAAATTGGGGACGTTGAACACACTGCCTGCATTCCCTGTATGTAAAATTAACATGTAACAATAACAAACCAATTACCAAAATTACTAGTGGGAAGTCTCTGAGATCATTGCTTAGGCTTACAGTATAAGCATTGTATAAGCCTAAGCAATGATCTCAGAGACTTCCTACTAGTAATTTTGGTAATTGGTTAGTTATTGTCACACGTTAACTTTGGTGAAAGGATTGATTGCTCTGTAAATACATTTTTGGAGGATGCAAAAAAGGCAATAAAATAAGTTATAAGGAGACACTAAGAGCTTGCAAAGGAACTCTGAAGGATGAATTGAGCAGGCAACATTTGATAGACAGAGTACAATGTGTGGGAAAGTAATGCGAAGAATACAAAAGTAGAATAATTAGAGAGAAGCCAAAGAGAGGTATCTGGATGGATGGATAGATAGATAGATAGATGAATGGAAGTGCAGATGGATAGATAAATGGAAGTGCAAATGGTTGGATCTACGGCTTATTCAATAGATGGATGGACATACGGATGGATGGTTGGGTGGCAGATGGATGCATGGATGGTTGAGTGGATGGTTGGATAAATATATGGACAGATGGTCAAGTGGATGAATGGATGGATGTAAATGTGGATGGTTGGATTTATGGATCATTCAATGGATGAATGAATGGAAAGATGGATGGTCAAATGGGTGGATAAACGGATGAATAGACAGATGAAAATGTGGATGGTTGAATGGATAGACATACAGATGAATGAAAAATGGATAGATGGATTCACTAATACCGCCTCTTTGCCTTTGCAGCTCCACACTGACCTGGACAGCGGAGGAGGGAAAATCAGGTATATCCTCTCTGGTGAAGGAGCGGGGACCATCTTCGTCATTGATGAGAAAACAGGGAACATCCACGCAACTAAAACACTGGATCGAGAAGAACGTGCTCAGTACACCCTGATGGCACAAGCTGTGGACAGGATAACAAACAAACCCCTAGAGCCTCCCTCTGAGTTCATTGTTAAAGTCCAGGACATTAATGACAATCCTCCTGAATTCCTGAATGGGCCTCATCACGCAACTGTGCCGGAGATGTCCAATGTAGGTAGGTGCCTTTTCTCCAGGGTCCCAGTGCAGATACATTAATTGGGTTTTCATCAGTTCACAGAAACAAGCATTTTTGTACTTGTAAGAGAAAACAAAAATAAAATCCTGCAGATGCTGAAAATCTGAAATCAAAACATAAAATTCTATTGTTGTTGAAAATCTAAATTAAAAAAAAAACATAAAATCCATAGTTGTTCAGGTCCAAACTCGATAAAAAAACAGAAAATCCTGCAGTTGTATTACATCCAAAATCTAAAAATGTTAATCTTGCAGCTGTTGAAAATCCAAAATGAAATTTTGGGAATACTCAGCAGGTCAGGTGACATACAGAGAGAAGTAAACAGTTCAAGTCAATGATTTTTTTTTTAACTTGAAACAGAACAAGAACATTTGTATTTGAAGTAAAGTTCAGGGGAGAAGAGGTGTTCATTGGGAGAGGAAAGATTTTAAAGATTAACTTTATTGGTCACATGTACTATTCATTGAGACATTGAACCATACAGTGAAATGCGTTGTTTTGTATTAATGGCCAACACAGTCCAAGGATGTGCTGGGGGCAGCCCACAAGTGTTGCCTTGCTTCACCTTACCAACATAGCATGCCCGCAAATTACTAACTGTAACCTGTACGCCTTTGGAGTGTGGGAGGAAACCAGAGTACTCGGAGGAAACCCACACTGTTGTGGGGAGTACGTACAAGTTCCTTACAGTCAGCAGTAGGAATTGAACCCTAATTGCTGATTGCTGGCATTGCAAGAGCGTTTCGGTAACTGCTATGCTACTGTGCTGCCCACATTACAGTGCCAGACATTAAAATCATATTAGACTCATAGAGTCATGGAAAAGTACAGCACAGAAACAGGCCCATCAGTGCATGCCAAACCAATCAAACTGCTTAGTCCCATCAACCTGTTTCCGAATCATCGCCCTCCATACCTCTCCCATCCATATAGCTCTCCTGCTAAACAATGAAATCAAGATTGCATGTAGCACTTGGGCTGGCAGCTTCTTTCCACTCTCACCATTCTCTAAGTAAAGACATTTACCCTCGTGTTCACCTTTCATCCTTAACCCATGACCTCCAGTTGTAGTCCCACCCATACTCATGCCTTTTTGCATTTATCCTATTTATGACACTCATAATTTTGTATACCTCCATTAAATCTCCCCTCAACCTTATATTCCAAGGAATAAAATTCTAATCTATTCAATATAACTTACAAAATATATAAATTGTGCAAAAGATGAATAATGTGGTTGTTTTCATGGGTTCATCGACCATTCAGGAATCAGATGGCAGAGGGGAAGAAGCTCTTACTGAAATGTTGACTGTGTGTCTTCAAACCCCTGTACCTCCTCACTGATGGCTGTACTGAGGAGAGGGCATGTCCTGGAAGCTGAGGCTCTGTATGATGGATACAAGAAATTCAAAGCAATGCTGGAGGAACTCAGCAGGTCAGGCAGTATCTATGGAAGTGAACAGACAGTTGACATTTCAGGCCAAGCCCACTATTCTGGACTAATGATGGATGCTGCTTTCTTTAGGCATTGCCTTTTGAAGGTGTCCGTGACGGTGGGCAGATTTGTGCCCATGATGGAGCTGGTTGAGGCTACAACCCTCTGCAGCCCCAGTCAATCCAAACATTGGGGCTTTCATACCAGACAGCAATGGAACGAGTCAGGATGCTCTCCACTGCACATCTGTAGAAATTTGTTAGTAATTGGTGATTTGTGAGAATACCTGGAACACTGAACGAGAACCAGAGATTCATTTGATAATATACCAATCATACCACTGACCTTTTTTATATTCATAGCAACTTGTATTTGTTAATATATTCATTCAATACACCAACTCTAGAGTATTTCATTGTAACTGGACGTATATCCACAGCTCATCAAAATGCCACTGAATTTACTGGAGTGATCTCAGGGGCTTGGAGTAAAGCAATATAATGGGCAGTGTAGAGAGCTTATGATTCTGTATAGAACCAATACTATCCCTATCCTGAGAGCATATGAACATTACAGTGTTGTGCACACTAGCTATATAGATGTGCCTAAGGCTTAGAGTAGATCGTAGAACACTACAAGGCGTTCAGCCCACAATGCTGTGCCAACCTTTTAACTTACTCTAGGATCAATCTGGAAGCCGGCTGGTGGTGTAGTGGCATCAGTGCTGGACTGTGGGGCGGAGGTTCCGAAGTTCCAACCTAGCCGGCACCCCCCGGCACGCTTTCCATCCGTGCGGGGTTAAGAGCTGGTGAGCCCTTTGGGAAAATAAAACTCACGCGGCAGAAGGCAATGGCAAACCACTGCTGTAACTTGCCTCATACGCGAATTCCAACTATGTCAGAACGGCGTGGGAGGAAGTCGTCCCCTACCCAGAAAAATTCTGGATGCAACCTATATTATTATTATTATTATTAGGATCAACCTAACCCATCTTTTCCCAAAGCCCACCGTTTTTCTTTCATCCATGTGCTTATCTAAGAGTCTCTTAAATGTCCCCAATCTTTCTGCCTCTACCACCACCTGTGGGAGTTCTTTCCATGCATCAACCACTGTCTGTGTAAAAACAACATGCCTCTGACATCTTTCCCCCATCCCAACTATTCTTTCCTTCAATCACCCTAAAATTACTGCATTTTCCTTGTATTAGCCATTTCCACAGCTTACCTTAAGCGTTTCAATCAAATACACATCCACACTTCTGCTGGAAGCTCGTTCCACACTAGTCTCACTCTCTGATAGAGGCATATAGATCTCCCCTCATTCTTCTA
Source organism: Mobula hypostoma (assembly GCF_963921235.1). NCBI lineage: Eukaryota > Metazoa > Chordata > Chondrichthyes > Myliobatiformes > Myliobatidae > Mobula > Mobula hypostoma. The sequence goes on along the minus strand of NC_086110.1, from coordinate 73,078,848 downwards.
AGCTCCAGTGTTTGTGCTGTGCCAGTCATTGATAAAAATGACTCATTTCACTGTATGTTCCAGTGATTTGATGTACAAGCAGCATTTATGCAGAGGAATAAACAGTTGACATTTCGGGGCCACGACCCTTCATCAGAACTCTTTTACTGCACTCTAGGTTTTGATAATTTAATGTGCATGTATCAAATACATGTGGCTTGCTGTTTTAACATGTTGTACAAGATCTTTATGATTTTCAACCTCCTCTGCATTTCCTGTGTGTGTAGGCTCCCCGAAATCTGATATCATTATTGTTAATCTTTTCTCTAATTGCTCCATTGCCTCTACATCCTTAGAAAAGTGCAAACAGACTCGAGGGCCGGCACTTTCCGAAGCCTTTCGTAGCAGAGCTCTTGTCTTGCAGCGATGACGGGTGGAGGTGCAAGGGTTTGACAGTATGATGAATGGATATTCCTTCATGCACCGACTCAATTCATCACTTCCCACTCGCTGTTGACAATGTGATCATCTCCTCTCTTTCCAGGTACCTCTGTGATTCAAGTCACAGCCACAGATGCGGATGATCCGTCCTACGGCAACAGTGCCAGGCTGGTCTACAGCATTCTGGAGGGTCAACCGTACTTCTCAGTCGAGCCTCAGACAGGTACAGGCACCAGCCCGTCCAAACCGGTTGACAGATAAAAAAAACTGATCGACTAGGACAGAGAGAAACAGATTCAGATAACCAACATACAGCACAGTATGGCCCTTCGACACACAATGTTGTGCCGACATTTCAACCTGCTCTAAAATTAATCTAACCCATCCCTCCTACTTAACCCTCTATTATTCTATCATCTATTTGCCTATCGTAAATGTCCCTAATGTATCTGCCTCTACCACCACCCCTTGGCGGTGCTTTACACTCTCTGTGTAAAAAAACTACATCTGATATCCTGCAAGCATAAAAGTTGCTGGTGAACGCAGTAGGCCAGGCAGCATCTCTAGGAAGAGGTACAGTCGACGTTATGGGCTGAGACCCTTCGTCAGGACTAACTGAAAGAAGAGCTAGTAAGATATTTTAAAGTGGGGGGGAGGGGGAGGTCCGAAATGATAGGAGAAGACAGGAGGGGGACGGGTGGAGCCAAGAGCTGGACAGGTAATTGGCAAAAGGGATACGAGAGGATCATGGGACAGGAGGCCTAGGGAGAAAGAAAGGGGGAGGGGGAAGCCCAGAGGATAGGCAAGGGGTATAGTCAGAGGGACAGAAGGAGAAAAAGGAGAGAGAGAAAAAGCATGTGTGTATATACATAAATAAATAAATAACGGATGGGGTACGAGGGGGAGGTGGGGCATTAGCAGAAGTTTGAGAAGTCAGTGTTCATGCCATCAGGTTGGAGGCTACCCAGACAGAATATAAGGTGTTGTTCCTCCAACCTGAGTGTGGCTTCATCTTTACAGTAGAGGTATACTGATATCCTGCCCATCTTTTGACCCAGTCACCTTAAAGTCACGTCCTCTCATATTCCCCATGTCTACCCTGGGGAAAAGTCTCTGGCTGCTCACTCTGTCTGTTAAGTCACCTCTCGCTCTTCTTCACTCCAAAGGGAAACATTATGTATTTAATATTTCAGTAAGATTTGAGTAATATTTTAAATATATTGTTTGATTAAGTATTCCTTGTTTAAATAATTCATTATGGGTTATGTGAAAAGTATGGAACAGCATACGTTACTTTGCCACCATGTCATTACATGTGCCCCTCGCTTAAAGTAAAAATGAAGTCAGACGTGTATTCCTGGCTCTGTGCTTTTGCTTTCAATTACTTTCATGTTTTGGAGTTAGGAAACGTAACAGGAAAAGCACCAGCTCATTCAAACTTTCTGCATAAGACATGCTCTCTAATCCAGGCAGTGTCCTAGTGAACCTCCTGTGAACCACCTCGGGAATCTCACGTCCATCGGTGCCGATTGTATTGTAGTGTGTTAATGGTGCTGGCACAGTAATGACAGCAGCATGGTAGCATAGCAGTTAGCGTAACACTTTACAGCGCCGCTCTGGTTTTCTCCCACACTCCAAAGACGTATGGGTTACTAGGTTAATTGGTCACATGGGTGCAATTGGGCTGATTGGGTCGGCAGGGTCTGCAACCATGCTGTATCTCTAAATAAAAAATACATAAAGATTCCTAATTCCACCGCTGGTAATGAGTTAATTGGTAAAAGAGTTTATTATGGTCGCAGATACTTAGAGCACCGTCCCTGAGTCTCAGGCACACATATATAAAGCTAGGGTGCCTAAGACCTTTGCACAGTTCTGTATTTGACAAAGTAGAGCCGAGAGTGAGTTTGTAAATCTGGCAGGAGCAAAGGATGTTGGGAATGGCATGCAGGGTGCCATGGGAGGTGTGTGGGACAGGTGGCGGAGAAATGTCAATGGCAGAGGTGAGACAACAGGCAAGATCATTTGATTCCAAACAATTGGCTTATTGATCGTTACAAAATGTCTCTCTAATGCTTCCCGCTCCCTCCCCTCTCCCTTTGCCTTTTCCAAACCATGATTCCCCTCCCACTGCCCATTGGGCACGTGGCCAAGTGGTTAAGGCGTTCGTCTAGTGATATGAAGGTCGCTAGTTGGAGCCTCAGCTGTGGCAGTGTGTTTGTGTCCTTGAGCAAGGCACTTAACCCCACATTGCTCTTGTGTCTGTGCGAGGAGTGGCGCCCAATACAGACTTCAAATCTGCGCCTTGTAAGGCACGAAAATGCCCGACGCAGGCCTCTCATGGTCTGAGTTGACGTTCCCTTGCCTATTCTCCATCCACAATAAAGACCCATATCAGAATCAGGGTTATCATCACTCACATACATCATGAATTTTTTTTGTGTGGAATATATAAAATATATAAATATAGTGCAACATAAAAAATTACCACAGTACTGTACAAAAGTCTTAAGCACCCTAGCTATATATATGTGCCTAAGACTTTTGCAACAGCACTGTGCAGTGAAAAATTTTCTGATTCCAAAGCATAAGTACATCAAGATAGTAAAAGGGACAAGTATTAACAGAATGCATAATGAGGTGTTACAGTTACAGAGAAAGGGTAGTGCAGGCAGACAATAAGGTGCAAAGGCCACAGCAACATAGATTGAGGGATCAAGTGATCATGAGTACATCTTCATCATTCAAGAGTCGACCTTAAACTTGTTTCTCGGTGCTTTCAGGCTTTTGCCAGTACTGCCTGATGGAAGCCGTGAGAAGAGAGAATGTCGGGAGTGGAGGGTCCTGATCTATGCTGACTGCTTTCCAGAAACAGCAGGAAATGTAGAGTCAATGGCGGGGGGGGGGGGCGCGGACGGGTCTGGTTTTCATAGAATATAGAACATTGAACGGTACAGGGCCTTGGGCCCACAAAGTTGTGCCAGCCTTCACTCCTGTATGACCTTTTAGTTTCATGAGCAAAACGGGGCGTCATGGTAGCATGGCGGTTAGTTCGACACTGTTAAGGCTCATGACGTTCCGGAGTTCAGAGTTAAATTCCGGTGCTGTCTGTATGGAGGTTGTACGTTCTCCCCACAACCATGTGGATTTCCTCCAAGTATTCTGGTTTCCTCCTACAGTCCAAAGACGTATCTGCTAGTAGGTTAATAATTGTTCTGTGATTAGGCTAGTGTTAAATAGGTGTGTTGCTGGGTGGTGCGGCTCGTTGGGCCAGAAGGGCCTGGTTTGTGTTGTGTCTCTAAGTAAATAAGTAAGTACTGACACAAGGTTGGTGTCCGTCAGTCTAAGTTCCAGGTGAAACTTGAGGTTTTAAACCCAATATTTCTGCAGAAAAGTCTGAAAATAGGGAAAGCACATTTCTTGTTAGAAGTACAAGTCTGATGTTCCTCTACCTCTCTGTTTTGGAAGCCTCTATCCCTTTTCTCATCACATCAGAAAATTCCTCACAACTTCCCTCTTCCACTGTGTTTTCTAAACTCCCCATTCCCCTTTCCCACACTGTACGCTCATGCCTCTCCCCTTCCCCACTCCATTCTCCACGAAAAAGAATGCAGCAGTCTAAAGTGAAAAAGAAATTTCCAGAAAGAACACCCTTGATGTCTGTTAATTGAGCTGATGTTGGAACTGCTGGCATGGTTTGTGGGCAAGTTTCTGTCTAGCTTTTAAATCTACTGAATGAAATGGGGCATCAAGTTACTCAGTTATGGTACAAATGTAAAGCAATTTTAAGTTTTTTTAAACAATTTTATATCAAGCTGGCCTCCAGGGAACTGTACAACAATCTCTCAGTTACATAATTTATTCAGATGTGGGGAATGGGACTAATTTTCTTTTCTGCTTTGCTCTTGAAAATGTTCTTTTAGCAGTTTTGTCTAGACTCATCAAAAAGTTAATCTCCTGGGTTCAGTCATATTCCAGTGAAATGAGACGGAAAGGAAGATTTGAAAGAAAGGATTTATTCTATTTCACTGCCTTATGGCATCCCTGTTCACTAATGCATTTCACCTGCAGTATAGCACCTCCCTAGCATGTACCATGCACAGACATGAATGGCCTCTCCTGTGCATCAGAAAATCTGAAGTAATGTTTAAATTGATGTACCCAAAATAATGGAATACATTAGAACAAAGGGATCTGGGAATAGGGATCCATAAAATATCTGGAATCAGTTTCATTTTCACTAACTAAAATGTCACAGAATTGGTGAAATTCATTCTCCTTCAGAACTAGTAAGCACCTAGAGTTGATTCAGTCGGCTCTGAATGGATGGATTGATACAGATGGTGGAGATTCTGCCTCAAGTTCTAGCAACCTGATTTGATCCTGACCTCTGGTGCTGTCTATGTGGAGTTCACATACCCTTACAGTAACAATATTGGTCTCCTTCCATATTCCCCAAGGACACATGTGTTGGTAGGTTAATTGGCCCCATCTGTGTGTCTGAGTGGTGGAACTGAGTGTAGTTGTTGAGAATATAGCAAGAAAAATAAAAATTATTCATATCAGATTGGTGTTCAGGAGTGGCTGATGGTTTGCATAGACTTGATGGGCGGAAGGACCTGTTTCCATGTCTTTCTGTCACTCTCTGACTCCTTACTCTTCAAGAGAATTACAGTAACTTTTCCTGTCATTTCTTCCTAGGTATAATAAGAACGGCTCTTCCAAATATGGACCGAGAGGCACGGGAGGAATACCTCGTGGTGATCCAGGCAAAGGACATGGGAGGCCACATGGGAGGTCTCTCCGGAACCACGAAGGTGACGATAACCCTCACTGATGTCAACGACAATCCTCCAAAGTTCCCTCAAAGTAAGGAAGCTTTTTGATGCCTTTGCAATTCCACTGGGTATTGACTGGAAAGGGATGAACTGAACAATAAGAGATAAGCATGTGCCCTGTCAGAATCAGAATCAGCATTATCATCAGTGAAACATGCTGTGGAATGTGTTGTTTTGTGGCAGTTGTACACTGCATGATGCAAAAATTGTTTTAAGTTACAAAAATAAATAAACTGTGTAAAATGGAAATAGCAGGTTCATGTGTTCAGAAATCCAATGGTGGGAGGAAACAATGTGTGTGGGTTTGCAGCCCCCTCTACCTTCTCTTGATAGTAGAGAGCAGATAAGGAGATGCTCCAGATGGGAAGGGTCCTCAGTGATGGATGCCACCTTCTCGAGGTGTCATCTCTTGAGAATGTCATTGACGGTGGGGAGGGTTGACAGAGTCTACAACCCTCTAAAGCCTCCTACGATGTTGCACATTGGAGCTTCCACACCAGGTGGTGATGCAGACCAGCCAGAATGTCCTCTACTGCACATCTGTAGAAATTTGCTCCAGTCTTTGGTGATATCAAACCCCTAATGCATTATAAATCTCCTTAAACTTTAAATGAAGTAAAGCCCATTGGCGTGCCTTCTTTATGATTACATTAATGTGTTAGTCCCAGGATATGTCCACCAAGATGTTGGCGTCTAGGAAATTGAAACTGCTGACCTCTCATTGAGGATTGGTGTGTGTTCTCCCAACTTCATAACTCTAATAAAAACAGACACCGCTTCGTTGTTCCATGAACCTTCAAAGTTCAAAGTAAGTTTATTACCAATACTTATAGGTCACCATAAACAACTCTGAGATTTGTTTTCTTGCAGGCATACTCAATAGAATCTGAATAATCTCAATATGCATTTGACACAAAGGTCCTTCTGCAGCTGTACAGGGCCCTGGTGAGACCACACCTGGAGTACTGTGTGCAGTTTTGGTCTCAAAATTAGAGGAAGGACATTCTTGCTATTGAGGGAGTGCAGCGTAGGTTCACAAGGTTAATTCCCGGGATGGCGGGACTGTCGTATGTTGAAAGATTGGAGCGACTGGGCTTGTATATGCTGGAATTTAGAAGGCTGAGGGGGGATCTTATTGAAACATATAAGATTATTAAGGAATTGGACACGCTGCAGGCAAGAAGCATGTTCCCACTGATGGGTGAGTCCAGAACCAAAAGCCACAGTTTAAGAATTAGGGGTAGGCCATTTAGAACGGAGTTGAGGAAAAACTTTTTCACCCAGAGAGTGGTGGATGTATGGAATGCTCTGCCCCAGAAGGCTGTGGAGGCCAAGTCTCTGGATGCTTTCAAAAAAGAGATGGATAGAGCTCTTAAAGATAGCGGAATCAAAGGTTATGGGGATAAGGCAGGAACTGGATACTGATAGTGGATGATCAGCCATGATCACAGTGAATGGTGGTGCTGGCTCAAAGGGCCGAATGGCCTACTCCTGCACCTATTGTCTATTGTAGTTGGTACTGCTGCCGATGGACTGAAGACATTACGGAAACAGGCCCTTTAGTCCTCTAGTTAATGACAACCTGCCCCTCTGCCTGGTCCCATCTGCATGCACCTGGATAATAGCTCTCCAAACCCCTCCCATCCATAGTCATAGTCATACTTTATTGATCCCAGGGGAAATTGGTTTTCATTACAGTTGCACCATAAATAATAAATAGTAATAGAACCATAAGTAGTTAAATAGTAATATGTAAATTATGCCAGTAAATTATGAAATAAGTCCAGGACCAGCCTATTCACTCAGGGTGTCTGACCCTCCAAGGGAGGAGTTGTAAAGTTTGATGGCCACAGGCAGGAATGACTTCCTCTGACGCTCTGTGCTGCATCTCGGTGGAATGAGTCTCTGGCTGAATGTACTCCTGTGCCCATCCAATACATTATGTAGTGGATGGGAGACATTGACCAAGATGACATGCAACTTAGACAGCATCCTCTTTTCAGACACCATCGTCAGAGGGTCCAGTTCCATCCCCACAACATCACTGGCCTTACGAATGAGTTTGTTGATTCTGTTGGTGTCTGCTACCCTCAGCCTGCTGCCCCAGCACACAACAGCAAATGTGATAGCACTGGCCACCACAGACTCGTAGAACATCCTCAGCATCGTCCGGCAGATGTTAAAGGACCTCAGTTTCCTCAGGAAATAGAGACGGCTGTGACCCTTCTTGTAGACAGCCTCTGTGTTCTTTGACCAATCCATGCACCTATCCAAACTTAGGTGCTACAATCTACCACTTTGGCTTCTCATTCCACACTCGCACCACCCCGATAGTGAAGATGTTTTGGTTTTTTCATTTAGCATTTGCATTTATTATTGTCACAAGATACAGTGAAAAGCACGTCTTGCATGGTGATCATGCAGATTAAATCATTGCACAGAGCTTTGAGCTAGAATCAGGTAAAACTGTAACAATCTAGAATAATGTCATCCTTCACCCTAAGCCTATAACCTATAGTTTGGATCTCACCCAATTCAAAGGGAGTAAAGCCTGCGTGTGTTTCCCATATCCCTCAATTTTGTACACCTCTATAGGAGGTCCCATCCTTCTCCTGTGTTTCAGGAAATAAAGTCCTAACCTATTTTCCTTTTCCTCAAATCCTGGTAATTCTCTCTGCATTCTTTCAAACTTATTCTTCTTTCCTTTAGGAGGGTGACCCGAAGTACACACAATACTCTAAATCTATAAGACCCTTAGCATGATCTAAGGGATCCATGGGCCCAGGTTGGAAATCCCTGCACTAAATTCAGCTTCACCACTGTACAGGGGGCTTTGGCATGGATTTTGTCCTGGAACAGCCACAATCCTCTGATTCAAATGCAAGGGTTTATACTAACTTAATACTTGACAGCAAATATTTTCTTTCTGTTTTGTGTCCTGCATGTGTTTGCAGGAGGGTTGGTTGGATATTCTGCCTCAGTCAAAAGAACTAAAGAGAAATTAATAGGTAGTAAGAGGGTGCAGGGATACAGGGCAAAAAGGTGTTTTCTCTGGGTGCTCTGGTTTCCTCTCACAGTTCAAAGACATACCGCGTAGATTAATTGGTCATTGTAAGTTGTCCGGTGAATAGGTTTGAGTTAGATCTGGATCGGTTCCCTAAGGCTGTTATAGCTGGGGGTGGTCGTACGGATAAGTTCCCACTACCTATTAAATGTTCCCAGTGGCGTGCAACACAAGCAGCCTTTAGCAGCCAAGCCCAGCTCAAAGCCTTCACATGTAGCTCAACTACTAAGCCCAGCGGAACTGTTTCTACTGATAGAAGAGGCAAAGGTGCGGTACTGGTGTCTTAAAACCAGTATCTGCGAGCAAATGGGGCTCGACAACTGTGGTAGGCAGTTCATCTAGGGGAAGGAAAACTCTGATCTCAAACTTCCACTGCCCTGTGGCTACACCCGGTTATGGAAAAGGCTTCAGGAGCAAACACCGAGGAAAAATCTGGTCCAAAAATGTTTACTCACCCTGGACATGTGACATCATCTGGCATCTGTTCTGGATTTGGGACAGGTTGGGTATGAAAAATATTATAAGGTCTAAGCTTCTGGTTTAGGCTGGTTGGTTTAAGTTCTGATTGGCAATGTTGCTGTTAGGTTTGGATTCACTTGAGTTAGGTTGGGTTCTTAGCCTCTTTTCTGGACGTGGATTTTGATTGGCTGTTCGCAGGTTGGATTTTGATTGGCCATGCTGAGGTTGGGTTTGGTTCGGCTGTTCTCAGATTGGGTTTTTATTGGTTGTGCTGGGGATGAGTTTGGAATGTCAGACACAACTTGGGTTCTGATTGGCTGTACAGTGTTTAGATTCTGGTGATCCTTCATCAGGACCAATTAGGATTGATAATATTGTAGTTCAGTTAGGATTGGGGTATAACCTTTTACCTTAGCAGATATCCATAGAAATGCTTATTGTCCCTTTTTACTTATCCTGCAAATGTAGTGGTGAATCTGGAATTGTGGTGATGGTCTGGAGTCAATTGGAGGGCAAGTGAGGCAGGAGCAGTTGAATCTTTTCCCAGTAAGGCAGAAGTAAACTAGAAATGCTTTCCTGACTGCTTGGTAGCTTCATGCTGACTTTTAAGATTTTTTACTGGAGCCAAAATTAAATGATTCAACAGTTCTGGTTGGATTTGCACTCTGGGTTATTAAACCCAGGAATGTAATCATCAGTGCATGGGGAACTGGATTGCTATTAATGCCAATAGGTATCAACGGAGGAATGTGGGCATCAAAGCCTTACAGCTTAAGCTACCCTAATTCTTTACTGAGTCACAAATCTCCATTTCTATTTAACATCTTCCAGATGGAGAAGTATGGTTCGAAAGCAGGGAAACGTTGTCACTTTATACAACACAAAGAAGCCCTTTAGGCCATCGTGTTTATGCTAGTTCACTGCAGAACAGTCCCATCAATCCCATTCCTGCTCTCTTGTCGTCTTACACCTTTGCATAAGTTTATCAACTCCCCTCACAGAAGTGTGAGCAGCTTCCTGTGTAGCTTCAGGGAAGTTCTTGGGTGTCAAAATCTCTGAACATAGAACAAAGAACAGTACAGCACAAGAACAGGCCCTTGGGCCCACCATATTGTGCTGAACAAATTAAACTGCTAATCAAATGGCCAATTAAACTAATTTATTCTTCTTGTACAATATCCTTAATTTCCTCACATTTATGTGCCTCTCTAAATGTCTCTTAAAAATTCCAATTGTATCTGCCTCAACTACCATCCTAGGCAGCGCATTCCAGGCACCCACCCCTCTCTGTGTAAAAAAATTGTCCCTTACATCTCCTTTGAAATTACCCCCTCTTACCTTAAATGGATGACCTCTGGTATTCAACATTTTAGACCTACCAAACAGATGCTCCCCATTTACACTATCTATGGCTCTCTTTATCTTATAAACTCTATCAGATCTCCACTCAGCCTCCGTCGCTCTAGAGAAAACAGCCCAAGTTTGTCCAACCTCTTATTATAGCACAAGCCCTCTAATCCAGGCAGCATCCCGGTAAACCTCTTCTGCACTGTCTCCAAAGACTCGACATCCTTCCTATAATGAGACGAGCAGAACTGTATGCAATACTCCAGATGTGGCTTAACTAGAGTCTTATAAAGCTGCAACACAACTTTCTGACTTCTGAGCAATGCTCGACTAACAAAGACAAGCATGCCGTATGCCTTCTTAACCACCCTATCAACCTGTGCAGCCACTTTCTGGGAGCTATGAAGTTGGAACTCGCCTCGACACTGTTAGGGATCTTGCACATCACAGCCTCTTTATATTTGACCTCCAAGGTGAAAAACTTCACATCTGGCCAGATTAATCTACATCTGCCATTTCTCTGCGCATATTTGCAACTGATCTATATCCTGCTGAATTCTTTACTAGTCTTCTATACTATCCACAACACCTCCAATCTTCGCATCATCTGCAAACTTACTAACCCGTCTATCTATATTACCATCCAAGTCACTTATATACATCATAAACAGCAGAGGTTCTGGTACAGATCCTGGGTCTACTTATGGAGAAGTCTCACCAGCAGCTATATTTCATTAATTGTCTGAGGCAATTTGATGTGTCATTAAAGATTCTAGCACAGTTCTACAAATGTACCATGGAGAGCACACAGTCTGGTATGGAGGGGGCACTGAACAGGATTTGAGAAAGCTGTAGAGAATTGTAAACTCAGCTAGCTCCATCATGGGCAGTAATCACCCTACTATTGATGACATCTGCAGGAGGAAATGCCTCAAGAAGGTGACATCCCATCATTAAGAGGCCCTAACCTTCTAGCATTGCCCTCTTCTCACTACTACAGGGAGGAGGTACAGAAGCCTGAAGATGCACATTCACAGGAAGAATGTACAAACTTCTTTCAGACAGCGGCAGGAACTGAACCTGAACGGTGGTTGCTGCTGCTCTATAGTAGTTGTGCTAACCACTGTGCAGTAGTGTGAAACAAAAATGCTTGGTTAATGCTAGGGGTCCATGGCATATAAAAGCTTAGGAACCCCTGTCCTACGAGACTGTAGGGGAGCAACTAAGAGCGGAAGAGTTGAGAGTCCAAAGACATGGCAGCACCACTGGGCAAAGGGTGATTAGTTTAGAGTTTTGATAACAGCAGGGAAGAAGGCCTTGCAGAGGACTGCTGGTGACTCACTTGGAGGCCCAATGTCTGTGTGTCTGAGAGTCCGGGGCAAAGGACTGGAGGCCGCCTGTCCTGTGGTTGGAAGCCTGACTGTATGTGTGAATGAAGGAGGGAAGGAAGGGCTTGTTTTGGTGTTTTGTTGTTGTTGCTTGCATTGATCTACTGATCATTGTGTGCGTGCTATGTTGGTGCCGGAATGGTGGGGGTTGATGATGGTGCTGCCGTTCTTTCCTTTCTTGGTTTCGTGGCTATCTGGAGAAGAAAAATTTCAGAGTTGTATACTTCAATAATAAATGAACCTTTGAAACTTTGAACCTTTGAATGTGTGGAGATAAGTGCGGGCACCCCGAACTCATCCTTAGATAGCATTGGTTGTTAACACAACTGGCACATTTCACTGTACAATATGTTTTGATGTGATAAATAAATCTTGGACTGTGTTTGAAACTGAAGGTGTCCTTAACTCTATAGAGGGAATCAGAGATATTGCGGAAGAAGCATGAAAGCAGATTAGGTTAGACAGGAATAAATCCGAGGGACCGTGAAGGCAATTGCTGTTCCTGTTTCCCATGATCATTTCTGAAGGCAATGCTTGTTGTTCGTTTCCTTCCAGGTGTGTACCAGATGTCAGTCTCAGAGGCGGCCAAGGTAGGGACAGTAGTGGGACAGCTCAAAGCCAAAGACCCAGACATTGGTGACAATGGCATGGTGTCCTACAGCATCATTGATGGGGACGGAAGGGACTTCTTCGAAATCACAACTGACTCACAGACTCAGGAGGGAATCATCAAGCTGAAAAAGGTATTGAGATATACTGAGAGAGAATGCTGGTACTGTGGAAGTGATGACAAGGGCTGGTGACACTTGTACCACTCACACCCCACTTTACATGGGTGATACAGCAGTGGAAACTGCGTGCAGTTTCAAACTCCTGGGTGTGCACATCTCACACAACCAGAACACATCTTACACAGCCAGGAAAGCTCGCCAATGCCTCTACTTTCAGAGGAGGCTGAAGAGAGCAGGACTAGAACATAGAATAGTACAGCACAGTACAGGCCCTTCGGCCCACAATGTTGTGCTGACCCTCAAACCCTGCCTCCCATATAAGCCCCCACCTTAGATTCCTCCATATACCTGTCTAGTAGTCTCTTAAACTTCACTAGTGTATCTGCCTCCACCACTGACTCAGGCAGTGCATTCCACGTACCAACCACTCTCTGAGTAAAAAACCTTCCTCTAATATCCCCCTTGAACTTCCCACCCCTTACCTTAAAGCCATGTCCTCTTGTATTGAGCAGTGGTGCCCTGGGGAAGAGGCGCTGGCTATCCACTCTATCTATTCCTCTTATTATCTTGTACACCGCTATCATGTCTCCTCTCATCCTCCTTCTCTCCAAAGAGTAAAGCCCTAGCTCATTAATCTCCAATCATAATCCATACTTTCTAAACCAGGTAGCATCCTGGTAAATCTCCTCTGTACCCTTTCCAATGCTTTCACATCCTTCCTGTAGTGAGGTGACCAGAACTGGACACAATACTCCAAGTGTGGCCTAACCAGAGTTTTATAGAGCTGCATCATTACATTGCGACTCTTAAACTCTATCCCTCGACTTATGAAAGCGAACACCCCATAAGCTTTCTTAACTACCCTATCCACCTGTGAGGCAACTTTCAGGGATCTGTGGACATGTACCCCAAGATCCCTGTGCTCCTCCACACTACCAAGTATCCTGCCATTTACTTTGTACTTTGCCTTGGAGTTTGTCCTTCCAAAGTGTACCACCTCACACTTCTCCGGGTTGAACTCCATCTGCCACTTCTCAGCCCACTTCTGCATCCTATCAATGTCTCTCTGCAATCTTTGACAATCCTCTACACTATCTACAACACCACCAATCTTTGTGTCATCTGCAAACTTGCCAACCCACCCTTCTATCCCCACAGTCAGGTCGTTAATAAAAATCACGAAAAGTAGAGGTCCCAGAACAGATCCTTGTGGGACACCACTAGTCGCAACCCTCCAATCTGAAAGTACTCCCTCCACCGCCACCCTCTGCCTTCTGCAGGCAAGCCAATTCTGAATCCACCTGGCCAAACTTCCCTGGATCCCATGCCTTCTAACTTTCTGAATAAGCCTACCGTGTGGAACCTTGTCAAATGCCTAACTAAAATCCATATAGATCACATCCACTGCACTACCCTCATCTATATGCCTGGTCACCTCCTCAAAGAACTCTATCAGGCTTGTTAGATGCGATCTGACCTTCACAAAGCTATGCTGACTGTCCCTGATCAGACCATGATTCTCTAAATGCCCATAGATCCTATCTCTAAGAATCTTTTCCAACAGCTTTCCCACCACAGACGTAAGGCTCACTGGTCTATAATTACCCGGACTATCCCTACTACCTTTTTTGAACAAAGGAACAACATTCGCCTCCCTCCAATCCTCCGGTACCATTCCCGTGGACAACGAAGACATAAAGATCCTAGCCAGAGGCTCAGCAATCTCTTCTCTCGCCTCGTGGAGCAGCCTGGGGAATATTCCGTCAGGCCCCGGGGACTTATCTGTCCTAATGTATTTTAACAACTCCAACACCTCCTCTCCCTTAATATCAACATGCTCCAGAACATCAACCTCACTCACATTGTCCTCACTATCATCAAGTTCCTTGATGATGGTGAGGACTATGCACGTCTATACTCCCATTATTTTACAGATGTGCAGTTGAGAGCATCCTAACCAGCTGTGCCACTCCATGGTACACAAACTGCAAAGCAGCGCAAGGGAAGGCTCGACAACGGGTAGTCAAAACTGCCCAACGCATCACCTGCACCGCCATTCTCACTATCAAGAACATATATACAGAAAGTCTTGGAAAAGGGCCAGTAACATCATGAAGTATCCCACCCACCCTGCTCATGGATAGTGTTTGACCTGCATCCATCAGGGAGGAGGGTATGTAGCATCCACACCAGGACCACAGACTCAAAAACAGTCACTATCTCCAGGCAGTAATGCTGATCAACACCTCCCCCAACTAAACCACCCCTCCACACCCCCAAACACCACTACTTTATCATTTCCTGTCAGTCACCTTATGTACAGACACTCCTGGGCCTAGTGTCACTTTATGGACATACACTTAATCTATATATATAAGCTATCTTATGGATTTATATTTATTGTTTTTTTAATATTGTTTTCCTTATCTCACTTTTTTTTATGCTGCATAAGATCTGAAGGAACAATTATTTCATTCTCCTTTACACTTGTGTACTGGAAATGACATTAAACAATACTGAATCTTGAGTCTCTAGAAGAAAAGATTTTGGAAATAACTTCTATCTCCATGGGTGCTGCCTGATCTTCTGGGTATTTTGAGTAGAGTAGATTAGATTAAGATTAAATAAAATAAGATTAAGTTGACCTGTCAGGTCACTCTGTGTGTGGCTTGGTTTCTTTTTGTCGTAATTCTGCCCTCTCTTGTAAAAAATATAATTTTATATGGATAATTTATACATTTTTTCCACCCCCAGAGTGCTCTCCTTCTGGGAAGCCTTCAACCTGATGGCATGAACATGCATTTCTCCTTCCTGTAAAAAAATTTCCCTTCCCTCCCCTTTTCTTCTATTCCCCACTCTGGCCTTTTACCTCTTCTTAACTGCCTATCACCTCCCTCTCTGATAGTTCACTCTCCTCTCCTATTAGATTCCTTCCTCTCCAGCCCTTTATCTTTCCTACCAACCTGGCTTCATCTATCACCTTCTAACTACCATCTTTCTCTCTCTCCACCTTTGTACTCTGGCATCTTCCCCCTTCCTTTTCAGTTCTGAAGAAGCGTTCTGGCTCAAAATGTCAAAGTTTACACATTTCCATAGATGCTGCCTGACTGGCTGAGTTCGTCCAGCATTTTCTTTATTGCTTCATATTTGATATTTATGTTTTCTTGTGAACACTGCTTATCCAATATTATGTGTTATGTTTTGTAACTTCAAAACTAATTGAAACTGACATAAAATTAATTGGAAGCAAAAACACAGAGCCTGGAATACGTGTTTTAGTTTAGTTTTCATAGGAGGTTCACAAAAATGAACCCGGGACGGAAAGGCTTGTCGTATGAGGAGCGTTTGATGGCTCTGCGCCCGTACTAACTGGCATTCAGGAGTGGTGACCTAATTTAATCCTAACAAATTTTGAAAGGCCTCGATAGAGTGAATGTGGAGGGGGAGTCTAGGACCGGAGAACACGGCCTCAGAATAGAGGGGTGTTTGTTTAGAATGGAGGTGAGGAGGAATTTCTTCAGCCAGAGAGTGGTGAATCTATGGAATTTGTTGCTACAGGCAGCTGTAGAGGCCATGTCATTGGGTATATTTGAGGCAAAGATTGCTAGATTGTTGATTAGTCAGGGCATGAAAGGATGCAGGATGAAGGCTGGAGTTTGAGGTTGAGGGAAGGTGGATCAGCCATGATGAAATGATAGAGCAGACTCCATAGGCCAAATGGCCTAAATCTGCTCCTATATCTTATGGTCTTATGTAGAATTAGTGATTGATAATTGGAACTGACTCGAAGGACCTGTTTCTGCACAGTGGCCCTCCATGGCCTAATTTGCTACTCTGCAAAGAAAAGAGACAAGGCAATTTCTTCAATGGGGTAGGAAGTAGTCCTATTATTTCTGGGTTTGATGACTGGTAGCATGGTGGCCTGGGTTGGAAGCACCAGTCCCCAAGAATAGAATAGTCTTCAAAATAGTGTTTGATACAACCCAATCCATCACAGGCAAAATCCTCTCTCCCAATGAGCATCTTTACATGGAAAACATCATCAAGAGCTCTCATTGTCCAGGCCATGATCTGTTCTAGCCACTAGTATTGGGCAGGAGGTATAGGAGTCTTAGGTTGCACACCGCCAATTTCAGGAACCTGTATTGCCCAACAACCATCCGGCTTTTAAACCAGTGTGAACAACTTCATTTATCTCAACACTGAGCTGGTTCCAAACTATAGGCTCACTTTCAAGGACTCTACCACTCATGTTCTCAGTATTATTTATTTTTTCTTTGCACATTTTGTCTTCTTTTGCATGTTCATTGTTTGTCAGTCTTTTTATGTAAAGTTTTTCATAAGTTCTATTGTTTTTTATTTTCCTGTAAATGCCTGCAAGAAAATAAATCACATGGTGACACACACTCAATGGTCACTTTATTAAGTACACTTGTACTCCTGCTCATTCATGCAAATACCAAATCAGCCAATCATGTGGCAGCAGCTCAATGCATAAAAGCATGCCGACATGGTCAAAAGGTTCAGTTGTTGTTCAGACCAAACATCAGAATGGGGAAGAAATGTGATCTAAGTGACTTTGACAGTGGTATGATTGTTGGTGCCAGACAGGGTGGTTTGACTATCTCAGAAACTGCTGAACCCCTGGGATTTTCACACACACGATTCTCTGGAGTTTACAGAGAATTGTGCAAAAAACAAACCAAAAGAAATCCAGTGAGCGGCAGTTCTGTGGGTGAAATGCCTTGTTAATGAGAGAAGTCAGAGGATAATGGTAGACTAGTTCAAGCTGTCAGGAAGCTGACAGTAACTCAAATAACCATGCATTACCACAGTGATGTGTAGAAGAGTATCTCTGAACATACAACATATTGAACCTTGAAGTGGATGGGCTAAGGCAACAGTAGATCATTAGCATAGACTCAATAGCCACTTTATAATATAAGTACAGGACATACCTAATAAATTGGCCACTGATTGTACTTTGATGATAAGTTTACCTTGATCTTTGAACTTTGAATAAACTGGAACTAGTTTGATGGAAGCGAGATTTCAGACAGCCGACAGCTGCTGAAACAAATCTGGGCTGTCTGACTTCCCTTCCAACTGCGCAAACGATCACAGCTTAAATGCTAGTCAGAATGAACCATTAAACTGGAACCATTAATCTCAGCAGCTTGGAAGAACTTTAAAATCCTCATGTTGCTTTGATAGGACAATTCTGGTTCCTATCATCCCTGTGAGCAACATTAATTCTTCAGCTTCACAGTTGTCCATATTTTCAAACCAATCCAAGGTTTTCCCTTTTCTATTTTAAGCCTCATACTCAAAAAACAACCACAGCATATATAATTATGAGGGGTATAGTTAAGATCAATAGTGATAATCTTTTTTTCCTTTGTGGGGTGTTTGCGACAGAAGACCATCAATTTATGATGATGATGGAAGAAGTTTAGAACATGGGTTCTCAACCTTTTTAATGCCATGAACCCCTACCATTAACTGAGTGGTCTGTGGACCCCAGGTTGTAAACCCCTGGTTAGAGTCACAGAGTGAGACAGCAAGTAAACAAACCTAAAGCCCAGTGGTCCATGCTGACCAAGGTGTCCATCGAAGTGAGTCCTATTTGCTCGTGTTTAGCCCATGTCCCTGTAAGTCAAGGGTTCCCAACCTATGGTCCATGGACCCCTTGCATAATATATTGGCCCATGGCATCAAAGCGATTGGGAACCTCTGCTATAAACTTTTCCTGTCCACGTCCTATCCAAGTGTCTTTCAAATGTTGTTAGTGTTCCTGTCTTGACCACATCTTCTGGCAGATCATTTTATAAACTGACATCCTCTAGGTGAAAACTTTGCCCATCAGATTCCTTTCACCTTAGACCTCTGTCCTCTACTTATCGATTCCCCAATCCTGGGAAAAGACTGTGTTCTCTGCCCCTGACTGTATATATTCCTAAAAGTTCATCACCAAAATCAAGGATGGCCTCTATCCCGCTGTAATAAGACTATTAAATGTTTCCCTAGTACAAGATCGATTCTTCTCACAATCTACCCCATTATGATTTTGCATTTTTATTGTTTACCTGCTTTGCCCTTTCTCTTTAGCTACTCATAAACACAAGAGATTCAGCAGATGCAGAAACTCCAGAGTGACCTACACAAAATGCTGGAGGAATGCAGCAGCTGAGGGAGCATATATGGAAAGGAGTAAAGAGTCAATGTTTCAGCCTGGACTGCCAACTCCTCTTTTCCTTCTTGTAGATGCTGCCTGACCTGTAGCATTCCTCCAGCATGTTTTGTGTGTGTTATATGCAGTTGTTACACTTTATTCTGTATTGTTATTATTTTACATTGTTTTACCTCAATGCTCTGTGTAATGATCTGATCTGTATGAACGGTATGCAAGACAAGCTTTTCTTTGTATCTCGGAACACCTGACAACATAAAACCAATTACAGTTCCTATTCCACTGCACATTGCATCTATTTAGTGACTTCTCCATTAATCACTCTGGGATACCCTCCCTAAATCTACTACTTTATCTCACTCCTTCTCATTTATCCCTTGGGCCATGACTGCAAAAGGATGGGTGCTACATAACTTCAGGCTTTTGATTCATCTGCCCTATGGGAAAGTGGAAAAGAGAGAGTGCCCCAGGGTGATGGGATCCTTGATTACAGTAGCTGCTTTCTCGAGACAGGAGGGGATGCTTACTTCTGTGATGTGTTGAGCTGTATCCAATACTCTCAGCAGTCTCAGGCAGAGCACTTGCTGTCCCAAGATGAGATGCATAAAGACAAGATGTCTTCTGTGGTGCAATGAAAAAGCATTTCAGGATGTATATTGTATACATTTCTCTGAAATTACGTTGTACCTTTGAAACTTTTTCATCCATAAAAATTACTGAGGGTTGATGGGTGTGAAATGTTGAAATGTTGGAGGTTTGTAGAGATGGGAGAGATGGAGCCATAGCAATGTGAAAGCACTGGGGTACATTGATGCATTGGGATGTAACAACATAAGGGAGTATGTCATTGAACCCTTTTGAATATTGAAAGGCCTAGATTGAGTGGATGTGGCGAGGATGTTTCCTATGTTGGGGGAGTCTAGGACCAGAGGGCACAATTGCAGAACTTCTTTAGATGTCTCTTCAGAACAGACATGAAGAGGAATTTCTTTAGGCAGATGGTGGTGAATCTATAGAATTCATTGCCACAGATGGCAGTGGAGTCCAAGTTATTGAGTATACTTAAAGCGAAGTTGGTAGGTTCTTGATTAGTAAGCGTGTCAAAGATTATGGGCAGAAAGCAGGAGAATTGAGTTGAGAAGGATAATATATCAGCCATGATGGAGTGACACAGCAGACTTGATGGGCCAAATGGCCTAATTCTTCTAAGTCTTACGGTCTTATGATCTTGCTAGAGAGTCCTGAGTCATCCCCAAGTGAAGGACAGACATGGACTGTAATGTATCATCTCTCATATTTCTGTCGCTAATCTCTTGCCAAGTCTATTTAATCAGCTGGAGTAAGTTTAACACAGTGCCTGACCTTGGAAAGTGATGTCTGGGCCCCAAACACAGTGTAATCCATTATTCAGCTCCTCAAATCATCATCCTAATTAGGCCTGTCAGTTGGTATGTAAAATTCATGCTAATCTTACCATCTGTTTTTTTTTAAATTTCCTGATTAGTCATGAATGCTACCATACTAATTTCGCAGGCTTCTCTTCCATTTGATTTTTGCTAAATGTCTAGTCTTTGGAACCAATAAGAATTATAATAATTAACATCCTAGAAACTGGCCACTCAGCCCAACCAGGCTGTGCTAGCATCTATGGTACACGCAATCCTCCTCCCAGACCTCTTCTTTAGAAACAGAATTAGGTTTAGTATCACTAACATATGTTGTGAAATTTGTTGGTTTGCAGAAGCTGTATATTACAATACATAATGAAAACTATAAATTACAATAAGAAATATATATATGTGTGTGTATATATATATGAGTTATAAGGAAAGATTGAACAGGTTTGGACTTCATTTCTTGTAACATAGAAGACTGAGATGAGATTTGATAGAGGCATACAAAAATATGAGTGGTATAGATATGGTAAATGCAAGCAGGCTTTTTCCGCTGAGGTTGGGTGGATGACAGCCAGAGGTCATGGATTAAGGGTGAAAGGTGAAAAGTTTAAGGAACATGAGGGGAAGCTTCTTCACTCAGAGGGTCATGCAAGTGTGGAATGGGCTGTCAGCACAAGTAGTGCATGTGAGCTCATTTTCAACATTTAAAGGAAATTTGAATATGTAAATGGATGGAGGGCTTTGGTCCTAGTGCAGGTTGATGGGAGTAGGCAGATTAAATAGTTCAGCATGGACTAAGTGTCCTAAAGCATTAAGTAGGTATCTCAAGGCTCCTGTACCTCCTCCCCAATGGTAGCAATGAGGTGAGGTCATGTCCTTCGCGATGGGGGTCCTTAATGATGGATGCTGTCCCTTTGAGAATGTCATCAATGCTGAGGTGGCCTAGCATCTATGATGGAGCTGGCTGAGATTGCAACTTACTGCAGTTTTTCCCAATCCTTTGCACTGGCCCCTCTACACCAGACTGTGATGCAACCAGTTTGAATGATCTCCTCAGTACATCTGTAGCAATTTGCAAGATTCCTTGGTGATACACCAATTCTCCTCAAACTCCTAATGAAATACGGCCACTGTTATGCCTTCTTTGTAATTGCATAGATATGTTGGACCCAAGATAGATCTTCAGAGAAGTTGACACCCAGGAACTCCCTTCCTGTTCCATTCCCCCGCACTTCCAGTAAGCTTCCCCGTACATGCCTTAGGGTGTGGGCATCTTATCAATTTTTATTGCTCTTGGTTTATTACTCCTTGAGGTCGAACTATCATTAAATTGTGTATAAGTTGTGGGCAGCGTGGTAGCATAGCAGTTAGTGCAACAACGTTACAGCTTGGGGCCTTTATTTAAGTTCGGGGTTCAGTTCCCACGTTGTTCTGTAAGGTCTCTCTATGTATGTCCTCTCTGTAGAATATTGGGGTTTCTCCCAGGTCCTCCAGTTCTTCTCAAAGACATACTAGGTAGGTTAATTGGTCATTGTAAATTACACTGTGATTAGGTTAAGGTTAAGTTGGGCTTTCTGCGGGTTGTGGGACAGTGTGGCTCAAAGGGTCAGAAGGGCCTACTCTGTACTATATGGCAAAACAAATAACATTGTGGAGGGTCTAGCTGGGCTGAATGTACGCATTTTTTTCTAAGAGAGTGAATCAAAAGCTAGAGAGGCTTAAGATGGGAGGGTAAAAGCTTAGAACATCAAACGTATAACATAAAATATCACAACACTGGAACAAGCCCTTTGCCCTACAGTGCTGTGCCGAATTAATTAAGTTACTAATCAACTGAACTACTTTCTGCTTGCACAAAATATTTAAGAGTTTCTTTGTGCAGAGGGTGGTGAATAGCTTGAATAAGTGCCAAAGGAAGTGGTAGAAGTGGATCCAAAGAACCAGAGGACACAGTCTCAGAATAGAAAGAAGAATTTCTTTTGGCAAAGGGTGGTGAATCTGTGAAAATAATTGCCACAGATGGCTGTGGAGCTCAAGTCATTGGGTATATCTAAAGCAGAGGTTGATAGGTTCTTGACTAATCAGGCCATCAAAGCTTACAGGGAGAAGGCAGGAGAATGGTTGAGAGGGAAAATAACTCAGCCATCATGGAATGGTAGAGCAGACTCGTTGCGCCAAATGGTCTAATTTTTCTATGTCTTATTGCTTTAAGATATTTTGGTCCAAATACTACATTTAAAGACATGGATAGGACAGACTTTGAGGGACTTGGGCCAAACACAGATGAATGAGACCAGCAAAGATGGGCATCTTGGTTGGCATGGAGAATTTGTGCCAAAGGATTTCTTTCTCCACTGTATTCTCTGGCTCCTGCCAGGGTAATGAAGGTTACCCCCACAATCATGTAGGGAAGGATGTCTGAGTGTAAGACGCAGGGTGAAAATTTCCCTTGTTTGAATGGAGGTTCATATTGAACTTTCATGAATAAATCCCACATTCTCTCTGCTGTTTGGATAACTATATTTACCCACAGAGCTCATCTTGTTCCCATATGTGCCCCCATTGCCCACTCTTTGGTTGAGGGTTGCTAACTCATGATATGGGATCCTTTAATATCCCTGTTGTGTAAGTCAAGTCACTCCAGCAAGTGTAGCGTTGTGCAGGTGGCACATTGGTAACCACCAGAGACCCAGGTTCGACCCTGACCTTCGATACTCTCTGTGTGGAGTTTGTATGATCTCCCTGTCACTCTGTGGTTTCCGCTCACACCTCTAAAGACATATAGTTAGGTAGGTTAGCCCTCATGGTAGTTTACCAAATAGGTGACAGAATGTGGGGGTGGGGGGAGCGGATGAGAACGTGGACAGAATGAAGGGGAATTAATGTAGGATTGGGGTAAATGGGTAGTTGAAGGTTAGCACAGAATCTGTGGGCTGAAGGGCCTGTTTCCGTGCAGATTGGCTCTGTATTTAAGATTCCCCTGAACCCTGTTAGGGGCGCCATGATAACATAGTGGCTAGCATAACACTATTACAGCACCCTCTGTAAGGAGTTTGCACATCCTCCCCGTGACCGCATGAGTTTCGTCCGAGTGCTCAGGTTTCCTCCAAAGATGTACTGGTTAGTAGGTTAATAGTTCATTGTAAATTGTCCTCTGATTAAGTGAGGGTTAAATGGATGGGTGGCTGATTGCCCAGAAGAGCTTGTCCCGTGGTGTATCTCCACATGAACAAATAACTGGAGTTCTGTACTGAACAGGCCATTCCGGTCCACCAAGTTGCACTGCCCTGCGACTCTCCGATTTAAACCTAGCCTAATCCAGGAAAATTTCTGTACAATGACCAGTTAACCTACTAAGTAGTTCACCTTTGGACTGTGGGAGGAAATTGGAGCAGCCTGAGGAAATCCATGCACATAGAGGAGGAAAATCCAAACTTTCTTATAGAGGATGCAGGAACTGAACTCTGAACTCCGATGCCCTGAGCTGTGATAACGCCAATCTAACTGCTACACCACCGTGGTGTCCCAGCTGTAGTTCCTCCAGCAGAATGGTTATTTTTAGTTCAGGTGTGACTACCTGTATTAAAAATAATCCTTGCTGTTACTGGGGATGGATTTTAACTGATCAGAACAGAGCTAACAATCCTGCTAAAGAGAGAAATGAAAGTAGAGTTACAGGCGCACTAAAGCAGTGTCTGGATAAGCACTTAAACTGCCTTGGCAAAAGGGCTGTAGGCCAAGATGAGATTAATGCAGGTGGATGTCCACTGGGTAGCACATGCATGATGGGCCGAGTAGCCTCCTTCCATCAAATCAGGTTTAATGTCACCCTTGGGCAAGGTGTAGCACCTGCTTATCCCCTCCCCTCCATATCAGAGTCACATGAAGCCATGGAAGCAGGAGATGGTTGATTGTATAAGCAGCTGGTGCATATCTCAAGTCTTAGTTATGCGACCACTGACACCAGGCGGACAGTCTCTGAAGAGTATTGATAATGGCTGGGGTCACCCACCTTGTAAAGACGCTGTCCAGAGGAAGGCAATGGCAACCCACTTCTGGAGAAAAGTTTGCCAAGAACAATCATGGCCATAGAAAGACCATAATTGTTGCCCATGTCATATGACATGACACATAACAATGATGATGATGACTGTTATTGATCAGTATACAATTATAAAGGATCTGATGCAGCATAAAAAAGCACAATAGCCATAAATACATAATAAAAACACAATAATCATAAATAGATATATACATAAATATGTATAATAGAATAATATATATGTAGAGCGATTGTATGTCCGTAAGGTGATACTAGGCACAGGAGGTGACTGACAGGAAATGATAAAGTAGTGATGGTTGGGGGTGTGGAGGGGTGGGTACTGAGTGGAGGTATTGAGCAACCTTACTGGGGAAAGTAACTGTTTTTGAGTCTGGTCGTCCAGGTGTGGATACTAAGCTGCACTCTTCACAGATCCTGTGTTGTAACACACACACACAAAATGCTGGAGGAACTCAGCAGTTCAGGCAGCATCCATGGAGAGGGAAAAAAGAGTCAATGTTTCAGGTCAAGATGATTCTTCAGGACTCATGAACTCCACTGTCTTGAGGAAGGGTCTTGACACAAAATATCCTCTCCATAGATGCTGCCTGACCTGCCAGGTTCCTCCAGCATTTTGTGTGTGTTACTCCGGATTTCCAGCATCTGCTGAACCTCTTGTGTCTATGATTTATAGTTTCCGCATACATGTCACAATAATAATTAACCAGTTGACTAAATGTAAGGAGGAGTATGTAGCAGAGATGCTGGTGGAAGGGGTGTTCTTTCTCCAGCCCAGCTGGCGTACCGCTGCAGATATATTTCATTTCCAGTCACTCTCTTAAAAGATGTATTATCTTCCATCATGGTGTTTCTCCCACGCCCACTCCATTCATCAGTCTTCCTTTGAGCTCAGCCTTCTCCGATTGCCAGCTGATCCATCTCTGTCACTCCCTCCAGCAGGGCTTGGATTTTGAAGCCAAGAAGTCCTACTCGCTGAAGGTGGAGGCAGCCAATGCGTTCTTCGACTCACGCTTCGTCAGCAGGGGTCCGTTCAAGGATACAACCACGGTCAAGATCTCCGTGGAGGATGCTGATGAGCCTCCAGTATTCTCCCAGCCGGACTACGTCATGGAGGTTAACGAAAGTGCCCCGGCTGGAACACCGGTGGGGCAGGTGCACGCTGTGGACCACGACCTGGGCCGCAGTCCCATCAGGTAAAGAGGCATGAGTTTTTATGTCGCCTTGTTGGTCCTTTTCATTATACCCAGACGCACTGTACTGCCAATGAAACAGAACATAGAACTGAGGCCAGATGGGCACAGCACAGGCCCTTCAGCCCATGATGTTGTGCTGACACTATTTATTTATATTTAGAGCTACGTTGTGGAACAGGCCCTTCTGTCCCTATGAGAGGCGCTGCCAAGTAATCTATCGATTTAACTCTAGCCTAATCACAGGGCGATTTACAGTTTTAACATTTATATATTGAGATTCGGCACAGAATAGGGCCTTCCAGCCCTTGGAGCCACAGTGCCCAGAAATCCACTGATATAATCCTAGCTTAATTGAGGCACAATTTACAGTGACCAATTAACATGTCAACTTTGGACTGTGGGAGGAAACCAGAGTACCCAGAGGAAACCCACATAGTCATGGAGAGAACGTCAAACTTCTAACAGGCAGTGGTGGGAAATAACAATTTATCCACTAACCAGTACAATTTTGGACTGTGGGAAGAAACTGGAGCACCTGGAGGAACCTCGCAAACAGTCATGGAGAGAAAGTACAAAGTCCATACATACAGCAGGAGGATTGAACTCAATTTGAAGGCTCTGTAATAGTAGTACGCAAACCACTACATTACAATGCCACCCCAACTGCAACCACTCCCTAATCTACTCTAGGATCAATCTAACCCTTCCCTCCTATACAGCCCTCCATTTTGCTCTCATCCATGTGTCTATCTAAAATACTCGTAAGTGTTCCTAATGTATCTGTCTCTGCCACCACCCCTGGCAGGGTGTTCCACACATCCACTGGTCTGTGTGTAAATAGCCTGCCTCTGACATCCCCCCCCACCCCCATACTTACCTGAAAACACCTTCAGGTTGGGCCCCCTTGTGAAATAGAGATTCATAGAGTTTTACAGAACAGGAACAGGCCTGCAGTCTGACAAGTCCATGCTGAGCATAAGAATAAGAATCAGGTTTTAGACGCTGATATAAGTTGTGATGTTGGTTGTTTTGCAGCAGCAGTACAGTACAAGGCACAGGAATTGCTCCAAGTTACAAAAATAAATAATCCAAAAGAGGAATAATGCGGTAGTGTTTATGGGTTCATGGACCTTTCAGAAATCTGATGGCAGAGGGGATGAAGCTTTTATTAAAACATTGAATTTGGGGCTTCAGACTCCTGTACCTCTTTCCTGTTGGTGGAAGTGAGAAGAGGGCATGTCCCGTTTGATGAGACCCTTAATGATAGGTGCCACCCTTTTGAGGCACTGCCTCTTGAAGATGCCCTTGATGGTATGAAGAGTTGTGCCTGTGATGGAGCTGGCTGAGTCAACAACTCTCCTTTGCTCTTTTCAATCCTGTGTACCAGACAGTGATGAAAGTTGTGATGGAACTAGTCAGAATGCACTTCACCATACATCTGTAGATGTCTTTGGTGACATTCCAAATCTCCTTAAAGCCATAAAGAAATTTAGTTGTTGGTGTGCTGTCTGCATGATTGCTTCATTTTGTTGGGCCTAGGATAGTTCCTACAAGATGTTAACACCCAGGAACTTGAAAGGTGTTGCTCACTCTTTGCACTGCAGACCCCTTGATAAGGTGTGTGTCCTCCTGATGCTCCCTTCCTGCAGTCCACAATCAATTACTTGGTCTTACTGACGTTGAGTGCAAGGTTGTTCTGTGACACAACTCAGGTAATAGCCACACACATCAAAGTTGATGGTGAACACAGCAGGTCAGGCAGCATCTCCAGGAAGAGGTACAGTCGCTGTTTTGGGCCGAGACCCTTCGTCAGGACTAGTAATAGCCGATCTGTCCTGCTCCTGTACGCCTCCTCATTGCCTTCTCAGATTATAACAACAGCGGTGTCACTGGCAAATTTGAAGATGGTGCTTGAGCCACACAATCCTGAACGTCAAGTGGAGAGCAGTGAGCTAAGCACATATCCTTCAGGTGAATCCTGTTGATTGTCAACAAAGAGATGTTATTATCGATTCACATCCGTCATCAGAGATCCTCACCAACCAGGCCATGCTCTTTTCTCGCTGCTGCCATCAGGTAGAAGGTACACGTGCCTCAGGACTCGCACCACCAGGTTTACGAACAGTTACTAGCCCACAACCACCAGGCTCTTGAATAAAAGGGAATAACTGCATTCACTTGCCCATCCATTGAGATTTCCTCACAACCAATGATTCACTTTAAGGACTCTTTATCTCAAGTTTCATATTCTCATGATTTATTGCTATTTACTTATATTTGCATTTGCACAGTTTGTTGTCTTCAGCACTCTGGTTGATCTTTCATTGATCCTGCTATGGTTACTATTCTATCGATTTTCTGTGTATGCTCATAAGAAGATGAATCTCAGGGTTTTATATGGTGACCTACTATATATGTACTTCGATAATAAATTTACTTTGAACTTTGAACATTGATTGCGGTCTTTTAATAAGAAGTTGAGAATTCAATTGCAGCAGGATGTTAATATGGCCATCTGTGCTAATATATGTATTATATTATAATTCCTTTTCTTCTGATATTTGTAATTTATCATATTTTTATGTCCCTCATATACCATTAAATATTTATTTCTCCTCTCACATTAAAACTATTTCTAGACTTCCCGACCTGGGGTAAAAGACTGCCATCTTCTTTTTCAAAGTCTTTCATAATTGTATAAGTCTCTATAAGATCACTCCTCAGCCTCTTTGCTTCAGAGAAAACAGCCTCAGCCTATTCAGTCTCTTCTTAGAACCTCAAGGCATCCAGTCCAGGTACCCTCCCAAGCTTAATATTTCTGTGTTTGGTTACTATTACCGAGTGAGAAATCAGTCTTCAATCTCTGCCTAGATTCTGGGAGTTGAAGTACAGCCAGGTGATTAGACTTTCCGAAGTGTGGATAGGGGATAGCACGGTGAGTGCTCTTGCTGCTGGTGTAACAGTGGTCCAATGTCTTGGTTCCTCTTGTACTACAAGTGATCTGTTGTCGGTTGAGTTGAGTTGTTCTCCGATTTTGGCAATCCATTTGCAAGCGTTTCATCACCACATGAGGAGAATCATCAGTGTACTGTTCATTTCTGCTGTGACCTCTGAATGATTTGTTGGTATTAATTATACAGAGACTCTTTCAAGTTAGCCTGGTTAAAATACTGCAAACTGATAGGGAAGGCATGAGGATGCGATGTCTCATGTCTGTCTGATCTTTACAATCGCTCAGTTTGTCTGGAGCCTACTTGACAATGGCCTGGAGGCACACACTCAACAATTCAGGAACCCTCTGCCATCTAATTTCTGAATGGACATTGAACCCATGAGCATTACATCTTCACTTTTTTATGTTTGTGGTACTTGTTTAATTTACCTTATATATATATTTATTTATTATAATTCATAGTCTTTATTTGCTATAATGTATTGGATTGTACTGCTGCATAATTTTTACAGATTGTACATAAATTTCATGACATATGCTGGTGATATTAAAATTAAACCTGATTCTGATTCTGACAAGAAAAATATCTGTCACACAGCAAGGTTCCATGAACCACAAGGTGACTAGAAAACCCATTAACACAAGAGATTCTGCAGATGCTGGAAATCCAGAGCAACACGTACAAAGTTCTGGAGCAACTCAGTGGGCCAGGCAGCATCTATGGCGGGGAATAAACAGTTGACTGTTCAAGTTAAATCAGGTTTATGTCATTTAACTATATACATGTATATAATGCATATAAGCATATAATGTATATAGAAACGTTTCCCCCGACCAGGTGTAAAACACCTCGGCCAAGACCCTTTATCAGAACTGGAAAGGAGAGAGGCAGAACCAGAATAAGAAGGTGAGGAGAGAGGAATGGGTACATGCTGGCAGGTGTTAGGTAAAGCCAGGCAAGGGGGAAAGGTGGAAAATCAGGTGAGCACTGGATCTCAAGAGAGAGAATTTGTAGAATGTCTGCAAGATGGCTTTTTAGAACAGCTTGTTGTTGAGCCCACTAGGGGATTGGCTGTACTGGATTGGGTATTGTGTAATGAACCGGAGGTGATTGGAGAGATTGAGGTGAAGGAACCCTTAGGAGGCAGTGATCATAACATGATTGAGTTCACTGTGAAATTAGAAAAAGAGAAGCCGAAATCTGATGTGTCGGTATTTCAGTGGAGTAAAGGAAATTACAGTGGCATGAGAGAGGAACTGGCCAAAGTTGACTGGAAAGGGACACTGGTGGGAAAGACAGCAGAGCAGCGGTGGCTGGAGTTTATGCGAGAAGTGAGGAAGGTGCAAGACAGGTATATTCCAAAAAAGAAGAAATTTTCGAGTGGAAAAAGGATGCAACCATGGTTGACAAGAGAAGTCAAAACCAAAGTTAAAGCAAAAGAGAGGGCATACAAGGAAGCAAAAATTAGTGGGAAGACAGAGGATTGGGAAGTTTTTAAAACCTTATAGAAGGAAACCGAGAAGGTCATTAAGAGAGAAAAGATTAACTATGAAAGGAAGCTAGCAAATAATATCAAAGGGGATACTAAAAGCTTTTTCAAGTATATAAAGAGTAAAAGACAGGTGAAAGTAGATATAGGACCGATAGAAAATGATGCTGGAGAAATTGTAATGGGAGATGAGGAGATGGCAGAGGAACTGAACGAGTATTTTGCATCAGTCTTCACTGAGGAAGACATCAGCAGTATACCGGACACTCAGGGGTGGCAGGGAAGAGAAGTGTGCGCAGTCACAATTACGACAGAGAAAGTACTGAGGAAGCTGAATAGGCTAAAGGTCGATAAATCTCATGGACCAGATGAAATGCATCCACGTGTTCTGAAGGAAGTAGCTGTGGAGATTGCGGAGGCATTGGCGATCATCTTTCAAAAGTCGATAACGTTCTGGCATGGTTCCGGAAGACTGGAAGATTGCAAATGTCACTCTGCTATTTAAGAAGGGGGCAAGGAAGCAAAAGGAAAATTATAGACCTGTTAGCTTGATGTTGGTGGTTGGGAAGTTGTTGGAGTCGATTGTCAAGGATGAGGTTACAGAGTACCTGGAGGCATATGACAAGATAGGCAGAACTCAGCATGGATTCCTTAAAGGAAAATCCTGCCTGACAAACCTTTACAATTTTTTGAGGAAATTACCAGTAGGCTAGACAAGGGAGATGCAGTGGATGTTGTATATTTTGATTTTCAGAAGGCCTTTGACAAGGTGCCACACATGAGGCTACTTAACAAGATAAGAGCCCATGGAATTACGGGAAAGTTACATACGTGGATAGAGCGTTGGCTGATTGGCAGGAAACAGGGAGTGGGAATAAAGGGATCCTATTCTGGTTGGCTGCTGGTTACTAGTGGTGTTCCACAGGGATCAGTGTTGGGGCCGCTTCTTCTTACATTGTACATCAACGATTTGGATTATGGAATAGATGGCTTTGTGGCTAAGTTTGCTGACGATACGAAGATAGGTGGAGGGGCCGGTAGTGCTGAGGAAACGGAGAGTCTGCAGAGAGACTTGGATAGATTGGAAGAATGGGCAGAGAAGTGGCAAATGAAGTACAATGTTGGAAAGTGTACGGTTATGCACTTTGGCAGGAGAAATAAACGGGCAGACTATTATTTAAATGGGGAAAGAATTCAAAGTTCTGAGATGCAACGGGACTTGGGAGTCCTCGTACAGGATACCCTTAAAGTTAACCTCCAGGTTGAGTCAGTAGTGAAGAAGGCGAATGCAATGTTGGCATTCATTTCTAGAGGAATAGAGTATAGGAGCAGGGATGTGATGTTGAGGCTCTATAAGGCGCTGGTGAGACCTCACTTGGAGTACTGTGGGCAGTTTTGGTCTCCTTATTTAAGAAAGGATGTGCTGAGGTTGGAAAGGGTACAGAGAAGATTCACTAGAATGATTCCGGGAATGAGAGGGTTATCATATGAGGAAAGTTTGTCTGCTCTTGGACCGTATTCCTTGGAGTTTAGAAGAATGAGGGGAGACCTCATAGAAACATTTCGAATGTTAAAAGGCATGGACAGAGTGGATGTGGCAAAGTTGTTTCCCATGATGGGGGAGTCTAGTACGAGAGGGCATGACTTAAGGATTGAAGGGCGTCCATTCAGAACAGAAATGCAAAGAAATTTTTTTTAGTCAGAGGGTGGTGAATCTTGTTGCCATGGGCAGTGGAGGCCAAGTCATTCGGTGTATTTAAGGCAGAGATTGATAGGTATCTGAGTAGCCAGGGCATCAAAGGTTATGGTGAGAAGGCGGGGGAGTGGGACTAAAAAGGAGAATGGATCAGCTCATGATAAAATGGCGGAGCAGACTCGATGGGCCGAATGGCCTACTTCTGCTCCTTTGTCTTATGGTCTTATGTTTGGGGAAGAGGGGAATGAAGTGAGAAGCTGGACGGTAATAAGTAAGACAGGCAAAGAGCTAAGTAAGAGTGCCATCCTTTATTACAAGTGATCTCTTTTGCCCTATTGGAAGTGTCAATCCCAATTTTCTGGGCTTGGTGAAGTCCAAGTCTATGCCTGATCTTGAATGCTGAGGATTCAATTCCCAGTCCAGGAGAGTGAGCAGAATCTTAAGCTTTGGCTCAGAGTCCTTGGCAGATGCACCATGTGGTACTTGTGCCAGGGGCATCTGGTTTATGGAGGAAAGTTGACCTTCTGTATTATATAGGGATCTGTCAGCACTGTTCACCATCGTCATCTCCAACTCCTAAACCTCAGCGTAGATTTTTTGTTTGCTTATGCCAGTTTTTATTGGTCGTTTTTTTTTGCACATTGGTTGTTTTTCAGTCTTTGTGCACAGTTTTTCATTGATTCTATTGTGTTTCTCTGTTCTACTGTGAATGCCTGCAAGAAAATTAATCTCAATGTGGTATATGGTGACATACACTCATGGCCACTTTATTAAGAACACCTGTACACCTGCTCGTTACTGCAAATATCTAATCAGCCAATCGTATAGCAGCAACTCAATGCATTAAAGCATGCAGACATGGTCAAGAGGTTGTTGTTCAGACCAAATATCAGAATGGGGAAGAAATATGATCTAGGTGACTTTACCCGTGGAATGATTGTTGGTGCCAGACAGGGTGGTTTGAATATCTCAGAAACTGCTGATCTCCTGGGAATTTCATGCACAGCAGTCTCTAGAGTTTGCAGATAATGGTGCAAAAAAATGATCAAAAACATCCAGTGAGTGGCAGTTCTGCGGGTGAAAATATCTTGTTAATGAGAGAGGTCAGAGGAGAATGCCCAGACTGGTTCAAGCAGACAGGAAGGCGACAGTAACACAAACAAACACGTGTCGAAACAGTGGTGTGCAGAAGAGCTTCTCTGAATGCCCAACACGTCGAACCTTAAAGAGGATGGGCTACAGCAGTAGAAGACTACAAATATACGTTCAGTGGCTTCTTTCTTAAGCAGAGGAGGTACCTAATAAAGTGCCCACTGAGAGTATATGTACTTGGAAAATAAAGTGTCTTTGAACATGAAACTATTTTCTTAGCAAGCACAGGCTGATCTCCATGTAACCGTGTCATAAAATTTTCAAACCAACCAATTTTTTGCATGGTGCAATGTAAGTTATGCAAGGTTTTGAGAGTTTTGTAAGCTTAGCAGCAAATCCCGGCTTCACCAGACGAATTAGTCACTGTGGCAACCTTTCTCTGTGACCTTTGTGGCAGGCTCTCTAAAACTTCTTCTGCAACTTATGGGCATAAGGGTTCAACAATTAAAAGTGTTCTCCAATGTTACAAATTAGATTTTCTTTAAAATTTACCATGAAACTGCTGACTGTTCATCATTTCTTGCCAGAAAATAGTACAGTACTCTATAATGCATTTTTAAATACTTTTATTTATATTGCACCATCATCTTATTAAAATATCCCCAAGTGATTCACAGAAGGGATTTTGAACAAAATTTGTCTCCAGTTCACATAGAGAAATACAGAGACAGATGGCTCAACACTTTAGGAAAGAGTTAGGTTAAATAGAAGAGCAGTTTAATGATATTTGATAATTTAACTTTGTGCTGGTCACTGATGGTGGATTGATGGTAATTAAAAATGTATAAATGAAAGCTGGAAATGCTGGAAAGACTCAAGAGGTCAGGTAGCACCTGTGGAGAAAGAAAGAAGAGTTAATGTTTCATCTCAAAGATAGATGCTTTGCAGATTTCTCGGTGGTGCCTCCTCTCTGAAGATGCTGCCTAACTTGTTGGCTGATTACAGATTTTTCCTTTTTAGCTCAGATTTCCTACATCTGTACTTGCAATAATCCGTCATATTCTGTTAACTTTCCTGAGCAACATGGAAAACTCTGGAGAAACTCAGCAGAAAGACTGCATCTATGGAAACGAATTAACAGTCAATGTCTGAGGCCAAGTAGGGAAAAAGAAGGAGGGAGAGAAGATAGGGTACAAGTTAGGAGGTGATCGGTGAAGCCAGGTTGATAAAAGGAGGATGAAGTAAGAAACTGGGAGGTGATAGGCGTAAAAGGAATCAAATTTGCTATAGGTGCTTCTGGGCAATAGTCACTGAGGCGGGTTACCATGTTCTTCTCAGACACCAGTGTAACTGAAGCCTGCGTGAAGTAGGTGGGTGCCTCAGAATTAAGAAGAGAGAAGGGAGAGGCAAAAATGACCAGAAGTGGGAGAAATCGATGTTCATGCCATCAGATTGAAGTTATTCTTCCTGATTGCAGTTCTACCTATACACCAGCTATTCCTGTGATCTGTCATGACCTTATTGAATGATAATTCAGGCTCCAGAAGTACAATTGGTCTTATTTATATGTCTATAATTATTTGCCACAATAAGATGCCTCAACATGCATCACTGGAATATTTTTGGAAAAACAGGATGTCTAGACAAATTATTTGATATAGAGGGGTCAACCAGTTCCCTTACATTTAAACTATAAGACCTTAAGATATAGGAGCAGAATTAGGCCATTTAGTCAATCAAGTCTGCTCCACCATTCCATCAGGGCTGATTTATTATCCCTCTCAACCCAATTCTCTTGCTTTCTCCCCATAACCTTTGATGCCCTGATTAATCAAGAACATCCACTTTAATAGTGAATGACGGCCTTCACAGCCATCTGTGGCAATGAATTGCACAGATTCACCACCCTCTGGCTAAAGAAATTCCTTCGTATCTCTATTCTAAATGGGCGTACCTCTGGTCATAGACGCCCATTATAGAAATATTCTCTCCACATCTACTCTAGCTAGGGTTTTTGAATTTGAGAGCCCACCCCTCCCCAGTTCTTCTAAACTCCAGTAAGCACAGGCCCAGAGCCATCAAACACTCCTCATAAGTGAAACTTTTTATTCCTGGAATCATTCTTGTGAACTTCCTCTGGACTTTCCCCAATGCCAGCACACTGTTTCTTAGATAAGGGGCCCAAAAATTGCTCACAATACTCCCAAGTGCGGTCTGACCAATGCCCTATCAAACCTCACCATTATATCCTTGCTTTTAAGTTCTAGCCCACTCGAACTGAAGACTAACATTGCATTTGCCTTCTTTACCACTAATTCAACCTGCAAGTTAACCTTTTTTTTTGATACTGTGCTCCTGCTACAATGGACACCCTGTGGCCGGACAGAGTTATTATAATTGAGCTGGAAAACAAATTTCATCCCTCCTTATTGGAAATTCGCAACAAAAAATTAGCATTCTCACTTATGCCGTACATCAGTGGAAATGTAATTGTGAAAAGGAACTGAGTATTACATTTCAATGTAAGTGAATTGCAAAAGTGGGATTTTACAAATCTCTTTTCACAACTTTGGAATTAGATTCTAGCAGGCTGCATGATGGGCTCAGTGCTCCAGTAATCCCAGCTGCATTTGATCTGTTTGACAACAGTGCTTTGCAAATGTAAGCTCCCCTGAGGGCAAGACTGCTCAGCAGCTATGTGTGGGATACATTGCTTTCTGTCACGAGGTTGTTACTTGTCTCCCCAGACACCCACCAAGTGGAAGGCAGTGATGGATTCACAAACTATTTCGAGCGTCTGCAGGCGACGATTCCAACTTATAATAGTTTAGATCTGCCGGCTAAATCAAAATGGCTTTTTTTGAGGGAGGATGGCGATTGAGACAGGGCTGTTCCATTCTTAAGATGCTGGGGATGTGAATTTAAATCAGACACAGAATTGTCCTTTCAATTTGAGAGCTCTCTGCAAAAGTGTTAGACTCGACTGTCAGCACCTGCATATTTACTAGGTTTGAGCCCTCTAGTTCAAATGCTCCATGCTGTCACACAAGTAGACAGGGTGGTTAAGAAGGCATATATCAGGGGATTGAGTTTAAAAGGTAATGGTGCAGCTCTTTGAAACCATTGTTAGACCACATCTGGAATATTGTGTTCAGTTCTAGTCGCCTCAGTTCTGATATGGAAGTTTCATAGAGGGTGCAGAAGAGGAATAAACTCTTCTCAGATTTCCTGCTGGGTACAAGTATCGATTTTAACCGTTGCTTCGATGACAAACTCTGCCATCTTCATCAGGGATGATGCCTGGGCATGTCTAGTCGGTGGTATTTATAACCCCGTTGTCCGTCTGTCCTGATTGGTTAGTCCTCATCCGATCAGGTTTTCGCTGTCCCACCATGTTTACAATCAAATTCCGGTTCTTACTTAGAGCCAGGCCTTCATCTTTGTTAAAAATTTTTGAGGAGACTTACCAGGATTCTGCCTGGATCAAACAGCATTTGTTTATGAAGGAAAATTGAGTGAGCTAGCACTTTTCTGCTTGGAGTGAAGGAGGATGAGAGGTGACTTGGAAGAGGTATAAGAGGCAAAGATGTCATGGATAGCCAGAGACTTTTTCCCAGGGCAGGAACGTCTTAAGGAAGGAATCATTTTAAGGTGATTGAAGGAAAATATAGTGAGGGTGTCAGAGGAAAATTCTTTCCATGAAGACTAGTAAAACACCCTGCCGAATAGTGGTAAAATTAGATACATTTGTCATCATTATGTGCTGTGGCATATGACATGAACGATCATGATCCCATGAGTATCAATGGTCTTGTCAATTTTTTTGAACATAAGTGGTTTGCCATTACCATTTACAATTAGGGGTGTTTAAGAAACTCTTAAATAGGCACATGGATTGTACAAAAATGTAGAACTATATAGGAAGGAAGGGTTAGATTGATCTTAGAGTAGGTTACAACATTGTGGGCTGAAGGGCCTGAACTGTGCTATCATGTTCGATGTTCTATGTTCATATGTGAGTGGTCACTTGTGTGTGTACCTCCACACACATTCCAGCTAAGTGTACATTTGTGTATGTGGCTGTCTCTGTCTGCATGTGCTTGTAAGACCATAAGATGTACTGTAGGAGCAGAATTAGGCTATTTGGCCCAGTGAGTCCTTTCTGCTGATCCATTTTCCCTCTCAGCCCAATCTCCTGCCTTCTCCCCGTATCCCGTCATGCCCTGACTAATCAAGAATTTATCAACCTCAGCTTCAAATATACCCAGTTGCCTGGCCTCCACAGCTGCCTGTAGCAAAGAATTCCACAGATTTATCATTCTCTGGCTGAAGAAATTCCTCCTCATTTCCGTTCTAA
Source organism: Mobula hypostoma (assembly GCF_963921235.1). NCBI lineage: Eukaryota > Metazoa > Chordata > Chondrichthyes > Myliobatiformes > Myliobatidae > Mobula > Mobula hypostoma. Next base: position 73,042,170 of record NC_086110.1, on the reverse strand, counting down.
AAGGACATCCCTTTATCCTGAGGCCATGTTCTCTGGAAACTCCCAGCATAGAAAACATCCTCTCCACATCCACTCTATCAAGGCCTTTCAACCTTTAATAGGTTTTACTAAGATCCCCTCCTCATTCTTCTGAATTCCAGTGAGTATGTGTCTGTATGCTTCAAAAGTTGGTTTATTATCCATTTTACCGCTCTGAAGTTCTTCAATTCTGGGTAGCCATGAAATCAAGAAAGAAAAGAAACACAGCACGAATATCAATCTCCAAATTCTACCTCCCTGTAAAAAAACGAATAAAAACAGAACAGGCACAGTGACTATTCGACCACCCCTCCTCCCAGCCCTCTTCATGCACAAAAAAACCCAGGAACATAACAGATCAGGCACATTAATCCCTAATGACAAAAACGAGAAGATTGGCCCCCAAAAAAACAAAGAATATAAAAACTATTAAGGCGGAAAAAAAAGTCTATAGTCCAAAGTCCAAATCCAAATGCAGTCGAAATAGCTGGACAGCGTTCTCTACAGCGGCAGGCTCTCCCCTCCCCGATACAGAGCAACTGATCAACAGGCAAGCAGACAGCGCTCACCTCATCCTCTGTACTCGCTTCGATGCTTCAATCTGCCTCATCACTTTAATCAGCGAAATGAAGCCAAACATTGGCTTGCAGACTGCCCGCTACGAGGTTCATGCATGCTTCCTCTGCCCCTTGGAGACTGCAGAGCGCTGGAACATCCAAACGATCACCAAACTTCTGCTCTCGCCTTGATGTTTCAATCGTCCTCGTCCCTTTAATTGGCAAACAATGGAAGTTATAATCAGCAAAATGGGGTCAAACGTCAGCTCACGTGCCATCCTGCAGGCTTCTCACCACGAGGTTCGCTCACGCTGTCTCTGCCTCCCAGAATCTCAGAGACTGCAGAGCACTGAAACATCCAAATGATCTCCAAACTGCAAAACGCAGTCTCCAACAGTTCCAGAATCACATCCAAGATGAGAAACAAATGTAAAAGACATAAAAGAAGTGAAAAAGATGGTTCCATGATCTAGCCAGAAGATGTCGACTAAAGACCACAGGCTCCATCTTGCTTGGGTGCTTCTGTGTGAGTGTTTGTGTGTGTGTTTGTGTGTGTGTGCGTACGTGTGTGTGTGTGTGTGTGTGTATGAGTGCGTGTGTGCATGTGTGTATGTGTGTGTATGAGAGTGTGTGTGTATGTGTCTGTGTATGAGTGTGTGTATCCTTGTGTGTGTGTTTATGTGAATCAGTACCAGGTTTATTATCGCTGGCGTACTCTATGTCATGAAATCCGTTGTTTTGTAGCAGTATTACAATGCAATGCATAAAAAAATCATTATAGAAGGCAGTAAGAGATACTGTATAGAAATAAAAAATAATTAGTGCATTTGAGAGCAAAACAGTGAGGTAGTGCTCTTGGATTCATGGACTGTTGAGAAATCTGGTGGTGGAGTGGAAGAAGCTGTTCTTTTAATGTTGAGTGTGTGTCTTCAGGTCCTGCACCTCCGCTCTGGGGGTAAGAATGAAAAGAGAGCATGTCCTGTATAGTGAGTGTCCTCAATGATGGATGATGCCTTCTGGAGGCACCTCCTTTTGAAGATGTCCTTAGTAGTGGGGAGGCTAGTGCCCATGATGGAGCTGAAAGAGTTTAAAACCCTCTGCAGTTTTTACTAATCCTTTACAGTGGTCCCTCCGTACCAGACGGTGATGCTCTCCATGGTACATTGGTGGAAATTTGCAAGAGCCTTGGTGACATACTAAATCTCCTCAAACCCCTAATAAAGTACCGGTGCCCCCCGCTTTTCGAACGTTCGCTTTACGAAACCTCACTGTTATGAAAGACCTACTTTAGTTACCTATTTTCGCTAACAGAAGGTGTTTTCACTGTTACGAAAAAAAGCAGCACGCGAGAAAAAAGGCAGCACGTGGTACAGAGCAGCCGCTCTCCCCTGGATTCAGAACGGCATTCTAGCCAGCATTGCTTAAACACGTGCCTGTGAGCAGCCGTTTGCAAGATGAGTTCTAAGGTATTGGAAAAGCCTGAAAGAGCTTGTAAGGGTGTTACACTTAGCGTAAAACTAGACATAATTAAGCGTTTTGATCGTGGTGAACAAAGTAAGGACAAAGTGACTTTGGCTTGTGGAAGTTGATGAAGATGATGTTGAAGAGGCTTTATAGTCATAGTCATAGTCATAGTCATACTTTATTAATCCCGGGGGAAATTGGTTGTCGTTACAGTTGCTCCATAAATAATAAATAGTAATAGAACCCTAAATAGTTAAATAGTAATATGTAAATTATGCCAGTAAATTATGAAATAAGTCCAGGACCAGCCTATTGGCTCAGGGTGTCTGACCCTCCAAGGGAGGAGTTGTAAAGTTTGATAGCCACAGGCAGGAATGACTTCCTATGACGCTCAGTGCTGCATCTCGGTGGAATGAGTCTCTGGCTGAATGTACTCCTGTGCCCAACCAGTACATTATGTAGTGGATGGGAGATATTGACCAAGATGGCATGCAACTTGGACAGCATCCTCTTTTCAGACACCACCGTGAGAGAGTCCAGTTCCATCCCCACAACATCACTGGCCTTACGAATGAGTTTGTTGATTCTGTTGGTGTCTGCCACCCTCAGCCTGCTGCCCCAGCACACAACAGCATCCCATGACCAAGAACTGATAGATGAAGAGCTGATGCAATTGCAAGAAGAAAGGATAACAATCAAAAGCGAATGCAGTAACGAACGGACCGAAAGTGAAGTCGTCCAGGAACTGAACGTGAGGCAACTATGTGAGATTTTCGCTGCAATGATAAAGTATGACTTTAATTTTGAAAGGGTACGTCGGTTTAGGGCATATTTGCAGGATGGTTTGAGTGCTTACAAAGAACTGTATGACCTAAGAATGTGCGAGGCTAAGCAGTCAAGCAAGCCTTCCACATCAGCCGCGGCAAACGACGAACCTCGACCTTCGACATCGAGGCAGGCAGACATAGAAGAAGGTGACCTGCCTGCCCTCATGGAAACAGACAACGAGATGACACACCAGTGTCCCACCACCCAAAACCCCGGGCTGCGGACAGATACCGATCCGCGGAGAATGCAGCGGTAGCCGGGAGGCACCCAGCACATCTTTAAGAAAAAAAGCCAAAATAAACAAGCTAATTATTTAGGTGCCGCCCAGCATGTAAATGTTGGCCCAGATCAGAGACGATTGCCGATTGTGTTGCCTCTGATCTGGGCCGACATTTACATGCCGGGTGGCACCTAATTAATTAGCTTGCTTATTTCAGCTTTTTTCTTAAAAATGTGTTGGGTGTGTCCCGGGCACCGCTGGACCGCTGCATGCTTTGCGGATCGGTATTGGGTTGCTGCCCAGAGGGTGGGGCCACTGCACCACCCCAACCTCCGACGACTCAGCCTAACGCACCATCATCAGTGTGCTCAGCGCTGTCCCAATTCCGGTAAGTGATACTACACTGTACATACATTTTTTCTACTTTATATCGGCTGTGTATTTTTACGTGTTATTTGGTATGATTTGGCAGCTTCATAGCTTAAAGGTTTTTGCCGTGCTTTTGCCGAGAATGCTTGCGTGAGATTTTCGCTATGGAGAACAGTGCAGGCAATTATTGTGGAAAAGTATTTCTACTTTATATAGGCTGTGTATTGATCATATCATTCCTGCTTTTACTATATGTTACTGTTATTTTAGGTTTTATGTGTTACTTGGCATGATTTGGTAGGTTATTTTTTGGGTCTGCGAATGCTCACAAATTTTTCCCATATAAATAAATGGTAATTACTTCTTCACTTTGCAACATTCCGGCTTACGAACCGTTTCATAGGCACGCTGTACCTTCGGATGGCAGGGGAAACCTGTATAGCCTACAAGTATTTATTTGCTTTTTTGTGTGTCTGTATGTCTCTTCATGTGTGTGAGTGTGTGTGTGTTTAAAGGTATCTTTGTGTATGTTTATTTATATACACCCCTCTGACAGTGTAGAATCTCAAACTCCTCACTGAGGGAGAGAGTGCATTTGCAAAAATCTAGAAGCCCTCTGTTGGTCGGACTCAACCATGGACATTGCATACTAGTTGTCCATGTTGTATATGCAAGCCAGTACGCAACACATATAACCATCAGACATTAGAGCAGAATCAGGCCATTTGGGCCATTGAGTATATGCTGCCATTTTATCATGGCTGATCCATTTCCCTTTCAAACACACTCTTCTGCCTTTTCCCCATAACCTTTCACACCCTGACCTGTGGCAATGAATTCCACAGATGCACCACCATCTGGCTAACAAAATTCAAGTCAGGACAGTACAGCAAGCTGTTATCCACGCAGCAAGCTCCACTGATAAATCTAAAGGAACGGAAGAGGCCAGTACAGTTTGGCACCTGCGTCATCGCAGGAGTTACCAGGCAATGTTGAACTCAACGTAGGACTCCAGCACCTTACGGACTCCAGCTCTAGATTTTCCATCGGGGTTTACTCCCGAGGCCTTTCCTGTGCAGGTATATACACATGGCTGTGATCAGGTTTGAGATCAGAGCTTTCCTTCTCCTACAATCCAGGAGACCTTTACAAACTGTGTGTGTAGAATTCTCCATTAATCACAAGCTAAAATAAAAATAAAGATGTGAACAGCCAACGAGCTCTTGATGCTGGCAACTGGCCTGAAAGCAACACATGCTGTTTTATCGAAAGCAACCCAATCTCCCCTTGCATACTGAGAGGGCGTGGGTCCAGAACTGAGGGGTTGATACAAATACCCAGGCTTTCACAGCAAGCATGGCAAGATGCCTTGATCATTAACACAGGATGCAAATATCCTAATCAGTCATTAACCCTCTAATTGCCAGAAACTCAAAAAGGTACTTAAAACAAACAAGGCTCCCTTATTGTAACAGACTAACTGGATCTTGCTTTGACTGAGCTCAGGAAGGGATCTCAAAATTAAAGTACCATTAATCCTCTCAACACTTTTTTTTCTGGCAGACTTTAGGTTTATTTTTAAATCATCCAGTCACCAATCATTTTATTTATTTATTTATTGAGCTAGATTGTAGAATAGGCCCTTTTGGCCCTTCTGGCCCTTTGAGCCACACTGATCAGCAATGCCTGATTTATCCCTGGCCTAATCAGAGGACAATTTACAGTAACCAATTCAACCACTAACCGGTGCGTCTTTGGACTATGGGAGGAAACCAGAGCACCCAGAAGAAACCCATACAGTAATGGGAAGAATGTACAAACTTCTTACAGGCAGCAGCAGGAATTGAATACGGGTCATTGGTACTGTAAAGCATT